>NC_089753.1:28641412-28756412 GCF_040412425.1 Macrobrachium rosenbergii | reverse complement strand
GGCCCGTGGCAGAAAGTTTCACGGGCCGCGACTGAGAGTTTCATACAGCATTATACGCTGTACAGAAAGCTCGACTGCGCCGGAGAAACTTCGGCGCATTTTTTAATTGCTTTTATTTTGCCGAAAATGACTCGGTAATAACAGAATTTTTATGGCTAATGTTATGACAACGTCTTATGTCATGACAACGTCTTATGTTATGACATCTTATTTTTGACAGCGTCTTATGTTATGACAACGTCTTAGTTATGACAGCGTCGTATGTCATGACAACGTCTTACGTTATGACAATGTCTTATGCTATGACCAACGTTTTGTGTTATGACAACATATTATGTCATGGCAATGTCTTATGTTGTCATAACATAACAACGTCTCAAGTCATGACAACGTCTTATGACACCATTTTATGTCATGACAACGTCTTAGTTATGACAACGTCTTATGTTATGACAACGTCTTTTAGAAGTTTGACCAAAAGTCCCGTTCGTTAAACTTTTCACAGGACCTCCTTCCATCCGCGTCTTCTGAGGAACTTTGAAGTTAAAAAAGAAGTTTCAAGTTATTTTTAACTGCGGCCGGCCTTTCGACCGTCGCACTTCGTATGATTCGTTCTCTCTCTCTCTCTCTCTCTCTCTCTCTCTCTCTCTCTCTCTCTCTTCCTCTATCTCTCTCTCTGTCTGTCTCTCTCTCTCTCTCTCTCTCTCTCTCTCTCCAAAGAATAAGCAGAAAGAAACACTGTACATTATTACATAAAGGCATTAAGACTGTTTTGTCATCAAATTATATTGCGACCTCTCTCTCTCTCTCTCTCTCTCTCTCTCTCTCTCTCTCTCTCTCTCTCTCTCATACTAATTTAAAACGACAAAAGCCTCAAGAAACAAAGGCTGCCAATGAGTGAGTCAGCTACAATCTCAGGTCACTGAGAATTTAAAAACTCCTTAACCGTTTCTCAGGCTTCAGTTGAGTCTTCTGTTAAAGAAAAATATTGTGCCGGCATTGTTTGTCCGTCCGCACGTTTTCTGTCTCCACTTTTTTCTGTCGGCACTTTTTTTCTGTCCGCACTTTTTCTGTCCGCACTTTTTTCTGTCCGCACTTTTTCTGTCCGCACTTTTTTCTGTCCGCCCTCAGATCTTGAAAAATAATGAGGCTACAGGGCTGCAAATAGGTATGTTTATCATCCACCCTCCAATCTTCAAACATACCAAATTGCAGCCCTCTAGCCGCCCCAGTAGTTTTGATTTGACTTAAGGTTAAAGTTAGCCATAATCGTGCTTCTGGTAACGATATAGGATAGGCCACCACCGGGCCGTGGTTTAAGTTTCATGAGTCGCGTTCATACAGCATTATACCGAGACCACCGAAAGATAGATCTGTTTTCGGTGGCCTTGATTATATGCTGTAGCGGCTGTACAGAAAACTCGATTGCGTTGAAGAAACTTCGGCGCATGTATTACTTGTTTACCGCTACCCACAAACAGATGTCGCTTCAGTAATTCAGGAATTTTCTCCATTACATTTCCCTGTTTATTTTTATTTATTTATTTTTTTTATATAGCAACCTTTCCTTCTGGAATTTATGCGGAAGGATTCCGTAGGGGTGTAGTGCCATCAATCCGCTTCACGCGGAGCACTGTAGGTATTACTTAAGGTTCTTTGCAGCGTCCCTTTCGGCCCCTAGCTGCAACCCCATTCGTTCATTTTGCTGTACCTCCGTTCATATTCTTTTCTTCCATCTTACTTTCCTCAACCCTCTGCTAACAATTGATTCATGGTGCAACTGCGAGGTTTTCCTCCTGTTACACCATTTAAGACCCTTTTACTGTTTCCCTTTCAGCGCTGAATGACTTCATAGGTCCCAGCAACTGGGCTTCGACCTAAATTTTATATTCCAATCGTTTATGGTAAGGAAACTCTGGTAGAAGGCGTTTTTTGATATTGGAGAAAGTTATATTTCCACTCGTAATATTTTGCTTTTTGTTTGTATACCTAATAAACTGGATTCAAAATTTCAATTGTCAATTTTTGTTTTAGACTAAATAACAAAATAATATAACCCTTCGTTGTATCCCAGACTCAGGAACAGCCCAGCAGTTTTAGCCAGAATAAAATTTCTCTAGCTTTGAAAACTGTTCTCAAACATCGCGGCCTCGTTACTGTCAATGTTATTTTCTATAACCACAAAGGTTTGCTTGAGGTGAGCAGCTCTTATATTTCCGACGCTTGGAAATTGCCGGAGCTGAAGAAATTAAAAAGATAAACAATAGACAATCACTAAGGACGTGCTTCAGAAATATTCTGTTTTTTCCCTTGCAATTACCAAAGAGTGTTCGGTTCCTTGAGGACTGTAGTAGCCATTACTAAGTCAAGTAGTTAGGTAAGTCGGTAGGTAAATAGGTAGGTAGGTGTCCTTAGCTCCGTTCGCTTGCGCGCCGCGAGGCCACGAGAAACTGAATCATATCCAAAAAAATTAGTACAGTGTCCTTTGTTTCAACTATTTTAAGAATTCAGTGAATAACTCGCCACATTGTCTTGTGGTTATATTCCCCTGTGGAATTTCGAAGTAATTTCTAACTGAATGTGGAATCGAACGCTGCTGTCATTTGTGAGTCATGGAAAAATATATGAGGAACTGTTGTGGTATTTCAGTGAGGAACTGAAATTCGTGTATAAATAAAGGGCGGAACTGTGATGTACCACAACACTAGGATGAAAGGATTTTTCTAATCACCAACACTGAAAAGAATTAGATAGCCTGCGTGTGATATTTTTTGGAATATAAAATTTAGACCAAAGGCCAAGCGCTGTGACCTACGATGAGGTCATTTAGCCCCGAAAGGGAAATTTAGAGTAAAAAGGTCTGAAAGGTGTAACAGGAGGAATACCTTTTGCAGTTGCACTATGAAACAATTTTCAGGACAGGGTTGAGGAAAGTAAGATGGAAGAAAGAGAATATGAACGGAGATATC
Source organism: Macrobrachium rosenbergii (assembly GCF_040412425.1). Lineage (NCBI taxonomy): Eukaryota > Metazoa > Arthropoda > Malacostraca > Decapoda > Palaemonidae > Macrobrachium > Macrobrachium rosenbergii. The sequence continues at coordinate 28,753,443 of NC_089753.1, read as the reverse complement.
GTAAAAGAAATGAAAGGGGTTGCAGCTAGGGGCCAAAGGAACGCCGCAAAGAACCTTCAAGTAATACCTACAGTGCCCCGCGTGAGGTGCACTGACGGCACTACCGCCCCCGCCCCACCCCCGCCCCCTCAGTGAAGTTTTATAAGTTCACATAGCAAATAACGCTCTTGAGTTGACCCAACAAACGTGAACGCTATTTGCTGAGCGTCACAGAACAGGCGGACCGATAATGGTAATTGTTTTCCAACTGGAAACTTAAAAAAAAAAAAAAATTTACAGTTACACTCTGCTAAAAAAAATGCGACGTTTTAGGCAAAATCATTTGCTATCGAGGTCAGGCAGCAGCTGGAATCAAGAGACGTCAGTAGTCGTAAGATGTTAGCTCGACCAATTGGAGAACTAATAATAATAATAATATAATAACGACTCCATTTTCTTTGAAGCCTCCGTCATTCTTTAGTGTCACATTGTTATAAAAATTTTTTACCAAAATTTGTTACAAAACTTGGTTCTTAACCCCCACTCCTCCCCTCTCTCTCTCTCCCTTGGCATGCTCCTAAGTTCTGTTGGTGTCTTCAGATTGTTTCCAGATCAATTGATATTCAGTCCAGTAACCCTAATTTTCAGCTTATGAACAGGCAAAAATCTCTGGGCAATTTTTGGTGTTACGCATCAGATCTTTCGCAATTGATAACAAGTAAAAATTGCGCCGAAGTTTCTTCGGCGCATTCGAGTTCTCTGTACAGCGTATAATCAAGGCCACCCAAAATCTATCTTTATGTGGTCTCGGTATAATGCTGTATGAGCCGCGGCCCATGAAACTTTAACCACTGTCCTAATCGTTGTCAGAGGCTCGGTGGTGGCCTGACCTGTATCGTTGCCAGACGTACGATTATGGCTAACTTAACCTTAAATAAAATAAAAACTACTGAGGTTAGAGGGCTGCAACTGGGTATGTTTGATGATTCGAGGGTGGATGATCAACATACCAATTTGCGGCCCTCTAGCCTCAGTAGTTTTGAAGATCTGAGGGCGGACAGAAAAAGTGCGGACGGACAGACAAAGCCGGCACAATAGTTTTCTTTTCAGAAAACTAAAACCGCATTGACGCAATTAGTTTTTGTCCAGATAAGAAGGGCGTTTCCATTTGCGTCAGGAGCCGTCCCCACAAAAAAAAAAATCTTAGAAAGTGTCTTTTTATATCGTTTTTGTATTGACAGCAAAAGTTCACAGGTTAATGATTCCAGTTCCCAGTTAATGAAACGTGGAAAGCACTCTCTTTGTGTTCTGTGATGTGTGTGTGTGCGTGTGTTATTTCATACACTGCGTATCCAACCGTTTCCCTGATCAGCCGCAGGAAACAGGATCTTTTAGTTCATTCAATCTTTCAGATGTTTCTTTAAACCTCTTTCCAGCGAGGCGTACTGGGGTCGCAAGACTTAGGATTCGATCCAGCTCGGGAATACTGCGACAGACATTTGTTCAATTGTGTTACTCCCCCTTTGTACTCATTGTTGTTCGCAGCCTGAAGAAACTTGTCGTATCACCGTGCGTGTCATGATTCAGTCTCCTGCTGCACTCACTCGCGGCCTCTCTCTCTCTCTCTCTCTCTCTCTCTCTCTCTCTCTCTCTCTCTCTCTCTCTCTCCTTCCATCTCATTGTCTCATTCCAGTTATCTCTCCTTCCAGCTCTCTCTCTCCTCCAGTTATCTCCTTCTAGTTCTCTCTCTCTCTCTCTCTCTCTCTCTCTCTCTCTCTCTCTCTCTCTCCTTCCAGTTATCTCTCTCCTTCCAAATCACTCTCTCCATCCAGTTATCTCTCCTTCCAGCTGTCTCTCCTTCCAGCTCTCTTTCTCTCTCTCTCTTTCTCTCCTTCCAGTTATCTCTCTCCTTTCAAATCACTCTCCATCCAGTTATCTCTCCTTCCAGCTTTCTCTCCTTCCAGCTCTCTCTCTCTCTCTCTCTCTCCTTCCAGTTATCTCTCTCCTTCCAGCTTTCTCTATCTCTCTCTTCTTCCAGTTCTCTCCTTCCAGCTCTCTCTGCTTCCAGTTCTCTCCTTACAACTCTCTCCTTCCAGCTTTCTCTCTTCATTCCAGCTATCTCTCTTCATTCCAGCTCTCTCTCTCTCTCTCTCTCTCTCTCTCTCTCTCTCTCTCTCTCTCTCTCTCTCTCTCCCCTTCCAGTTCATAGCCCTGTGCATTGTGGTGTGGGGAGAGTCTGGATCAGAAGGCGTTTGACGTATCGGCAGATTCAAAGGCTGGAAAATAAGTCTACAGTGTTGATGGTGGAGGTCATTGTAACCATCACGTTTTTAACTTTGATTCTCGGAGTAATTTTCTGTGTTACGAACAGTGGTCGCCATGATAAAGACACTCTTATATGTCTGTTTGGCTGCGGCAGTTTTGCTGTTGTTGAGCAGTCTTAAGAAATACACACCGTATTACCGTTAATGCACCTCATGCGGTGCACTGTAGGCATTAGTTAAGGTTCTTTGCAGCGTGCCTTCCTTAGGCCCCTAGCTGCAACCCCTTTCGTTTCTTTTACTGTACCTCCTTTCACATTCTCTTTCTTCCAGCTTACTTTCCTCAACCATCTCCTAACAGTTGATTCATAGTGCAACTGCTTTGAGGTTTTCCTTGAGGCATTATAATATTTTCTTATTTTACATTATTATTTTCATATATCATGAATTCATTTTTCTGTTTTACAATGAGGTATTATGATATTTTCTTATTTTACATTGTTATTTTCATATATCATGAATTCATTTTTCTGTTTTACAATGAGGTATTATGACATTTTCGTATTTTACATTGTTATTTTCATATATCATGAATTCATTCTTGTTTTGCGATGAGGTATTGTCAAATTTTCTCGTGAATATCTCATAGGAGATTTACGGTATTATTTTAATATGTCATGAATTTATTGTCTTTACGACATATTTACAATATTCTCTTCTGAATAACAATGAGATTTTTCGTCATTTCTTAAAACGAAAACACCAATTGCTAACCACAAGGATTTTTGCTGTTATTTTGTAGTGCGACATTAGTCACACATTACAAAGGTTGCTGAGACGTTACCTTCAACATCACGGGCGTAAAACCTTGTTGGGGGTGGGGGGCCTTGACTGCACGCACCAAAGAACGCTTGGTCTATTAAATCTTTAAAAAAAAGGAAAATTTTTGGTACCTTTAGAATATTACTTCAGGTCATTCTTGTCCGTTGAGTCATCCTGGCGAACACAGCTTAAACTGACATTGCTTGACAATACACTTCAAAGAAAGATGCAATGCATCACTACCCTAATACAATCCTCCTTGTATTTTAATGATTTACTTACATTTTTTTATATGTATTTATTAATTTGTTAATTTATTTTTCTTTTATAATAAGCGACCTCTTCTTTCTGTATTTCCTATTATCTTCTGTTACTTCTTTCAAATGAACACCATAATACTCTTTGGAAGCTTGAATTTCGAGTCACTGGCCCCTGTGGGTTTGTTTCCATATGAATAGGTTCATCTTCCTAATAATAATAATAATAATAATAATAATAATAATAATAATAATAATAATAATAATAATAATAATATTAATAATAATAATAATAATCTTTGGAAGCTTGAACTTCAAGTCAATGGCCCCTGTGGGTTTGTTCCATATGAATAGGGTTCATCTTCCTAATAATAATAATAATAATAATAATAATAATAATAGTAATAATAATAATCTTTGGAAGCTTGAACTTCAAGTCAATGGCCCCTGTGGGTTTATTCCATATGAATAGGGTTCATCTTAATAATAATAATAATAATAATAATAATAATAATAATAATAATAATCTTTGGAAGATTCAACTTCAAGTCAGTGGCCCCTGTGGGTTTGTTCCATATGAATAGGGTTCATCTTCCTAATAATAATAATAATAATAATAATAATAATAATAATAATAATAATCTTTGGAAGATTCAACTTCAAGTCAATGGCCCCTTTGGTGGGCTTGTTCCGTGTGAATACGGACCATCTTCTGAATGATAAATAATAATTATGTGTTTCCGTAAGCGAGATCTTTTTGGCGTGTCACTGCAAGTAATAATCACAGTCATTGTGAGGCGGTATTGCCATTACGAAAAACTGCCGGAAGTAATTCGGCTTCTAAATTACGTTTCCACTTCCGCGCTGGTTTTTTTTTTTTTTTTAGTTTTCTGTAAAAGAAAACTATTGTGCCGGCTTTGTCTATCCGTCCGCACTTTTTCTGTCAGCGCGTTTTTCTGTTCGCACGTTTTTCTGTCCGCACTTTTTCTGTCCACACTTTTTTTTTCTGTCCACACTTTTTCTGCCAGTACATTTTTCTGTCCGCACTTTTTCTGTCACCACTTCTTCTGCCAGCATATTTTTCTGTCCGCACGTTCTTCTGTCCGCACTTTTTCTGTCCGCCCTCAGATATTAAAAACTACTGAGGCTAGAGGGCTGCAAATTGTTATGTTAATCATCCACCCTCCAATCATCAAACATGCCGAATTGCAGCCCTCTAGCCTCAGCAGTTTTTATTTTATTTAAGGTTAAAGTTAGCTATGATCGTGAGTCTGGCAACGATATAGGCCAGGCCACCTCAGGGCCGTGGTTACAGTTTCATGGGGCGCGGCTCATACAACATTATACCGAGACTACCTTAAGATAGATCTGTTTCCGGTGGCCTTGATTATACGCCGTACAGAAAACTCGATTGCGCCGAAGAAACTTCGACGCATTTTTACTTGTTCAGGCTTGACTCTTGATATTTTTTTTTTATAATAGTGAGAATATGCTTTTGTCAACGCTTGAGGTCCCAAAATCTTATTTTTAATGATTTTCTTGTGATTGTTATATATCAATATTTCGATCAGGCGATACTTTCCATTTATTGATATAATTGTGAAAAATCAATATTTTCCATTACTTGATATGATTGTGATCATTATCTATTTTCCATTATATGATGTAATTGCGATAAATCAATATTCTCCATTATCTGATATAATTGTGATAAATATCTATTCTCCATTATCTGATATAACTGAGGCAAATCAATATTTTTCATTATCTGGTATGGTTTTGATAAATAAAAATTTTCCACTTTGATATAATTGCGATAAAACAATATTTTCCATTACCTGATATGATTGCGATTAATATTTTCCATTATATGATATAATTGCGACAAATTGATATTTTCCATTATCATGATATATCATTATTAGCCATTATCTGATATAACTGCGACAAGTCAGTATTTTTCATTATCTGATATAATTGCAATAAATCAATATTCTCCATTATTTGGTATAATTGCAATAAATCAATATTCTCCATTATCTGGTATAATTGCAATAAATCAATATTTTTAATTATCTGGTATAATTGCAATAAATCAATATTTTCCATTATCTGGTATAATTGCAATAAATCAATATTCTCCACTAATCTGTATCTATAATTAGAATTCACGTAAGCCAAGCTATATTCAGTCCTTGCATTTCGAAACGGCAAGGTTACGAGTCCAAGATATTTACGAAACGGGACGTCAGGTATTAATTCATCACCTTCAAATGTTACTCCTGTGACGCTCTGCCCTTACCTGAGCCTCTGAGTGTGTGTGTGTGTGTGTGTGTGTGTGTGTGTATGTGTGTGCATATATACATGTGTGTGTGTATGTATGTGTATGCAGTGATTTCTACACACTCGAGATACGTTTACTTTTGTCGATAGAAGCATCGAATTTCAGCAGTTTGGAGTTGCACAATGCCCTGCAATTTTTGCTACATTTATGGATAAATATTGCAAGAGCAACTATTACAGAAGCATTCTCCGACGGTTGACTGACTGACACAGAGAGAGAGAGAGAGAGAGAGAGAGAGAGAGAGAGAGAGAGAGAGAGAGAGAGAGAAAGATTCACTATCTATATAATTCTAGCCTTAACCACCCTGAGAGAGAGAGAGAGAGAGAGAGAGAGAGAGAGAGAGAGAGAGAGAGAGAGAGAGAGAGAAGATTCACAAGCCATATAATTCTAGCCTTAATCTTCCTGAGAGAGAGAGAGAGAGAGAGAGAGAGAGAAGATTCACTAGCCATATAATTCTAGCCTTAATCTTCCTGAGAGAGAGAGAGAGAGAGAGAGAGAGAGAGAGAGAGAGAGAGAGAGAGAGAGAGAGAGAGAGAGAAGATTCAAAGAGCTATATAATTCCTAGCTATATAATCTCCTGAGAGAGTAATCTCCTGAGAGAGAGAGAGAGAGAGAGAGAGAGAGAGAGAGAGAGAGAACTTGCTCTCTTCATCTACTTCTGGTGATTACACATCAGTGATAACAGAAACCAAATGTTCGTAGATACTGCCCTTTGGAAAACACACGTGAGAGAATGATGTCAGGGAAAACATGCAGATAATTAAATAGTATTTCTTCTTCTTCTTCTTCTTAATCCTCACTGGTATCCATAAGCTGAGGGGTCGGTTGCCTAGATGTGTATTCTTCGTTATTTCTGTCAGAGGCATCTACCTCTGCTAAGCCCTTCTCCAAATCCTTTCTCTTATTTAATCCTTTGCCTTCCTCTCAACCTCCTGCTCCTAATAGATTCCACCCAAGCTCTCGCCACGCTAGCCATTTCACTTATTCTCACCACATACCCAAACCATCTCAATCTCGACCCTCTTATCCACGAAATCCGTCTCAGCATCTTCATCTCTCTCTGTTCGCTCCATCTTCTGTTCCTCCTTTCTTCTCGATGGCCATGTTTCTAAACCAGGTAGTCGACGGCGTGTAAGAAAGATTCTCGCTTTAAAGAACTATCAGACTCAAAAGTATAATTTAATCGCAAAAACTGGTCAAGTGACTGGTCATGACATAATAATTATCATCCTGCAATAAGCTAATTTCGACACTACAGATCACGAAAGCAGTTTTCGCTGTTCAGTTGCATCAGCGACCCCACTCAGGCGTCTGTTGCTGATAAGATTATCCAAATTTCTTACCTGCTTGTCAAGATGCATATCGTGTTACGCCAAGTGTTTCTTAGATTGATTTAATCAGTCTGAAGTGAGTGGTACATTTTTATATATGTGCAATCTTGGCTTCTGGAACTGTCTTAAATATTTCTTAGCGCTCATTTCCTCAATCAGCATTCTTCTTCTTGGTTTAATAAATTAACATAATCTTTCGGTTTTTACCTACTTTTAGTTTTCTGTAAAAGAAAATCATTGTGCCGGCTTTGTCTGTTCGTCCGCACTTTATTCTGTCAGCGCGTTTTTCTGTCCACACTTTATCTGTCCTTCCTCATATCTTAAAAACTACCGAGGCTACAGGGCTGCAAATTGGTATGTTGATCATCTTGCCTCCAGTCATCAAACACACTAAGTTGCAGCCCTCTAGCCTCGGTAGTTTTTATTTTATTTAAGGTTAAATTTATCCATGATCGTGCCTCTGGCAACGATAGAGGGTCCACTTGAAGACCCTAATGAGTCGTTAAGTGTGTAAGTGTAAAGTAATTCCCCATAATATGAAAAATATGCCCTGTAGTATGACAGGAAATAGTATGACTGGTGATTTGTCTATAGATGGCCTTTATTTTCATTCCTTGACGAATCACTCTCTGTATCCTGACTTTGAGTCTGGAGTAATTCTTGCTTTCAAATAGTCCCGTCTTCTCCCTAAGGAAGGTGGTTGATACAGTGTCTAGATCCTTCCATAATAAGAATATCAGTGACATTTGGGATTGATTAGGCAAACGTTATAATTGCTCATATATTGTTTTTTTTTTATCTTTCCGTTTGTAATAATGATCACAATATATTTCGTATCTTTGCAAAGGATGACACATAAGAGCAGTGTTTGGACAGAAGGAAAGAGAATTGTACAAGTTATCTCTCTCTCTCTCTCTCTCTCTCTCTCTCTCTCTCTTTTCCTTGAGATTTTATATTATACAATTTCTCATTTAATAAGATGCCTGAATCTTTCACGTTTTCATCCGAGACCAACACGAAACGCCCTCTCTCTCTCTCTCTCTCTCTCTCTCTCTCTCTCTCTCTCTCTCTCTCTCTCTCTCTCTCTCTCTCCTGGAACTTTTGAAGTATACAATATTAAGATGTAAAAATTTCTACCACCTGGTAACAACAATCAAACCCTCTCTCTCTCTCTCTCTCTCTCTCTCTCTCTCTCTCTCTCTCTCTCTCTCTCTCTCTCAAATAAACCTGCAGTAGAGAAGCAAAGGTTAAAGTGTAAAAGTCACGGCAATGTCTACAGGCGGGAAGAAAGTGTTATATACAATCTCTCTCTCTCTCTCTCTCTCTCTCTCTCTCTCTCTCTCTCTCTCTCTCTCTCTCTCTCTCTCTCTCTCTCAGGAAAGCATTACGACCAAAGCCGCTTCCAGACAACATCCGTTAAATAATACGCCTTCTTGAATGGAACAGGTGGAAAAACGACCTGTCATAATGACTCGTGATTGCTGTGCTTACTGCTTGGCCTTGCTCGCGAAAAGTCAGGAAGGGGAGGTTTTGGTGTTAATTTAAATATATGTACTTGTTTGCTATGTAACACCTGTCGGGTTTTATCTGAGTCAAGACGGATTTTTATCTATTTTCTTTTCTGTGTAGTATAAATATGTATTTATTTATGTGTGTATGTTATGTATGTATGTATGTATAGATGTATGTACAGTATATAAGTATGTAGGTGTATGTATGTTCTACTATTGAGCGCTGACTATAGTATTATTATTATTATTATTATTATTATTATTATTATTATTATTATTATTATTATTATTCAGAAGATCAACCCTGCTCATATGGAACAAGCCCACCAAAGGGGCCACTGACTTGAAATTCAAGCCTCCAAAGAATATAATGGTGTTTATTTGAAAGAAGTAACAGAAGGTAATTAGATATACAGAAAGAAGAGGTAATTTTATTAAAACAGTAAAAACAAATTTAAAAATTTTAAATAGATAAAAATGTAAGTAAATTATTGAAATACAATGAGAATTGATTTAGGGTAGCAATGCATTGCATCCTCGCTTGAATTCTTGAGGTTCCAATTGCACAACATCCTCAGGGACACTGTTCAACAGTATAACGGTGTGAGGAATGACGATCTGTTAAAAAAAAAATTCAAATTCCAATATACCTGGAGTCGTTCGGTATTTCGACGAGTCACGTAGCTATTTCTCAAAGGTCGAAGTTCGTTGGAGACCTGAGATTAGAAACATGTGGTACTTGATTAGAATTGCTGTTTCTGACTGACTGATAGAGGACAGGTCAGTGAGTCATGTAACTAGGTATAGGCTTCTTTATCTGCATACTGGTCACACTGCCGAGGCTTTGCATAATGTCTACAGGACGTCTGTATGAAAAGGTTCCTTCGTCTCACTCTCCCAGAGCATTCAACTGTTTGTTTGTAGTGAGAAAATCTATTATCTGAAGATAAAATACAGTTCTGGGAGTGCCTGCAGATTGGTTAGTGATTTTTTAGTTGTCTGTAAAAGAAAACTGTTGTGCTAGCTTTGTCTGTCCATCTGCACTTTTTTCTGTCCGCCCTCAGATCTTCAAAACTACTGAGGCTAGAGGACTGCAAATTGGTATGTTGATCATCCACCCTCTAATCATTAAACATAGCAAATTGCAGCCCTCTAGCCTCAGTAGTTTTTATTTTATTTAAGGTTAAAGTTAGCCATGATCGTGCTTCTGGCAACGATATACGATAGGCCACCACCTGGGTATGGTTAAAGTTTTCATGGGCCGCGGCTCATACAGCATTATACCGAGACCACCGAAAGATAAATCTATCTTCGGTGGCCTTGATTACACGTCGTAGCGGCTATACAGAAAACTAGATTGCGTCGAAGAAACTTCGGCGCATTTTTCACTTGTTTTTAATAAAATCAAAGTAGGTTTGTCTAATTCGTTCTAACAGTTACATCTCAGCTCAGAGGTAGTGCCGTCACGGTGTACTGTAAGCATTACTTAAGGGTCTTTAAAGGGTCTTTGTAGCGTCTCTTCGGCCCCTAGCTGCAACACCTTTCATTCTTTATGCTGTACCTCCGCTCATATTCTCTTTCTTCCATCTTACTTTCCACCCTCTCCTAACAGTTGTTTCATAGCGCAACTGCTTTGAGGTTTTCCTCCTGTTACACCTTTCAAACCTTTTTACTCTCAATTTCCCCTCATAGGTCTCAGTACTTGGCCTTTAGCCTAAATTTATATTCCATTCTATTTCACTGTGCATGATTCTCATAGGTCTCAGTACCTGGCCTTTAGCCTAAATTTATATCTCATTTTATTTCAATGTGCATGATTCTGTCTCCTATGTTAAGTTGTCCCTAGTTTGCTTTCATTTGGGAGTATGAAAGGAATCTAAAAATAACATCTTTGTTTTTGATGCTTTGCAAAAGTTCTGCAAAGTAGTTTCTGTGTGGCCAGCATAGCCTTGTCTGACTGATTTCCAAGACTCTATTAAACATGTAATTGTATATAATGTGTATTACCTATTACTTATATCTAGAAATGACCCCAGACCCAGACTTGGGCTGCTGAATACTGATTGACATTTTTGTTTAGATTAGAATATTACCCCCTGTGGCTCTAAATCTTTGTAAATATCTCTTGCTTTAAGGGTAATACTGTGGGCTTTCCTTTGGTAGTCTGTAACATTTTTCCTCACTGGTCATTGTAAGCAGTAAATTGAATCGGTAATTTGAATGGCATCACATTTTTGTGCAGATCCGCTCTTTTTTTTACATATATTAATTAACAGTACATATTGGTCAAGAGTTTTGTAATCTAGTCCTGTTCTATAATGATGAATTTTCAGCTACTACAATTGCCAAATGTCCTATTCAAACGTGCAGACACATCGTTTACAAGAGACTTAGTGTTCTCCTTTGGTATTCAGACGTCATCTGACATTTGTGAGAGAGTCAATGACCCTGCCTATCGAGTCGATCGATTGGATAAGTTGAGCAGAGTTTATCCTGGTCAATACTCGGATGGTTGTCCAGAAGGAATCACTGATGCTATGGGAACATATAAGCCCCAGGATAAATAGATAGATTGGATGTGCTCCCCTTGAATGTCTCATGCAAATGATTTTTTGTCTTGTGCTACAGAAATGACCTTAAACAAAATCAATTAACCTATCACTTGACCTTTGACCTCTAATGCATGACCCAAGATGAACTGATAAGTATTGATGGCTGGTTTATAACTTATTATAATTCCTACGTGAATTTTAATTGTTTAGTGGTCTATGAACCAGTCATGTGAAATACTACTGATCTTGTTTCATACTTAAATATCAGTACTATTTACCTATGCATTGCTCCCGTAGCGGGGTACTGCCGTCAGTTCACCTCACGCGGTGCACTGTAGGCATTACTTACGGTTCTTTGCAGCGTCCAACCTTCCTGTAGCCCCTAGCTGCAACCCCTTTCATTCCTTTTATTATACCGCCGTTCATATTCTCTTTCTTCCATCTTACTTGGAGGCTTGAATTTCAAGTCAGTGATCCTTTTGGTGGGCTTGTTCCATAAGAAGAGGGTTCATCCTCTGATTAATAATAATAATAATAATAATAATAATAATAATAATAATAATAATAATAATAATAATAATAATAATAATAATAGTCTTTGGAAGCTTGATTTTCAAATCAGTGATCCTTTTGGTGGGCTTGTTCCATATGAATATGGTTCTCCATCTTCTGAATAATGATAACAATAATGCATTTCCAGTTTCCTAAATATGTAAAAGTCCAGTAGTTGAGACAAGATACATGTTGCAAGCTACAGGACACTGAAACTTTTGTCAGAATCTGTCAACCTTATAAAGTCCTTTGTGCCCTTTTTCATTCCACAATTCCCAAAACATCAGCTGTTCTCTCCATCTTACTTCGTCAGTCCCAAACTAAAACCTAACTTCTAGTTGACACAAAATCATTGATTAAAAGGAAGTTCCAGTGTGCTGTCATCTTTTACGATTGTTTTTGCTTGTGGTGTGACCGCGTATGACTTATATACAGTGTTTCATTTTAATGTTGTTGATTTCCCAAAGAGAAATTACTTAGGTAAATTGGCTAGACCAACTGTAAAACTCTGCAACCCTTCCAGTAGGTTAGGCCTACGGTAAAAGTTTAGTTAGGCTCACTGCAAATCTTTGCAACCCTTTCAGTAGGCTAGACCTGCGGTAAAATTTACTTAGACTCTCTGTAAAACTTTGCAAGCTTTTCAATAGGCTAGACCTACGGTAAAATTTAGTTAGGCTAAGCTACGTCTTGATAACTAACAGGCATAAGTTTGTATCTGTATGCCTAACGTAGGATATCCTTTAGCCTGGCTTAAATGCAAAAATATTAACCTTAGACTTAATCTAGGTGCCTGGGAGCTTAGTTTACAGTCATAGTTAATGGATGAGAGAGTGTGTACTATCAAAATGAGAGATTTCCCAAAGAGAAATCACTGCATATTTCTTAAGGACAAACAACCATCGAATCAACGTCGGATCACATGACGAAAATATTGGAAAAGAAAATCAATTTTTGGAGCTGGAACAATGTAAGAACAAGAACGAAAACACATATGCAAACAGCATCTACAGCAACAAGTAAATAACTCTTAAACAACAACGCAATATTTACAAACAAAGAGAAAGAGAGGAATATCAATACTGGTGTGGAAATGCAACGTTATACTCAATACCCCTATGGTACAAATATCTCACAGGCATCGTAACTCGAAGCTCAGAAGAGTCGCCTTCATCAAAGGCCAAAAATCCTGGCTAAACCAACTGACAGATGGCTCCGATGTTAGCCTCAGCGAGGCAGTCGTGGAACTTAATGTTCCCGGAGGACTTCACGCACAGCTGGTGCTGGTTTTCGTAGTTGTCAGGTTCGCCGAGGTCCCAGGGGAATTCTTCTTGCTCCAGGGGCGCCCCGTTCACCCACCACCAGACTCCGTCGGGTTCTCGTGAGGCACCGACCCACAGGTAGTCGGATTCTGGAATGTATTTATTATTATTATTATTATTATTATTATTATTATTATTATTATTCAGAAGATCAAGAATTATTTATATTATTGAAATTAGCTTCCAAAGATTATTATTATTATTATTATTATTATTATTATTATTTATTATTATTAAGAAGAAGAGAAGAAGAACCCTATTCATATGGAACAAGGCCGCCAAAGGGGCCACTGAATTGAAACTCTAGCTTCCAAAGATTATTATTATTATTATTATTATTATTATTATTATTATTATTATTATTATTATTATTATTAAGAAGGAAGAAGAAGAAGATGTACCCTATTCATATGGAACAAGCCCACCAAAGGGGCCACTGAATTGAAATTCAAGCTTCCAAAGAATATTAAGGTGTTCATTTGAAGGAAGTAGCAGAGCATAATAGGAAATTCAGAAAGAAGAGATCACTTGTTAGAAAAGAAGAAATAATTTAACAAATTAGTAGATAAATAGATAAAAAAAAATTATGTAAATTATTAAAATACAAAGAGAATTGTAATAGGGTAGAAATGTATTGCATCTTCGCTTGAACTTCTGAAGTTCTAATTGCACAGCATCATCAGGAAGACTATTATTATTATTATTATTATTATTATTATTATTATTATTATTATTATTATTATTATTATTATTATTATCATTATTATTCTGGAATGAAGTTGGAATAATATTCAGGTATTTCAGTAAATTTTCATTTAAATTCTGCGCACGAATGCCAATCTACATCTCATGGATATTCTCACACAAACACTCAAGCATGGAACATTGTGCAGAAAAACTTGAAACACCCAGATCCCTATAATTGTTTTAAGGTATGTGTCAGCCTGAGAGCATCTAAACAACAGGTTAGTATTAAACATTGCTATTTTTAGTTTTCTGAAAAGAAAACTATTGTGCCGGCTTTGTCTGTTCACCCTCAGATCTTAAAAACCACTGAGGCTAGAGGTCTGCAAATTGTTATTTTGATTATCCACCCTCCCATCATCAAACATACCAAATTGCAGCCCTTTAGCCTCAGAAGTTTTTAATTTATTTAAAGTTAAAGTTAGCCATGATTGTGCTTCTGGCAACACAACATCACAGGCCACCACGGCCGGCTGAGAGTTTCATGGGCCACGTCTCATACAGCATTATACCGAGACCACCGAAAGATAGATTTATTTTTGGTGGCCTTGATTATAAGCTGTGCAAAAAACTACTTTTTCCATAGCGGGAAACGTTGTATTTTAACAGAGTTCTTTCACATTTACAATTGATTCCTGGTCCTCATTTTCTGCCGAGAGCGACCAGGTTTGTTGAACAGAAGCACCAAAAATCAGGAAATGTGCCTCCCTGTCGAACTTCTCAGTTCCAGAGGTTCTTTATTCCTCAGTTCCAGAGGTCATTTATTCCTCAGTTCCAGAGGGTCTTCATTCCTCAGTTCCAGAGGTCCTTTATTCCTTGGTTTCAGAGGTCATTTATTCCTCAGTTCCAGAGGTCCTTTATTCCTCGGTTCCAGAGGTCTTTTATTCCTCAGTTCCAGAGGTCCTTTATTCCTCAGTTCCAGAGGTCCTTTATCCCTCAGTTCCAGAGGTTCTTTATTCCTCACACCGTTGGAATGTGGAACAGTCTTCCTGCTGAGGATGTCGTGCAATTGGAACCTCAAAAAAATAATTTTTGTATTATAATTTGGTTAAATTTTTACATATTTGTTTTTTAATCTGTCAATTTCCTTTTTCTTTTCTAACAACTGATCTCTTCTTTCTGTATTTCCCGTTACTTTCTGTTACTTCTTTCAAATGAACACCATATTCTTTGGAAGCTTGAATTTCAAGTCAGTGGCCCCTTTGGAGGGCTTGTTCCATATGAGTAGGGTTCATCTTCTGAATAATAATAATAATAATAATAATAATAATAATAATAATAATAATAATAATAATAATAATAATAATAACAATATGAGTCATTAAAATGGTGAAGAAATCCACAGTGGTGTAAGTGTAAACATATATTAGAAATTTATATACCAACGAGAGCTTTCGAGAACCTGTTCGATTCTCCTTCTCCTGCACTGTGGATTTCTTCACCAATAATAATAATAATAATAATAATAATAATAATAATAATAATAATAATAATAATAGCACGTATCAAGTAGGACCGAATTAGCCGCTTGGGTAAACTGATTATTTTTAATGTCCTTCCTCAAATGGCTGATACTCTTAGCTGTCACTCGAAAGTTATCTTATCTCCTTTTACACTCAATGAACTGTGGTTGTTTGTCCGTATCCAGTATGATCCCCGCGCCCTAGAACACTCTCTTGTAAAAGGGTAGATAGTAATAAACCAAAAGAGAGAGAGAGAGAGAGAGAGAGAGAGAGAGAGCTATTTAAAAGTCGAACTGAGTAGATAAACAGTAATAATTAAACTAAAAGAGAGAGAGAACTATCTTTGACAGTTTGAATAGAGAGATAATACTTTTATGTACCCTAGAACATTACCTTGTAAAAGGATAAGCAGTAATAATTAAACTGAGAGAGAGAGAAAGAGAGAGACTATGCAGAAGTTTCCCTGAATAAAGAGACAGTACTTTTTTGCGCCCTAGAACATTCTCTTGTCAGAGGAGAAACAGAATTATTGAAACTAAAAGAGAGAGAGAGAGAGAGAGAGAGTATGTTAAATTCGCAATAAGTAGAGAAACAATACTATTTTGTAATAATTTCATGAATTCAGGCATACTGGTTTTATTTTCTGTTCCTTCCTATGTATATTTATTTATCACGTCTTCCTACAACTTGTGTCTCTCCCTGCAGGCTGATTTCCCTTTAGAGACTCTATGATTAATAGAAGTATATTGACTTTGTCCATAAAGGTTTTCAGCTGAAGATTTAAAGAAAGAAAGAAAGAAAGGAAAATGTGAAGATATTTTTGACTGAGTCACATGACGATTCTGCAATGGCCTTTCGGGTCTAATTGATGGCTTCTAATCTCGTCAATTTCGACTGAAATACAACAGATCATTGATCGAGATAATCAGCATATCAGAAAGAAAATCATTCCAGAGATTTCACGAGCAACATTCAATACCAGAACACCACCTGTTATTCTAATCTTCCGTAGGAGGGTAGTGCTGCCGTCAGTGCACCTCACGTGTGGCACTGTAAGCATTATAACTTAAGGTTCTTTGCGGCGTCCCTAAGGCCCCTAGCTGCAACCCCTTTCATTCCTTTCACTGTACATCCGTTCTATTCTCTTTCTTCCATCTTATTTTCCTCAACTCTCCTAACAATTGTTCATAGTGCAACTGCAAGGTTTTGCTCCTGTTGCACCTTCAAACCTTTTTTGCTCTCACCTTCCCTTCCAGCTCTGAGTGACCTCAACATAGGTCCAAGCGCTTGCTTGTCTTTGTCCTAAAAATTTTATATTCCACTTCACTCCATTCCATTCCGATATTCTATTCGTTTGTGTACCCATTAAAAGCTTTCTTTACCCTTGATTATCCACTGACAGCTAACAGTTGTACCTGATGGAACTCCATTCCAGACTCACCCGGGTTAATTTTATCGATGAACGTCCTGAATTCGGGTAGGCTGGTCGGCACGGCCAAGTCCCCAATCCCACCTGCTAGAATCCCCAGCTCCTCGCATTTCAGTCTGGACATTTCCCAGGAGGTTCGAGATTCAATCAGCTGCAGACAGTCCTCGCCCACTTTCCTGTAGCCGTCTGGGCAGAGTTCTGGAGGACAGCGACAGAGAGGTAATTACAGGAGAACTGAATACCAGAGCGAAATAAAGCAATGGCACGCTTTGATTTTTGGGCAGAGTTCTGAGGGACAATAACAGTGGAGGTTTTTGAAGTAATGGACTGATAACAGAGAGGTCGTTTGATGCATGAAATTTAGGCTGTCGGATCAAGTGCTTGGTGGGCACTTTCGGCCATTCGCTGCCCAAGACAGTGCAAAGAGGGAGTTAAATTGGCTGGACAGCAAGATAAAGAGATCCAAAACCAGAAAATAAATCAGACTAAGTACAGTGATCTAAGGGTGGTACTGGGAGAAATCCCCCCCCCCCAACCAAATTGCACTAGTAATATTTAGAGACCTTTTACTCTCAATTTCCTTTTGGCTTAAATTTTATATTCCATTCCATTCCAAAGTATGACAGAGGTCTGGACGTTGCTAAAAGTTTCTTGGATGGGAAAATGTTGGGTGCCTTGCCTCTGAAACGCTTGTAAGATAAGCAGAAACATTGAAACTGCATTCAGTAATAAAGATATCTGAGAGACATCATGACATTACAGTTCAATCGTACTTTAGATAAAAAAAAAAAAAAGACGATCTTACTCAGAAGTCTCTGCGGTGTCAGATGGTGGAGATGAATGACTGACTCTGTCAGATTTGCAATAGTCATCTCGATGTCAGCCAGATTCTGAGTTATCTGCATCACGTCACTTCTGACATTTCTCAAGAGGGCGGACTCTTCCCAAGCGCTCTCTGCAAAAGACGAGAGTCTTCTTTAAGACACAAGAATAACTGAGGAATGAGGAAAATTAAAAAAGTCGAGAAGTAACCAAAGACAGAAAGGACGAGAATACTTCCTGTGTACTGTGCTCTCTCTCTCTCTCTCTCTCTCTCTCTCTCTCTCTCTCTCTCTCTCTCTCTCTCTCTCTCTCTCTCTCTTAGGACAGACGTCCTTGCGTTGGAACACTCTCTCTCTCTCTCTCTCTCTCTCTCTCTCTCTCTCTCTTTAAGCATCACACCACTTTCACTCTCCGGGCCATATGGTAGATTGGACAGTCCAATTTCCTCCCATGTAATGCACGCAAAGATTTTTTGTGCACTATTTTTTGGCCTCACTGAAATTGCCATCATGCGTGTAAACGCTAATTTAATCTCTCTCTCTCTCTCTCTCTCTCTCTCTCTCTCTCTCTCTCTCTCTCTCTCTCTCTCTCTCAAGGGCACTGACCAACCGCTCACAGCTCACGAACTGTCTGCATCTCGCCTTTATTGGGTACTTGAGGTCATTGAATCCACTCTTATGTTGTTCTTCCCCATTAAAAACGTTTGCAAGAGTTGTGTAAATGCAAAGCTTATTTAACGTTTTGATAAAAAACGTTTTGGATTAATATATTTACATAACTTGGAAGGCTTTATAAAACACTAGATGCCAGTTAGCATGATTCAGGGACCTTTAGTCATTTACTCTTATACCTGAAAGACCACAAACCAGCCACTTTCTAGTGCCACAATCTGCCTCTTCCAAACATATCTGGATAACGCACCATTTGCAGATCTGCCTGCTCCCATTCTCTCTGCATGAACAAACCACCTCTACACGTATTGGTGCACCTTTCCATCAATACAAAGTTTATTTCCAAATTAATCTAGTTGCATTCCTTCCATCATCCATCATCCAATCTGCCTGCTACCAGTCTCTCCACATGAACAAACCACCTCTACACATACTGGCCCACCTTTTCATCAATACAAAGTTTATTTTTAAATTAATTCCTTCCATCATCCAATCTGCCTGCTCCCAGTCTCTCCACATGAACAAACCACCTCTACACATACTGGCCCACCTTTTCATCAGTACAAAGTTTATTTCTAAATTAATCTAGTTGCATTCCTTCCATCATCCAATCTGCCTGCTCCCAGTTTCTCCACATGAACAAACCACGTCTATACATACTGGTGCACCTTTTCATCAATACAAACTTTATTTCCATATTAATCTAGCCTCATGTCTTCCATCCTCCATCTTCAAATATTCCAGTATTCTCCCAGGAAATAGCTTTGCTATCATTCACTTTCACCTTTGTCCCTTCCTTTGTCCCATTTCCATTTCCAATTCCAATTCCCATTGACACTCCAGAGCTCCAGAGTGATTCTGCAAAAAAACCTTTTCCTACGATGTATCACACAAAGTAAACTGTAGGCAGTAACCCCAAGGGGAGACTCACTTACTTAGAAGTCATTAAGCTAGCAAAAGCATTTGCCCAATAGTAAAGGCGTTAGTGAGGGTAAGAGGACTGGTGTGGACCGCTGGATTCGTCTAACCAAGCATGCGGTAATACCTGTTAAATCCCCTTTTCATTTACAGTTATGTTTTATTATACGATTTATTAATTCATTAACTTTTCTAATTATTATTATTATTATTATTATTATTATTATTATTATTATTATTATTATTATATTATTGCCGTTGTTTCTATGCATATTATTATTATTATTATTATTATTATTATTATTATTATTATTATTATTATTATTATTATTATTATTATTATTGCCGTTCTTTCTATGCATATACGTCCTACCTGTGCGTCAGGTAGACTTATATTAATTAAGAAAAATAACCTGGTTTAAATTAAGCTTTTAGATATATTCAGAATATATACATAGATTTGAGCATAAGTCATTCACCTCTAAATTTTAAAAAAAACGGAATTTTTAGTGTGATAATATTTTACAAAAAGAGACAAGTGTATCTTAGCAAGGGTAACGTTATGATTATGGGCACGCATGGGGAGAACTGGCGCCTGCTGAGAGAGAGAGAGAGAGAGAGAGAGAGAGAGAGAGAGAGAGAGAGAGAGTTATAACGACAATTTAAGAAAACGCTGTGTGATCTCAACCACGATGTCAGCTCTTCTGGGACTTTGACAGACAGAGAGAGAGAGAGAGAGAGAGAGAGAGAGAGAGAGAACGTCAATAACCTAGAGGTTGCGACGTCTGTTTTTAATGACCATAAATAAATCAATAAGCATGAGGGGGAGAGAGAGAGAGAGAGAGAGAGAAAGAGAGAGAGAGTTATAACGACAAAGTAAAACGAAAAGTGTAAGACGAATCAATGTGTGATATTAACCACGATTTGAACTCGTATACCACTTTCACAAGGAGAGAGAGAGAGAGAGTTATAACAACAATTTAAGAAAACGCTGTGTGATATCAAACACGATTTCAACTCGTCTAGCACTTTGAGAGAGAGAGAGAGAGAGAGAACGTCAATAACCTAGGGGTTGCAATTTCATTTTTTAATGACCATAAATTACTCAGGAAACATCAGAGAGAGAGAGAAAGAGAGAGAGAGAGAGAAAGAAGAAGAAGAAGAAGAAGAAAAAAGAAGAAGAAGAAGAAGAAGAAGAAGAAGAAGAAGAAGAAGAAGAAGAAGAAGAAGAAGAAAAAGAAGAAGAGAGAGAGAGAGAAAAGAAGAGTGAGAGAGAGAGAGAGAGAGAGAGAGGGAGAATGAGAAGAAGAAGAAGAGAGAAAGAGAGAGAGAGAGAGAGAGAGAGAGAGAGAGAATAAGAAGAAGAAGAGCGAGAGAGAGAGAGAGAATAAGAAGAAGAAGAAGAGCGAGAGAGAAAGAGAGAAGAAGAAGAGAGAGAGAGAGAGAGATAGAGAAAAGAAGAGAGAGAAAGAGACAGCTATAACAACAATCCAAGTCAAACGAAAGGCAGAAGACGAACCATTGTGTGAAATCAACCACGATTTCAGCTGGACGATGCGGTGGTCGAACTCCGCGATGGACTTCGAGTGTTCGGACGAAATGAAGGCCAGCGGTTCGATGCTCTCCCGCAGCGTCCGAGCGGCCCTCTGCTCCTGGTGGAAGGCTGAAAAATAATGTCACTGTTATAGTGATCTGTTGTGTATTCTGCCCTAAAATGGAAAACTGCAGTATCTGCAAAATTTTCGAAATTGAGATATGCCACCTATTGGGTTCGTGAAACACAAAATACACAAGTTACTGCAGTTTCAGAATGATTCTTCAATGCTTTCCACGAGTATTTAGGGGGTCACATTTGCAGTATCTGCACAATCAGTAGTAAGGCAAGGGAGTATCTACCATTTTTTTTCAGTTTTGTATTTTTGCAGCCACTGCAATCTTCCATTTTATGGCAGTATTGTGCTTTTGTCAATTCTCCTTGTATTTTAATAATTAACCTATATTTTTATCTATTTATTTACTGTTTTATCTTTTTTTTTCTTTTCTAATAACTGATATCTCTTCTTTCTGTATTTCCTATTACCTTCTGTTACTTCTTTTCAATTGAACATAATATTCTTTGGAAGCTTGAATTCCGAGTCAATAGCCCCTTTTGTCGGCTGTTTCCATATGAATAAGGTTCATCTTCTGAATAATAATAATAATAATAATTAATAATAATAATAATAATAATAATAATAATAATAATAATAATAATAATAATAATAATAATATATCAGAAAAGATCTTGTATAGAACGAGGGAAAAAAAAAAAAAGAAGCCCACCTCTCCTTAATTGCGAGACGGTACTTTGCAGGTTGAGAATCTCCTCATTCTGAACGCCATTTTGCTTCTCGAGTTCCCTCAGGCGCGAGTTCAGAAGAGCTAGAAGACTCAGGTCGCCCTCGATCGTCCCGATCTTCTTGGACAGCTCCAAAATGGCGCCTTCGCCCTTCAGTTCGGCATCTTCTCGAAGCCGTATCTCGTCCTGTATCGTCCTGTCCAGGGCTGCGACGTGGTCGTTCACGACCTTGCGTGTTGACGACAGCTCGTCGAGTCTCGTCTGCTGGTCTCGTAGGGATGTCGACAGTCTCGTCTCGAGTTCCTGTCTCCTGGCTGTCTCTTGTCTCAGGGCGACGCGGAGGTTCTCCTGGGAGGCGATGTTCGAGGCCAGTACCTCTTCTACTTTGCTTAGTCTTGACGCCAGGTCGTCGTCGATGCCCTAGAATGACGTATGCAACATGTATAATCCGTAGGATTCGTCCACATTAGATTGACTTAAGCATATCATAAACATGGCGGAAACTTATAGCATAATTATCACAAACATGTTGAAAACAAGTCCATGACCATGTTGCAAACAGGTTGAACACAAGTCAATGGCCATGTCACAAACAGGTTGAACTTAAGTCATGACCATGTCGCAGACAGGTTGAAAACAAGTCAGTGGCCATGTCGCAAACAGGTTGAAAACAAGTCAGTGGCCATGTCGCAAACAGGTTGAAAACAAGTCCCTGACCATGTTGCAAACAGGCTGAAAACAAGTCGATGACCATATATGTTACAGGCAGATAGCGAAACCAGGCTTTTCGCAAACTGCCTTAAATTTCAGGCAGATAGCGAAATGCAGTTAGGGACATTTGATCCCCAAGGGGCTAGTACTAAACACGGCGAAAGTGACTGACCTACACTGTTTCGCTGTGTTTAGTACTAGCCCCTGGGTGTCAAATGTATTTCGCCTGTATAGTACTAGCCCCTGGGGGATCAAATGTCCCTAAGTACATTTCGCTATCTGCCTGAAATTCCAGGCAGTTTGTGAAACGCCTGGTTCCACACATTCACACACTCACACTTTAGTTTACAGAGTGAGGATTAATGCAATTGTGGAAATAGGAGGAATAAGATAATCTTAAATATAAATCTACTCTTCCATAATGGGAAAATAATGAAATGTCTCATAACTAGAGCAGCATTTTGAAAACTTCAAAACTAATTCTTCCTGGTTACTTACCTTCCCTTGGCCATGAACACAAACGCTCGCCAGCAGTACCAGGCTCAAAGTCTGTGAGAAAAGAGTAATTAATCTTCTGAATTATATTGTGAACTAACAGATACCCAAAGTAATAAATATATAGATAAAAATGTAAATGATTAAAATACAGTTAGCCCTATGATAGTAACGAGTAAAGAATGCGCCGAAGTTTCTTCGGTGCACTCGAGTTTTCTGTACAGCGCATAATCAATACCACGGAAAATAGATCTATCTTTAGGTGGTCTCGGTATAATGCTGTATGAGCCGCGGCCCATGAAACTCTCAGCCGCCCGTAGTGCCCTGTGTTGTTGCATTGCCAGAAGCACGATTAAGGTTAACTTTGACCTTGAGGTAAAATAAAAACTACTGAGGCTAGAGGGCTGCAATTTGGTATGTTTGATGATTGGAGGGTGGATGATCAACATACCAATTTGCAGCCCTCTAGCTTCAGTAGTTTTTAAGATCTGAGGGCGGACTGAAAAAAGTGCGGACGGACAGACAAAGCCGGCACAATAGTTTTCTTTTCAGAAAACTAAAACGTAGAAAGATTGCTGTATAAAGGCGACCGTACTTCATTTCGGCTTCAAATTCAAGAACACGTGTGGTTAATACTGACACAAAAAGCAAGGGAAATTGACAATTCTGTGCTACAGTAAGAAAAAAGGTTTCGTGCTAAGTTTGTACCCAACCTCATTGCAGGAAGGACTGAGAATTGGAGAGAGAGAGAGAGAGAGAGAGAGAGAGAGAGAGAGAGAGAGAGAGAGAGAGAGAGAGAGAGAGAGAGAGAGCATGCAAACTATGACAAAACATGACATGCTGTATATTATTATTATTATTATTATTATTATT
The DNA here is from genome assembly GCF_040412425.1 of Macrobrachium rosenbergii. Lineage (NCBI taxonomy): Eukaryota > Metazoa > Arthropoda > Malacostraca > Decapoda > Palaemonidae > Macrobrachium > Macrobrachium rosenbergii. The sequence goes on along the minus strand of NC_089753.1, from coordinate 28,730,051 downwards.
ATTATTATTATTATTATTATTATTATTATTCAGAAGATGGTCCCTATTCATATGGAACAAGCCCACCAAAGGGGCCATTGACTTGAAATTCAAGCTTCCAAAGAATTATTATTATTATTATTATTATTATTATTATTATTATTATTATTATTATTATTATTATTATTATTCAGAAGATGAACCCTATTCATATGGAACAAGCCTACCAAAGGGGCCACTGACTTGAAATTCAAGAAGCTTCCAGAGAATATTATGGTGCTCATTAGGAAGAAGTGACAGAGGGCAGTACGATACACAGAAAGAAAAGATCTCATTTAAAAAAGAAAAATTGAATTAATAAAAAGGCAAATGAAAATGATTATTTGAATATACACATTGGTCAACATGAAGACATAAATATATATCCCGAATAACAATCGTATGACGCCCTCAATGCCATATTTATATTATCTGACGTCTGATAGTGATTTCACAACACCTTTTGATAGTCTTGTTTACATGTTTGCCTTGACGATGCTGACAAACAAGGCAGGTTGTGTCTGCGATGAGGAAACGGAGGTGACATATCTCAACCTCTACACAGAGATAGCTCGCATTATTCAGCCATTCATAAAAGTAGTTGGTTTTGAAGCTTTAGAATATAGGATTTAGGCCGAATGCCAAGCGCTGGGACTTGTGAGGTCATTCAGCGCCGAAAGGGAAGCTAACAGTAAGAAGGTTTGAAAGGTGTAACAGGAGGAAAACCTCAAAGCAGCTGCACTAGGAGACAGTTTTTAGAGAGGGTGGGAAGTCAGAATATGAACGGAGGTACAGTATGAGAAATGAGAAAGGTTGCAGCTAGGGGACGAATGGACACTGCAAAAACCCTTAAAGTACGGCTCTATCTCCATACGGGGTTTTTGAAGCATTGGTTGCCCATATTTGGGACTGATAATTTAGAAACAGAACAAAACAAGTGAAAAATGCGCCGAGATTTCTTCGGCGCAATCGAGTTTTCTGTACAGCGTATAATCAAGGCCACCGAAATCAGATCTATCTTTCGGTGGTCTCGGTGTAATGCTGTATGAGCCGCGGCCCATACAGGCCCGGTGTTGGCTTGTCCTATAGCGTTGCCAGAACTACGATTATGGCTAACTTTAACCTTAAGTAAAATAAAATCTACTGAGGCTAGAGGGCTGCAATTTGGTATGTGTGATGATTGGAGGGTGGATGATCAGCATGCCAATTTGCAGCCCTCTAGCCTCTGTAGTTTTTAAGATATGAGGTCAGACAGAAAAAGGGGGGACGGACGGACAAAGCCGGCACAATAGCTTTCTTCTACAGAAAACTAAAATCTGGAGTTACTTTTAAATTGGTAGGTCATAATCTCACATTTTACCATGTTGGGTTTTTAAACTGATTACAGCACTTGGTTTGACGCTTCCAATAAATGGTTTGTTTTTTTGTACACAAAAATGTGGCGTGCCTTAGTGTTTCATGAATTAATGACCCAAACGACCATATAACGGCTATTTTTGGTTTGATCTCAAAAATTAGTCTTGTAATTCCTTGGGAGTGCACCTTGTTTGACTTCAAGAATTGGTCTGTGGAAATAATTAGTAGTGGTTCGTGAATGAATAACTCAGCTGACCATATAACTACTATGTTTGATCTCAAGAATTAGTCTTTTAATTCCTTGGGACTGGACCATGTAACCACTATGTTCGACCTCAAGATTAAGCATAAATTTGTTCTTCCCTTACCAAAAGTGAGTCAAAATAATTTTAAAATAAGTCTTAAGTCACGAGAAACATGTGAAAAATCACCTTGTTAGAGACATCTCATGCACATACACAAAAACACAACAGCTCCACCTTACCTGTAGATTCAACACCTGCCACATGATGAACAAGCCAGGGTAGAGAGAGAGAATAAGAAGAAGCCACAACAGGGAATAATTACTTTCGATTTCAACCACTCGAGTCCTCGTGATTCGGGAGACGTATGCGGCTGTCGAGTTGACCAACGCAGAACTGGGGAGAGAGAGAGAAAGAGAGAGAGAGAGAGAGAGAGAGAGAGAGAGAGAGAGAGACTTTATCAGAGTCTTATCTACAACGATCATATGCGAGTCTCGTCGACCCGTCCATATCGAAAGTAAAATGGGAAGGGGTTTGAAGAAGCATTTCAATATTTTATGCAAATTACTAAACACAGGGTCGATCAAACCAGTCAAGCATATATATGTACTCAGTCTTTCTTATTTAAAATTGATTATTATCCGTTTTGCTGCTCTCAGAAATTTTTACATGGCTGGATATATCCGGTTGACAGATGCTATTAATATCTCTGACTGTATGGTTACCAGGTTCTTAGCAATTATTATCTCAGCATTAATTATCTCACCTCAGATTACTCTACCCTGTGTGTTGTACCGCGCGCTGGGTGGTAACATGGGACATCAATTATATTATCACTTCTTATTCAAGAGGATTTTCAAAAATTATTATTATTATTATTATTATCAAAACACGAACACAAAACTTTAGATCGGTGAACAGAAAGCCTTCGCCCTGTAGGGTGGTAGGGCCGTCAGTGCACTTGACGTGGTACACTGTCGGCACTGCTAAAACTGGTAGTTTCAGCGTTCTCTCGGCCTCTTAGCTGCTCTCTCTCTTTAACCTTTTTTACTCTACTTCCTTTCCTCAGCCTTGCTGTCCAGCTTCTTTGTTTCTTCTTGGTGCATTTTTAAGATCCATGTACTTTACCACCTTTATTTTCTGGCTCTCTCTACTTCGCTGTCCAACCACTCTAACTCCCTCTTTCAATGCCTTAAGGGCTGAGTAGCAAATAGTGCCCACCCGGTGCTTGGCTTCACAGTCACTCAAAATCAGAAAATCTTACCTGAGCCCCTGTTATAAAAAGTGTTCTCAAAGCAACTTTCCCTCTGCAACCACTGATGAGCACTTTTCGAAAAAGCCACCACTCTCAATCTGCAACTTCGTCACTTTACTCTTAGCTCCCTGCTTCCTCCTACCAAGGTCCAGAGGCTTCCTATAATACTCTCCTCCGCGATAATTCTCAGACCGAGTCAGTCAGTCACTTGTAGGCGGGCGGAGACGTTATGTGGCAGTGTATAATGGTGAGTAATGGCTTCCCTGTCTAATAATCCGGGTCACCAGACGTTGGACAGACAGAGACAGGACGAGGGTACACATGGCCCTAGAAGCTGATTTTGGGGCTCGCGAAATTGCTGGCTTGGGACCCACGTGGCAAATAGCACGGTCTGAAAGCTGGCAGACATCACGGGAAGTAACTAGACAAGAAGAGAAAAGAGGCAGATTCGTTGATTGTCCCCAAGACGTGGATTGGGTGTGTCGTTGCTGCAGTTTTTGGTAGCCAAATATGCAACTGTGCAAACAAGTGTATTCATATATATATATATATATATATATATATATATATATATATATATATATATATATATATATATATATATATATATATATATATATATGTATATATAAATATGTGTGTATATATAATGTATATGTATATATAAATTTTATATATATATATATATATATATATATATATATATATATATATATATATATATATATATATATATATATATATATATATATATATATATATATATATATATATATATATATATATATATATATATATATATATATATATATATTATATATATATATATATATATATATATATATATATATATATATATATATATATATATATATATATATATATATATATATATATATATATATATATATATACAGTATATATACAATGTACTTTAAAAAAGAAAATTTATGAAGACAAGAGTATATGGATGTAAAGGATAGGAGTGGCTGGAGATACATCTGATCATTATATAGTTGAAGCAAATGGTATGACAGATGGAAGTTCAAGTAATAGGAAAGCTCACTGTTGTTTTTCTCTGTTACCTCTTATTCTTAACATCTGCATAAGTTGTATTTGTTGTTTTCCTTTGTCGATTGTAGTTCTTAGCATTTGTGTATTAAGTATCATTAGTGATGAGAGTGGAAGACAGGAAACTATGAATTCTGACTAAGTTTAGCTGCATAGAGAAATGAGTTCTTGGATGAAAGTCAGAAAATGCCCAGATTGCATGATGCGAAGTCCAAACCGATCTCCTTACTGGTACCATTCTTTTATGAAATGGAATGGAATATAGATTTTAGGCCAAAGGCCAAGCACTGGGGCCTATGCGGTCGTTCAGCGCTGAAAGGGAAACTGAGATTTTAAGGATTTAAAAGCATGAGAGGAGGAAAACCTCGCAGTTGCACTATGAAACAAGTGTTAGGAAAGGGTGGATAGCAAGGTGGAAGAGAGAATATGAATGGAGGTACAATAAAAGGAATGAAAGGGGTTGTGGTAGCTAGGGGCTGAAGGGACGCTGCAAAGAACCTTAAGTAATGCCTATGGCACACCTGAACCCGAGAAAGACCAATCGTGTGTGTGTACAAGCGTGTCCTGTTGATAGCCTATATTTCACTAAAACAGCAACACTCCATTATTCATTCTTATCAACTGGTGGACACTTCATCCTGCTGGCATATATAAATAATGAGGACATGACTTTGATAAGAGATATGGTAGGACTTTCTCCAGATGAGTACGTTTTTTACCTGTCCCTGATTAACAGATTAGAGATTAAAGTTCCATGTTCTTTCACACGTGGGAAGATAAAGTGGTTTTGAGAATGGTATCACATGAATTTTTAGGTGTCAGTGGTCCTTCCAACATTTTTGCCATCAGCTGGAGTACCAGTGTTCAGTTATGAAAGGGAATCATCATAATATGTTTCCTTCTTGATGAATGACACTTCTTTAGTCACAGAGGTATCATTACCTCGTTCCTGAAAATAAACTTGATATGATTTTTCCTATGCATTTTCTCTTTCCTCTCGTCCTTTTGTGTACTTAAATATAGTACCTCTGTGACTTTGGAAGTGTCATTCATCAAGAAATTAACATATGATGATTTCCTTTCATAACTGTACATTAGTAATCCAGCTGATGGCAAAAATTTAGTAAGGACCACTGATACCTGAAAATTTTTTGATCAGTGACTATCTTTGGGATTTGTGAGAGTGTGTGCTTGTTTGCATTCATTTGACTGTTTTGTTATTAAAAATAGATAATTACTGAATGGAATGGAACATAGAATTTAGGCCAAAGGCCAAGCGCTGGGACCTATCAGGTCATTCAGAGCTGAAACGAAAATTGGGAGTAGAAAGGTTTGAAAGGCGTAATGGGAGGAAAACCTCGCTGTTGCACTATGGAACAAATGTTAAGAGAGGTTGGATAGCAAGGTGGAAGAAAGAGAATATGAATGGAGGTACAGTAAAAGGAATGAAAGCGGTTGCAGCTAGGGGCCGAAGGGATGCTGCAAAGACCCTTAAGTAATGCCTACAGCACACCGTGTGAGGTGCACTGACAGCACTACCCCCCTGCTGGGAGATAATTATTGAGTTTGTTACCTTTCCTAGAAACCTTCTAGTCTGACCATGTGAAATACTCGGAAGATTCCTTGTTCTTGTTGTTAGAGAAAAAGTCGACTAGACATGTGCCCCAAAGCATCCGCAGTCATCTGCACCCCTCTAAATGCAGAGACACCTCTGATGGCTAGACTTCATCTTTATGACTCAGGGAGTTTGCCAGCCCATTGTGGCTCCCTGAAGAAAGCTTTGATGTAACAGGATTAGTTTTCTTTGCTCATCCTCCCCTTCAGGTGGATGGGACTCCCATCCTACTTTTGATGAAAGTGCCGCACGAAAATTAGGTATACAGTAGCACGTATGGCCTCACATGCTTATAACGATAAAACCAGTGCAACATGTTGTATGTAATTTGCCCTTCCTTTACTAGAATACTGTTCTCCGGTGTGGCTGTCTGCTTCTGCCAGAGATTTGTCTCTTTCAGATAGAGTGGTTCATGGAGATAGGTTTCTGTTTCCTAATATTGGCAGTTATGACTTGACCCATCGACAGATAGCCTCTTGTTGGTCAATTTTTCATAAGTTGCATTTTAACACATCTTTCATTCACAATTCATCCCTGATCCTTGTTTCCCGCTAAGAGCAACGGATTTGCTGAACAGCAGCTTTAATATGCAGTAATTGTGCCGTGCTGTTGAAATTCTCAGTTCCTTTATTCCTCACATTGTTGCACTGTGAAACAGTCTTCCTGAGGATGTCTTGCAATTGGAACTTCAAAACCTCAAAGCAAAGATGCAATGCATTACTACCTAATGTGATTTTCCTTGTATTTTAATAATTTACTTATATTTTTATCTTTTTTTTTTTTTTAATAGGTGAGCTCTTTCTGGATTTCTCATTACCTTCTGTTAGGCTAATTCTTTCAAATGAACACCATATTCTTTGGAAGATTGAATTTGAAGTCAATGGCCCCTTTGGGATTGCTCCATATTGATAGGTTTCATCTTCTGAATAAGAATGAGAATAAGAGAAAGATCTTTAATGCTAGCAGGTACATAAAAGGTGATCTTATGACCCCCTTACTTTTCAAAGGTGGGACAGATAACTGTGACTGCTCTGCTAAGCTAATCCATGAAGGCCCAGGAATGATGCTTTCAACTTCAAGAGGTTGATGTGGCTCTTGAACTCATCTCCTCAAAGACCTGCCAACCAAATATGTTGTGAGCACCCAAACTTCTTTTGAGCTGTTGGAGAAGAGAAGCAGGTCTGGAGCAGATGGCATTAGCAGAACTCCCACCCGCAAATTGGCTGTGTCTAGTCAACACTCTTGAGTACTAACCAGACTTCCTGTAACATCTCTAGATAGTCCTTCATTACTCAAGCCACAGACCACTGGAATAAAGTTGGTGTTGCATAAACCTGCATGTTACTAACACACTCTTAAGTTTGCTAAATCCAGAACCTTCATTACTGACTTCATTCTTCCTGAGTTTGTAGAAGGCACAAAAGAACTCTTGGATGCAGAAGAGACACCACATTCTCGGGGTTCTCAGGCCCACTGATACTGCCTTTTCATTTTATAACAATTCTACGGAGTCAGTACAAACGCCACAGGCCAAATCAGAGCATAATTGACCACTGGAAGAAATACAACATAAATAAAGAACTTTTCCAATGGTAGCAATAAAGCTCCAGCGCTGATTACCAGTTCCCACACACCAGTGATGAGGCATGATGTAAAAATTACTGCTAATGACAATATGAATGAATAATGGTACTAGCTGGCATAGGGCTGCTTTTAATTTTGCTTGTAAAATAAATATATGTTTATGACAATGGCAAAGTAAAACAAAACTAACTTTGCAAACCAGTACAAGGTAGCATTGAGTTTTATATCAATTAAATACTTTCTGTATTTCCCATCACCTGTTACTTCTTTCAAATGAACATAATTTTCTTTGGATGCTTGGATTTCAAGTCAATGACCCCTTTGGTGGACTTGTTCCATATGAATAGGGTTCATCTTCTGAATAATAATAATAATAATAATAATAATAATAATAATAATAATAATAATAATAATCATCATCATCATCATCATCATCATCAAGGGAAATTCATTTACTCTCCACCAGAATGTTTGCCAAAGCTAACTGTATGCTAAATGCTAATCATTAAATTGCTCGACTTTAATAAAAGAAATCAATTAATTTGCATGAGACTCAAGATTCATGACGCGATGCAACAAATTATAAATAAGAAAGGTTAACATTTAAGGTGTCTAGTCTCCTTATAGTAATCTTATTTTCTATTATTTTGCTGTATAGTGTACTAGAACACAAGGGTATTTTGTGCTTAGTATGGTGTTGTGTAAAATGGGATTAATCAGCAGCAATCTTATACAATTTAGTAATAAAATTATTACCGTGATCTCTCAAAAATCCAAATGTGAGTTTGCCTTATACATAAGTTTTAAGTTGCCAATCAGCTCTGAACATTATAGAAAGGTCCATGGATTGATTTTCTCTTTTGCATGGCAGATGCTTGCATTCTATTCAACCTGTCTACAATACTGAAAGAACATACAGGTATTACTGACAGATGATAGAGTACCATGTATAGAAATGTACAGTATTCCTTAAAGTTGGAAAAAATGATAGTCCATTTGTAGAAAGTTGCAACTATTTATTTGAAAAATCATATAAATATAAATTTTTGTACAATCTTAACAGTATCATCACAGATAATCAAAAGGTTATTGAAAAAGTATATAACGCTTTTCTTATATATACTAGATTATAAATATTCCTATTAAATATCAAATAACTGACAGAAATCATCTTCATGAAACAAATCATGAATTGCAGTAAGTAGAATACACAAACTTGCATAAAGGATTCCACCAGATTCCTAATATTGCACAGTACCACTAACCATGTCAAAACCTTGCGTAAATATATAACCCTGTGCAGTGTGCACTGCTTGTGGAATTGGCTGCACAGAGTACTCTGCAGCTGTGACCCCAGGAATAGTTTGGACAGCTTGCACAGCCTGCATTGTCTGGACAGATGCTCCTCCGCTCAGTGCAGTACCAACACCAGTTAATGGTACTGTCGAGCCTGATACCTGGTGGAAAATGAAAAAACTGTCATTCATCACATGCAATGCACCTTATGCATTAGTATATAAAATGCTCTCACCAAATTATGGCTCAAGCATTGATGATGGGACAGAGGAAGCATTATTGTGAATCAGATTGAACTTAAAACATTTACGGGCCAACATCTAACATTTAGTAACATTCTGGCATTTTTTTCCCTATGTGTTTGGCAGCACAGAATCCAATGTCCAAGCTGTAAGTCTAAGGAAGTTGTTGTACTGACATGATCTGTAGCTGACTGTAAGATTTGATGTCACCAAGGTTACTGGAAAACAAGTTGGCAATAAAAGCCATTACTGAGGGTGTTGCACAAAAGCACTGATTTGACAGAGGAACATATGGAGGTCTCTTTCTCCTGGGACTAAAACAATGAGACTGGACTGATCAGAATAATGAATGAACATGGGAGGTGAGGGAAAACTGTTAAGGATCAGTATACAATGACCCCAGTTGAAAGATTCATGAAAAGTCATTATCTAGCACAGGGGTCTCCAAACTTTTTTTTTATATGAGGGCCACATTGTATATTTTGCACATCTTTGCAAGTAACAGGAAAAAAATTACTAACTGGGCAATTTAAATATGAAAATTATCACTTCAAGGACAATACCAGCACCAGAGGGATGGGAGCCGACTGACTGCCACCACACCTGAGCTCTAAGTGACTGGCTGCAACTGGTAAAACTGGGATTTATATGGCTTTTGAATACTAGCTGCCAGCTAGATAAAATCGTGTGGCAGTTGGATGTGGCCCTGGGCCATAGTTGAAGAACCCTAATCTAGCACATTCCTGACATATGCAAAAGAAAATTTATCATTTAACAATTAGTGGAATGCTTAAACAACATACCTGCACAACATGTCCTATTGATGGTATGTGGCCCTGCATACTGCCCATGACGGGTATTGTTACAGTTTGCTGCCCATTTACAGTTATGTACTGAGGGGTACTGACCATGCCGCCTCCAACCTGAAAAAGGTATAACATAACAATAAAACTTTTACAAATCATGCACAAAAATGCAATCTTGAGCAGCCTCAAATTTCATAAAGTTACAATCAGTACAGATCTTACAACGACAGACATTCACAAACCTCTTCTAAAGTTGTTGATGTTACGGCACCTTGTGCTGATGCTAAGGTGAGGTTATTTACCCCAGCAGTCCCTTTCTCTTCCTTCAGGCCAGATGCTGCTGTTGCTATTGCCAAGGGATCTAATACCTGAAGAACAAAAGCATCACTTTTATAAACACTCTAGGTTTTGTGTACTGGCAAAGGTATACAAGCCTGCGAGAGATCTAATGTAGAGACCACGATTCAATTTCAGATTGTTAGACATCTCTACACAATAATTATTATTATTATTATTATTATTATTATTATTATTATTATTATTATTATTTTATTACATAATTTTACTACGTACTGACTTATTTTTAACCCTCACTGGCCTAATGGGTTTTTTCTGTTAAAACTAAAATTTAAAGTCTATTCAGCACAGTAAACTGAAGCCCTTTATAATTTATTAACTGAGTAGACCAAATAAATTAAGATTCTGACTACACCTATACTGATATGTTCCCAAAACTAGACATCAGTTGTTGGTTGACATGTGTACAATCACATAAACTGTTAGCTGTGACATAGGTTCTCTTCATAAACAGACTATACATTAGTCTACATTATTCAAGTTTAATCTATATTGCTTTAAGGACATGAATAATAGCATGACAGTGAAACTCCAGTATATCTAAAATATTTCATCACTTTAAGAATAAAATCTTAAGATGAATACTAGTAAGGGATGATACCATAAGGAAAATTACAGAAGTTCATATTACAGATGAGATAATGATCAAAGGAAGATGGAGATAGCATGGTCATGTCCTCTTTATAACCCATGGGAGAACAGTTGGTGGTAGTGTCAGCTGGGGTCATATGAGCTCCAAAAGATTTGGGCAACCAAGACCTACTTGGAAGTGAACTATGAGAAAGTGGCTGAAGATGAGAAGAGATTTGTAGACCACAGAACAGGAAAGACATGGACGACAGAATTCAGAAAGGGGCTTTGTGACATAGTGTTGGAGGAAGCTGTGATGGTAGTTATGATGATTAACAAACTGAGCTGCAACGAATGGAATACAGAATTTAGGCCAAAGGCCAAGCGACAGGACGTATGAGGTCATTCAGCGCTGAAACCTCGCAGTTGCAATATGAATCAATTGTTGTGAGAGGGTGGAAGTAAGATGGAAGAGAATATGAACAGAGGAGGTACAATAAAAGGAATGAAAGGGGTTGCAGCTTTGGGCCGAAGGGACGCTGCAAAGACCCTTAAGTAATGCCTACAGTGCACCACATGAGGTGCACTGACAGCACTCCCCCTTACAGGAAACAGTATTAATCAGGATTTTTTATAGTTTAAAATAAACAATATTAATATTACCTGTGTCACCTGGGAAAGATTTGTATTAGAGGTACTTGTATGGTTGTTAGTCACCACCGTCACAGCAACTTTGTCGCAGAATTTGTCATGGATCTTTCTGCAAATGGGCAAAGTTGTAAAATTCTTGGGCGGGCTTAATTACAGTATAGCATATGAATGTTGGATAACACTTAAAAATGAAAATCCATTTTTGTAAAAAAAGGGCAATGATTCACTGTAAAGATAAAAAAAGTATTAAAGGAATCTAACTGGCAATGATTTATTTCTATTCAGTGTGAACACACCACAAGAAGTCTGTTTGATCTTTAATTTGTTTGGCAAGCTTCCAAAAGATAGTGCTGAAATAAGCAAAATAGAACACATAAATACATGAAACATGAATATGTACATGGAAAAGCAGTTGTTTTGAGTTAAATATGTTGTTACACACCAGTGCATTGATTTCTAAACAGCATCACTTTACTGTATCTCTCAAACTTACAAACACCATCCATAGCACTCCCTGAAAACTGCCACTCAGCTTTGCATTACAATATATGGAATACTACTAAAAATCTGGTACCACGCAATTTGACACTAAAGCACATAAACAGAATATGGATTCTGACACTGCAAAATGAGCAGCATAAACTAATTCCAAAGGCAAGGGTACTGAAGATGGTTGTGGAAGTTGTCTGTTAAAATCTGACTTTTCGAAAAGGGCCAAGTATGTTATCTCCCAATGTTGCAAAGAGGAAAGCACCACACACGCAATGTCCTTCTTTCACAGACAGGCACTTTTCTTCTGCTTCATTCTACAGTCTGGGAACATTTCTTAGCAACCAAAATGGTACTCTTGAGTTACGGGTTTGTTACTACACACGTACAGCTTTGCTCATTGTAAAAATGGGAGAAAAGAAGCCTCTAAACCCTCTCATCTCAAAAAATACTGTAATGTATTTTTCAAAGTTGTGATACACACTACCGGGTACTAACATTGGTCATGATGGAAATGTACAGTAGTATTTGTTAGATGAAAACATAGCAAAATCTGTTGAGATGACAGAAAATCAAATGCAGAGGGAGTTAGTTGATGAATGCCCTATTTGTTCATACACAAATACAAACCATTCTTTACATAGAAGCTAAATCCCTTTGTAAAGTACTTCAGGTCTGTATGTTAGGAAAAATACAAATTACTTTTAAAATCTCCTATTTTTCCTATGCAAATACAAAACTTCAACCTTTACATATGGATTTAGCTTCTATGTAAAGAACTTCCGGTTTGTATGTTAGGAAAAATTCAAATTAATTTTCAAATCTGTTTTATCACAGGAAAATACAACTACAGTACTTACTTCACATGTAGTTTAAGATCCCAGGCCCCAGCATACGTTTTAGAGCAATAAGAGCATCTGTACCGTCTATCTCCTCTGTGACGACTCATGTGCTCATCCAACTTAGTTTTGCTAACAAAGCCCCGAACACACACCTGGCACTGGAACGGACGCTCTCCTGGTAGCAAATATGGTCGGGATGATGCATCAGTCATTAAAACAGAAAGGCAACAGTGCTAAATTAGTCAGAACCAATTGCAAATTTTACATTTCTTTATATACATATACTGTACATCAGTTCTACTACAGCAAAGAACTGTCAGTTTTCAAATACCTGTGTGTATCCTCTCGTGAAATTTCAACTTTTCTTTCCTCATGAATTTCTTTTTACAAAAGGAGCACTCAAATCTCTTGATATCATTGTGAACTTCCATATGTGCCATTAGTGAATTCTGTGTCATGAACTTGTTACCACATATCTGAAAGAAAAAACCTCATTCCAAAATATTCCTCTTTTAAGGCTAAGAATAAAGGTGCCTGAAAGAACAGTGAAAGATGTAATTTTCTAAAATCTAGATATATTTTTCATGCAAACCCACATTCATGGTGTCTGAAGGCCCAAGATACTTCAGTCCTTTTTCCCAATAAGTAACCTGCCTGACTTTTTGTGTGACCTGGGCAATTAGCCAAAAGAATTCAGCAGGGAGTCAGGAACTTTGTAATAGATTTGCAGGAAAAAACTTATTTTGAATTCTAAAAGAGCTTTGTTTCATATCCAAATGCATTCTTTACTATTAGCATGAGTCACAATTTATGTGGGAATATTCAAGAAGCTAGACTAGCCCCTGCTCAACAAATATTTTAACTGCCTCCTTGATTCCTCAGATGTGCTAATTTGGTCATATTGTCCATCATTATTCCCAATGCCTTACCTTTCATGTGATGAACAAAGGCTTCAAGACCTAAACTGTCTTCATCTCTTAAGAAGTTGATTTGTTATTTCTTGCACTAAGGGGACCAAGTCTCTACCTATGGCTTAAAACCCAGCAGCTGGGTTCCCACTCTTGGTTTAATTATTACTTATATAGAGATCTCTGAAGAAGGAACCAGGGATACTCTGATCATGCACATATGTCAATATAGGCCCTTCCAAACACTGTCCACCATGGTAGGACAAGAGACGAGGCCAGTCACAGAAAGGTGATGCAAGGAAGGTAGGAAGGTGTGTGCAAAAGACTGAGACTAGACTTACAATGTCTATGAGAGCCAAAGTTGGAGTTTATGAAGGGACTGATGAGCAACTCTCTGTGAAAGTGAGATATAGATGTAGAATGCAGATGAAACAGAAAACGTCAACTGTTGAGACTGATCATTTACATCGTACATGACGTAAAAAGGACTGACAGGGTGAGAAATGTGGATATACTTGAGGAGTCAAATGGTTAGCATTTGTAAAATGATGGATCACTGTATTTTGAGACCATACTGTCATGTAGAAAGAACAGGGGAATAGCTAGTTTGTTTTAGGAAACAAGTAAATATCTGCAGAAATGCGAGGAATCCAAAGGAACAAGTCACTTAAACACCAATCTTGAGAAAGTCTTGCCATACCACTGAAATAACTAAATTATTCACAATGAAATGACAATGCATAAAAAACTTGAAGAAAACAAAGATTATTCCCAAAACTACTGACAGTCTGGGAATAAAAACTTGAAGAAAATAAAGATTATTCCCAAAACTACTGACAGTCTGGGAATAAGCTACAATCTGCTATTATGGTAGCAGACACATAATCGGTAAGCTAATCTGCTTTTCTAGACTCCTTATAAGAGTTGCATATTTGTCAAGCTCTAGACTTTGACAGCACTACTGTGCTTCTTTTTCTCGAGAAAATATGTTTAAAATTTGCTCAGAAGCACAGACAGGTTATGTAAAAGTAATGGATTTGTTGTAAAACAAACTTTGTCATAACAAATTACAGAACTTCGTTAAACATGGTGAAACAGAAAGGAGTGACATCAAGAAATAAAACCTTGTACAGGTCAGACCCACTTACTAAATACCACTTCACTCAATATTAATTAATCAGCAATTCTGTCCCCTGTTTATCACTGAAACTGATCATTAACTTTTTAACAAGAGTTGAAAGAACCTGTAACTCACATAAACACAAAAATTACCTGACACAAAAACTTCTTGTCTAGTCCATGCATTCGCAACTTGTGATTGGTCAGGTAGATCCTGCGAATGAACTTTTTGGGGCACAATTCACACTTGAATGGACCCACGGCACTGCTGGATTCATGCCAGTTAATGGCATGTTTTTGCAAAGATGATTTCCTCTGGAATGATTTGCCACATTCTTCACAAACGAAACACTTTTCGTTCCTGGAACAGTAATAGGATGTGTCACAATCTATGCAAAAATGAATTAAGCAGCCATGCATACTGTATTTTTTTCATCAGGTAATTTCCTAATCTATGAATTTATACAAGTTCTTGAATATTACTGAATTATGACCAGAGACTAATTTATACAGTCATGAATTTTAATCAATGATGACAAGGAATCACTTCACATCACAAAGTGTAAAGCGCTAACTTCATAACAGTAGATTACTGATGTATAACAATATCTTCAATTTCATCTAGCATAAAAATAACAAATACTCTGTGAACTGACTTTACTTTACATCTGCAGAAGTAACACACTAAATCAAAACCAATAAAATGTCCAAAAAAGCAATTAATAGAAATTATTCTTATCGAGGAAATGGTGAAATTGTCATAAACTCTGAGTTTCCTTTAAAGTCCACAAATAAATCAGAATTTCATATCCTTACTTATGCATCTTATTTTTGTGATAGTTGAGCTCTCTGCGCGACGTAAACAGCATTGTGCAGACGTTGCAAGGATAAGGTCCCGGTGAGCATCGGGGAAGATGATAGGTAATTCTCTTGAAGGTTCGGTACTCAATGCCACAAATTTCGCAGACGAACTTCCGGAGCTTGTGGAGCTTCAAAACATTTGTGATGAGGATGCGATTGGATAGCTGTCATTAAGAAACAAAATATAAACCATTAATTATCAAGATACTCAGTTAGTTATCAAGACATAAACATTTGACTACCTTAACAAAACCACTAGGTTATATTTCTAAACACTCATAGGGTTTGCCCACTGAATTGTTTTCAAATCAAGAAATTGGGCCAAAGAAACCTCAAGCCCCATCTACAAAGCACCACACAAGTCACACTGCAATTGTAGAACATCTGGCAAGAGTCATAATGAACTGAATGACCAAATACACTGTACAGAATACATCACAGTGAATGCAACTCTCAGGACCTATGTTTTTATAAACAAACACTAATGTAAAGACCTCATCTATAATAAACTCAACTATCCACTAAAAAAGAAGCTGTAACAACTCTATGCTCAAAGAATATCATGATCAATTATTGCATCAAGTACAGGTATCACAAATCTTGTTAATGTACACTAAACCTCCCGTATTCAGTTGTCTCACTATTCGCGGATTTCTCTGTGGAACATATCTGCCCATTATTTGTGGAAAATTTGCCCATTAACGGGATTTTTCACTGAGAAATATTCACTAATTACTGTATTTTCATAACTAAATGCACTTTTTGTGATAAAACTATTAAAATACTCAGGCATAAGCATTTTTAGAGTTTTTTTTTGTGTTTAAACTATCAAAATAGGCGGTTCTAAGTGTTTTTAGAGGGGTTTTAAGTATTTGTGGATTTTAGCTATTTGCAAGGGGGTGCGGTACGCATCCCCGCGAATACGGGGGTTTACTGTACATCATAAATATAACAACTGATATTTGTTTTGGAAATATTATTATCATATTATTATTATTATTATTATTATTATTATTATTATCATTATTATTATTATTGGAGAAACAAATCCAACGTTATGTATGGGTACAAATATATTCAGAAATAAATCTAAACTGAGACTTCTCAGTTTAGATTTATTTCTAAATATATTTGTACCCAGACATAACTGTGGATTTGTTTCTCCAATAATGATAATAATAATGATAATAATAATAATAACATCTTTGGAAAGGGACTTTCTGAAAACAAATAATAAGAAGGCAGATAATTAAGGCTCTTACTGCATATATGAAAATTATTATTATTTGCATCAATCTTAAAAATAATTGATAAATGCTGAGACTACATAAAACTACACAAACCATACATATCTCGCATGCAATTTCTTCACAAGCAACCAGATATAAAACTGATACAATGACACTCATACCGTAGACGCGTTGTTTTCATCGTCAGTTGGCAAGCGACACGTGTGAGTGTTGAACCTCTGCAGAGACTGGCAAGCTAGGTTACAGGTCTTACAGCAGTACAGGGGGAGTGTGTTGTTACTTAGCAATTCATTACTCCCAACATCAGTCACTGATGATTCTGGCCCATCTTCATCGTGATGCACCTGCAAAAACATTCATACAGATGACACTGATTAAACACAGTCTTTAAAAGAATAACATCCTCTGTTGTCTTTTAAGAAAATATTCCTGAACCAAAAATAAGGACTTCAGTCACAGTAAAAATGCTTTTACATTGGCCAGCACCAGAATTACAGTGCAAGCAAGGGTGGTATCCTGCTTGGAGGGCGTGGGCATCTGTGGTGCGTTCAGCTCCCTGTTAGGTATACTGGTTTCTTGAAATGGAAGTACATTTATTTATAACTGTAACATACAATACTTAAAGAACATAAACTACAAATGCTTCTGGCTAGGACATGCAGCCTCTTCTTATTGATATTTAGCATTTACTCTTGTATACAAGAAATTATTTCCAGTGTTGTGCAAAATTGTACTTGTATGTTCAACCATACATTTTCATGGCTCACTTCTGTACAGAAGTTTACATCTAAGGATATTCCAGACACATTCCAGAAAGCTCTGTTGCACTTTTGAAAACTTATATGCCATACGTCTTGACTTAACCTTTTTTTCACGGGACACCTAATCCCTTGTTTCAGCTCAAGTTTAAAGAATACTAGAATACAAGGAAAAAAGTGAAGAAAGACAGGGCTTAACCTCAGAAGTGATACACCTGCCTCTTCAATGATAAAATGTTGAATCAGGAAATACAGAAACAGCAAAAATTCAAAATCTTATGCACAGGTGGTAAGAAAGTCACTGAGCTGTTTAATCCAAGAGTTAATGATTTCTAAGGAGTAAAGGTGGGAAGAGGAGTCTACAATATCTCTTAAGTTTCTTTAAATACCATGCCCATTACTCTGTGATATTACTCTTTTGTAATTTTTCTGGAATACTCTACACAATCCATTCATCTATCTGCAAATCTTTACAGTGAGATTCCTATATAAAAACAGATACCATTGTGCACCAGTTGAATTGGACCTATACTGTACCTGTGGACTGAACACCAGCAACTCTAACCTAGATTTAAATAAGCTGCAAATGCAAGTCACCACCTCACAGGCATTAGTGAGCTGTGAAAGCATGTACTGAAGTTTATCAGTTCTAATAGTAAAGGAGATATGATGAAAAAGGGAATTTTCATCTGTACATTACTATGCTATACAGTACTTAGTTTATTATTATTATTATTATTATTATTATTATTATTCAGAAAATGGATCCTATCCATTTGGAACAAACCCACCAAAGGGGCCATTGACTTGAAATTCAACCTTCCATAGAATACAGTTTTCATTTGAGGAAAATAACAGAACAATGGGAAATACAAAAAGAAGAGCTCTGTTGTTAGAAAAGAAAACACAAATTAATACATAAATGGATAAAAGTGTGTAAGTAAATTACTAAAATACAAGGAGCATTGTTTTATAGTAGTAATGCTTTGCAACTTCACTTGAACTTTTGAGGTTCCAACTCCACATCCTCAAGGAGACTGTTCCACAGTCCAACGGTGTGCAAAATAAATACTTTTTCAAACAATCTTTTTCATAATTTAGCCAAATACTGAAAATTATTCTAATTTTTGTCAAAGCCGTTTATTTCTGCATCAACAACGGTTATAGAGGCCATTACCTTTGTGTAATGAATGGAGAGATGCTTCCACTTGGAAAAAACTCTTCCGCATTTGTCGCAGATATGTTTCTTTGCGGAGTTTTCGGAATTCTTGCCCTCAACTGCAGATGATTTTGGTGTGCGTGATGACCCTTGCAATTCTGCAAGTTGATGTCTCTTTGATACTGTTTCTGCAATGCTGCAAGACATAATTTATTTTACTGCACTTCCAAATAAAAACTGGTGATAATAAAAGCATTTTTCATAACTTTATTGACAATAACTCATTATATCACCAGTATGAGAAATTATACACAAATTTAAATCACTATAAATAAACTGGCATATATCTGTATAAATATTTATGCATATGTCCCCAAAAACTAGTTTTGTTGAAAACAATTGCTGTTTCAATGACATTCAGCTTGTAGAGTGTCTTCTCTATTCTTCTTCTTATATTCTTCTTGTCTGCAAGCAGGTGGTATAATAAATTTCTAAAGGACGTGGAAAGATATCCTGCTTTTGTTGTTTATCTTACTCTCATGTTTCAATGTGCACATAGGCGGTCGTCGACAGGGAGAATGAATGAAATGCAAAGCTGAATACCTTTCCATCCCCTGTGGAAATTTATTATAATATCTACCAGCAGACGAGGAGAATATATTATTATTATCATCATTATTATTATTATTGATTTAAAAAAAAAACTTACACATATCAAGGTACAGTACCCCTCAATCTATCAAAGTTCTACATTGCAATAATATCAACAAGCAATACTTCACTCTGTCTTACCTACAACACTGCGAACACGTGCTAGGTATGGAATGGTTTGACAGCCTGTAATAATTCACCTCTTGACCCAACGAAAAGTCTCCTCCACACTGAAAAATAACAAATAAAATTATAAACTGAAAGAAAATCATTTAAGCTCAATCATTTTACATTAGGACTAAGAGGAATATTAGAGAGAAAACAATAAACCTTTGAAAATTAAAACATTTATGATCCAGAAAGTATGGCATTAGCATATCCTATTATGACAACATACTCTTATCATAAAAAAATGTTTTAATAGGACATACACTTGCAATATCTGCAGTTAGAACATCCAACATAAAGTAACCTGCCTATGGGTGGTTATAACAGAAAACAAGAGCCATCAACCAAGTCTTTTGTCTATTTCAATAAAAACCAGCCAGTCTTATCAACAAGGCTGTCAGGTGAGGCTGAGGCAGGAACAAATATTCTGTATTTATGAAAGGTTAAAATTGCATAAATTTCTACTTCCTGAAGGAGTGTAAGACATGAAAAACATATAAAAGAACAAATGAAAAATTGGCAAAAAATTCACTTAACATGAAATAGTTACTCCTGTCAAACACGCAATTAAATGTTCTAACGACTCCAGGCTATAACCTTTTATATTCAGGTTACTTCATTTCCAGATCAAACTAACTCCCAGTAATTTGACAAAAGCAAGAACAACGAGCATGCATTAAAGAATCATTTCCAGGTTTAAATATAAACTTTACCTTGGCACACTTCAAAATCTGTTCTTGCTCAACATGACCCTTCTTAAAAAGTGACTGCTCTACGCCCAGAGTTGCCGTCAAAATCGTAGTCGAGTCTTCTACCCCATCCATGTGAGGCTGCTGTTCAGGAGCAGTTACAAAAGTATTTGCAAATGATGGTGTCAGTACTGTCGTTTTGGAACCTGCCCCAATATCCGACGGCAAAATAATGTCTTGTGCATCAGTTTCGGCTATTAATGTCTCTATCGTCAGTGACGACGTTTTTTCACCCTGAAGGTGTTCCTCTCCATCTCTCGTGATTTCAGGGGACTCTACGCAGCTTTCATTATCTGCATAGAGCAACAAAAGCATAAACTTCCAAACAATCTAGAACGATAACGAGGTTATTTAACAAGACCACCGAACTAAATTTAATAATCAAACATTTTTCAAGTACAAATCCAAACCGAACCATAACTATTTGCAATCAGAAAAGCCTTACCAGAAAGCCTTCCTGATGCCAATAATCCTTGTGGTATGGCAGAATTTGTCTGCTCAATATCCTGTCGTAAGCATTCCAGAACATCCTAGAGGGAAAGAGAAATTTTAATATGTGCAAAGACCAATTTTCATCAAATGAAATGCAAAATTAGCTGGAGAAATTTTCTTCTTAAGTACATGTAAAAGATCTTCTGAAATCGTTATCATGAAGAGTATAATTTATACATTACTGACACCAAAAATTGATGATAATCAGTCACTTACCATTCTCAAATAAAACTTGACCATTAATTCGTAGTAATGTTTGTACATTTGCATAATTTTCACAGCTTACCTTCAGGCTACAAATCAAACTGACCAACAGTAAATATTTATTAAAAAGATCATTGAGAAAAGTTGCTAAGTGTAGTACCGATTGGTGTATCACATTTACAAGCAAATTCTGTTTATTTAGCTGCATTTATACTATACATCAGTGCTATACTGATCTAGCTTTTACCAATTTTGAAGGCATTGCTGACTTAGGCTAGTATGCATGTACAGTGTAGGCTAAGTAAACTGCAAGGTTAGGCTAGGGTTTGATGTAGGCTAGTACTGTATGGGCCAGGTGTTTGCATTTGTCATACATATAATTGAAGCCCATGAAGAGGTAAAAGGGAACAAACTAAAAATTACCTTTAGTTTTATGATGAATTGTTCTACTATTGCATAATATGACGAAGGACTTAGGTGATGGCAGTCCTCTTTAATCTGGTATTGAATGCTGATGTTCTTCAAAATATCTAAACTTTCAGCCTGTAAAGTAAAATGGAACAATCACAATAAAAGTATATATGAAATATATAAAGTATAGTATACAGTATACTGTACTTCTTTGACATAAATTTCATGGGACATCAACCATACTCATCACCAAGCAAGATATGATGATGTCAATGTATTGGCATTCCCTACCTGCTCTTAACGTGTTTAAGCCTATTTAAAAAAAAAATGTGCTACAGAAGATGCTCCCAATCTCGTTTCCAATGATGTACAAAGTCTAAATTCTTGGAGGGAGAAGGAGAGCATTTCATCACAAAATTATGACTGAAATTTCAAGTACAGGAATTTCTAATAAACTAAATAGAGTAGTACCAATATAAATAACTTTTCAAACAATTTATGCTTTACAAATAAAAACAACTATCTTATACCTTTGTTAAAAGCGGGTAACCGCACACCCATTCAGTTATATTGGGGGTAGGATGCCTGTATTTTTCAAACGGCGCTGCACTTACGAGTTCTACTGGATCATAATTTCCACAAAACCCATTAAAATGTAAATGCATTCCCCAGTCATTTCAGCATAATGCTGAGGGTTTTCATAACCAGTTAATTTTGAACCAAGGGCATAGATCTAGCCTAAAAGGTACTGGAATTGAAATAAAAAATTCAGTCCAAAGGCCAAGCATCGGGACCTATGAGGTCATTCAGCCCTGAAAGGAAAAGTGAGAATAAAAAGGTCTTAAAGGTTTAACAGGAGAAAAACCTCGCTGCTGCATTATGAAAAAACTGTTAGGAGAGGGTGGAAAGTAAGATGGAAGAATGAGAATATGAACAGAAGTCCTGTAAATGGAATGAAAAGGGGTTGCAGCTAGGGGCAGAAGGAAAGCTGCAAAGAACCTTAAGTAATGCCTACAGTGCATTGTAGGCATTATCACCCTACAGGGGCATAAAAGGTATTCCTCTGTTATCAATACAAAGTTCATAACATAAAACTTTCATTCTGAAAATACTGTATGCGGAAACTTGGATATCCTACATTAACACGTAAAATGCCACCTCTTACGTGAGGCAAACTACACATTTCATAATACAGCATTAGGTTACACAAGACGATCGTCATCATTAAGCCATTGGCATTAGCCTACCCTAAGCTAGACAATTTCATTCCACCTTGCCGTGCAACTAACTTGATAAAGTAGCGTAAGCTAGGCTAAGAAAATCAATTACTTTTGTGAGCGAGAGGAGAAGGCTCTAATACTACCTATGAGTGGACGCTTAGTCCATGTTTCGACTAAACTGATGACTAATACTGTGCCCCTCTGGTTTGGTAGTAACTGTCAGTTTATGTGCAAAATTAGCACCGTGTTTATTACTAGCCCCTTGGGAATGAATGTAAAAACATAAACAAAAGACTGTAATAACATAAGCACAAAGAAAAGGCATAAAAACAAACAACATAGGGAAAAAGTGGTAAATATTATGGAACCAGGCCGCGGTAGTAGTCTTCAGTTTTACTACCATTTCTGATGTCCAGTGTTACTTGGAGGGGTGAGGGGGGAGCGAAGCCCCCTCAGCCCTAAACCAGGTTAGGAAGGTTAGGTCTGGACACAGACGGAGTCTGTCGTTCTTTACTGGCTCCAAAAAATATAGATTTTATAAAAAGTTCTTTTTTGTTGATATACGTCAGTCTTGGGCTACATGACAGGACGGAATGTTAACAAAAAGAAAAGAAATAACAAAGACCAGAAAATTACATTTTAGATTAACCAACCTCATAAATTTAATCATACAAGGGATCTACACCCCAAGAATCAACATATAATCAATAAAATACTAAACATAACCATCAAACTAATATATTCAGGACCCAAACTTCTTGTTGACGAATCCTGTGATTACAACCTCGGGGGAAATGGAGTCGACGGGGCAGCTCCGTCTCCCATCGACGTTCGCGGCCTTCATTTCACAGAAACGTTAATATTCAAACGTTTAAATAAACGTACTCACCTCCTGTACGAAATCGTGCACGACGGAAAACGTCTCCTGGACGAAATGCTTGACGCTTCCCATGATTTCCGATTGTAGGGTCGAATCCCTCCGTCCGTCTTCTCTTGTTTTGGTATGAAACGCACAAACGGAGCGAGGACAAAATCGAAAGTGGTAATCGGACAAAATTATTATTATTATTATTATTATTATTATTATTATTATTATTATTATTATTATTATTATTATTATTATTATTATTATTATTATTATTATGTAATGAAGTCTCCTCTATTTTTCTTATTAATTGTTGTTCTTCTGATTAATTGTTGTTCTAAAGATAAACTTTGTATTAACAGAAAAGACTGGACCGTATGAGATAAATTCACCCAAAGCTTTCATTATTATTATTATTATTATTATTATTATTATTATTATTATTATTATTATTATTATTATTATTATTATTATTATTATTATTATTTATAAATTAAGATCAGCGTGAGGACAAAATCAAAGATGGTAACTGGACAAAATATTTATTTGATTGGATTATTATTATTATTATTATTATTATTATTATTATTATTATTATTATTATTATTTATAAATTCAGAACGTGAGGACAAAATCGAGAATGGTAATCGGACAAAATATTTATTTGATTGTATTATTATTATTATTATTATTATTATTATTATTATTATTATTATTATTATTATTATTATTATTAGTCAGAAGATGAAATCTATTCATATGCAACAATTCAAGCTTCCAAAGAATATGGTTTTCATTTGAAAGAAGTAACAGAAGGTAATAGGAAATATAGAAAGAAGGGCAGTCATTAGAAAATAAAGAATAAATTAACAAAAATAACAAATATATATGTACATGTGATCTATACATGATAAAAGTCCAAGGGTAGAGATCAAAGAATTAAAAAGATAGTTTTATTCATATAACTGACTATTCCTGATTCTTCTAATAAAAATGCAGATATTTTCTAATCTCCGGTTTTCAAGGTTCATGTAGACGCCATGATGACTTTATAATTCCTTTATTCCTTCTTTCCTTCCTTTCTTTCTTTTCTTTCCTCCGTAGGGGGGCTAGTGCTGTCAGTGCACCTCCTGTGGTGCACTGTAGGCATAACTTATGGTTCTTTGCAGCATGCCTTCGGCCCCTCTTTCGTTCCTTTTACTCTACCTCCTTTCATATTCTCTTTCCTCCATCTTACTTTCCACTCTACTAACGATTGATTCATAGTGCAGCTGCGAGGTTTTCCTCCTGTTACACCTTTCAAACGTTTCAGCCCTGAACGACCTCATCGGTCCCAGTGCTTGGCCTTTGGCCTAAATTCTACATTAAATTCAAGTCAATTATTTCTGTCTTTCACGTTCTCAACCTGAAAGTCAATTGAGGTCACAGATACCTGAATTAAACCTAATTCGTTTCATTGGAATTCAGCCCAGTTCCTCAGCTGAGGAATGTGCCCTTTCAGGCCGAATGGCTTCTAAAGGAACCATTATTTTACCGGCTATTTTGCAGACTTTCTCTGAGTGAGACATTCGCTCTGGAAAAGAAAAACACAAACAAAAAGAAATGTAAAAGGTTCTGGTGCCTTGCGTTGACAAAACTACGTGAAAAGTTTTAATCAAGCGAAAGTCTGTGTTGCGTCATTGCTCAAAGAAGTCAGTTTGGGTGTTATTCGGAAAAGCAGGTGGACGGACATACCGTACAGACAGACAGTCAGTCAGTCCGTCGATTCGTAACATTGAAATAGAAATCTTACATAGAATTAATAGATCTTTTCTTCTATCGCTTTGATTTTGTAATAGACATAGGTAGGTGCGGCTGTAATGGGTATTCGTACGATTTTATTAAAAACGTTCCGGAGGGAGTAATAATAATAATAATAATAATAATAATAATAATAATAATAATAATAATAATCGAACAGATTCACGAAAGCTCTCTGTACAGATTTATCTTTAAATATCTGTAAATATACATAACTGTGAATTTGTTTCTCCATTTCAAGACTCATGCTACAATGAGTATTTTTAATTTAATAATAATAATAATAATAATAATAATAATAGTGAGTGTATGTCCTTATAAATGCTAAAAATCCAACGTTGTCTGTAAATTCATCTTATTCTCTCATCAAAACAGTTTTCCTAGGCTTCCATTCTTCGATCGTAGCCACAGCGAAGAAGAAGTACTTAGCGGCTCTTACTGGTCTGTTATGACACCTACAAAGCACCAGTCGAATTCAGATTTCTCAAAATTCACTCAAATTTTAACTTTGAGAGAAATTTGTCCAGTGGTTCTTGATGCACCGTCAGCTTCTGATGGCAAATGGGCAAATTATCTCTCTTTCTCTCTCCTGGTGGCAAATTATTGCTCTCTCTCTCTCTCTCTCTCTCTCTCTCTCTCTCTCTCTCTCTCTCTCTCTCTCTCTCTCTTCTGGTGGCAAATTATTAAGGTTTTAATCAATAATTAATCTCTCTCTCTCTCTCTCTCTCTCTCTCTCTCTCTCTCTCTCTCTCTCTCTCTCTCTCTCTCCTGGTGGCAAATTATTAAGGTTTTAATCAATAATTAATCTCTCTCTCTCTCTCTCTCTCTCTCTCTCTCTCTCTCTCTCTCTCTCTCTCTCTCTCTCTCTCTCTCTCTCTCTCTCTCCTGGTGGCAAATTATTAAGGTTTTAATCAATAATTAATCTCTCTCTCTCTCTCTCTCTCTCTCTCTCTCTCTCTCTCTCTCTCTCTCTCTCTCTCTCTCTCTCTCTCCTGGTGGCAAATTATTAAGGTTTTAATCAATAATTAATCTCTCTCTCTCTCTCTCTCTCTCTCTCTCTCTCTCTCTCTCTCTCTCTCTCTCTCTCTCTCTCTCTCTCTCTCTTCTGGTGGCAAATTATTAAGGTTTTAATCAATAATTAATCTCTCTCTCTCTCTCTCTCTCTCTCTCTCTCTCTCTCTCTCTCTCTCTCTCTCTCTCTCTCTCTCTCTCTTCTGGTGGCAAATTAGGTTTTAATCAATAATTCTCTCTCTCTCTCTCTCTCTCTCTCTCTCTCTCTCTCTCTCTCTCTCTCTCTCTCTCTCTCTCTCTCTCTCTCTCTCTCAGTGTGTGTGTGTACTAGTTTATTCAATTTACATGCCATTTTAGTGTGCCGTTGAAAAATTTTAAAAAATAAAAACATGATAAAATAAACAGTCTTGATTTTGAAGACAAAAGAAAGCTAATAGATAAATACAGCCACGCAGCAAAGTCAGCTGTGAACAAACCCCTTAAAAATATTTATCTTAATCTATATGTACATATATAGGTTAAAAGATACATATTTTAACATTCCAAAAGTTGGGGTGTCAGAAATATACGCCATGTCAGAAATATACGCCACTCGCTCAAGGACGATCTATGTAACTGGAAAATCCTCCCTTGTTGAATGGATTAAGCTTAAAATCTTCCCTATATAAAACTGTTTTTCGATGACAGTAGTCCTGACTGGAACTGTCATAGCATTGTTCATTTCAGCATTGAATTGAATAGAATATAGAATTTAGGCCAAAGGCCAAGCACTGGGACCTATGAGGTCATTCAGCGCTGAAACGGAAATTGACAGTAAAAGGTTTGAAAGATGTAACAGGAGGAAAACCTCGCAGTTGCACTGTGAAATAATTGTTAGAAGAGACTTGAAAGTGCGACGGAAGAAAGAGAATATGAACGGAGGTACAGTAAAAGGAATGAAAGGGGTTGCAGCTAGGGGTCGAAGGGACGCTGCAAAGAACCGTAAGTAATGCCTAAAGTTCACTGCACGACGTGCGCTGACGGCACTACCTCCCTACGGGTACTTCAGTGTTGAAAGAGATATCCGTATACACTGAATGATAATAGGCTTTTTAAAAGTACAATGGCTCACTGTGTCTACCCACTGAAGGAAAAACTGGAAAACTAACCATTTTTCAGATTTTCGGATTTTCCCTCCATGCGTTGCGTCATTCACAGTTCAGCAGAGTATTCAGTTAAAGTATCCATTATCTCTCAACGTCTACTCAGACAAAGGAAGAAATTGGCATCAAGGCCACGTTCCCATTGGTGCCGACTGGACTATAAAACACGTGGCCAGAACGAGCCTTCCATCATTCGCTCTTCAGACACCGTCCAGTTAAGATGTCTTCTCGACTGCTGTTGGCCTGCCTGCTCATCGGTAGGGGCTCGACAGACACTGAAATCAGGAGCCATCGTGATGAATCAATTCTGGCCTTTATCTTTGTTTCCTTTTACATTCTCTTACTTCCTAATGAGCACTTACTCTTTGGAAGCTTGAAGAATTTCAAGTCAATGGCCCCTTCGGTGGGCTTGTTCCATATGAATAGGGTTCATCTTTTCAATAATAATAATAATATATTATGTCTCTATGACCATATATTGCATACTCACAGGCACATAATAACACATAGGAATATGCGTAGTTATATTAATTATTAACATTTCATATATAGGTTCAGCAGTAGCTGGCGAAGAGGGAGAAGCAACACGAGTGAGTATGAAGATTTCACTATAGTCACTGATCTTGTCATTATACTTCCTCAGATTTTTATGAAGCGTTTTAACCATTTTTTCCTAAAGTGATAAACAATCAGTTTCCTGATGTCGTCAGGATAAGAGAGGCTACGCTGTCGGACACGGAGGAGGAGGAGGAGGCTACGGCGGAGGCCATGGAGGAGGCTACGGTGGCGGTGGGAGCTACGTGGTCGTTGGGGGAGGCTACAGCGGAGGACACGGCCCCAGCGCTTCTGACGTCGCCAATCAGGCTGCTTCTCAAGCCACAGCTGCAGCGGCAGGCTTAGGAGGTGCTGCTCACGCTGCCGGTGGAAGAGCTGCAGCTGCAGCCGCTGCTGCTGCTTCAGCTGCTGCACAGACTGCCCAGTTTGCAGCTGCCAGCAAGAAAGCTCAGGCTGCCCAGGTAACACAGGCTGCTCAGGGGGCACAAGCCGCTGCCTTTGCTGAAGGCTCTTTGGCCTCCAAAGCTAGCATCGCCTATCAAGCTGCCAAGACAACAGCCTCCATGGCCCAGACACTGGCTGCCAACGTAGCCCAAATCCTGGCTGAGGGTCGGGCTCTGGCCAACCAGGCTGCCAACAGTCACGCTGAGCAGCAGAACTTCCTGAATGCCCAGCGAACCATGGCATGGCAGGCGAAGCAGGCAGCCAACGCCCTTAACCAGCAACAGTACATAGTTCTCAACGATCTGGAAGACGCAGCGGGAGCTGCCGCGCAGGCCCAGGCAGCTGCCACAAAGGCTATCTCCAAGGCCAAGGGCAGCTATGGACACGGGGGATACGGCCATTAAATGGGGCATCTTAGCTAGTAGGCCATTAAATGGGGCATCTTAGCTAGGGTATTACATTACCAATGACCCAATACTATCTCTTCTCTCATAATTTCTCTCCGATATGATGTATAGATGATTATATGCCATATGATAAAGACTTTATTAGTGTAGTCACTTGTTTGAACGAATCCCCTATTACAAATGTTTAATCTGTGTTTCATGGTTTTTGTTGATACAAGAATTGGGATCTCTGCATCTGTCTATCCTGAGCTTGACTGTTAGTAAAGATATGCAGATATCCACATAAAAAAAGCATAAAGGACCACTAAATGGCAAAGCAAACTAACACAAAACAGAGTGCCCATATGTCATTGATAGTGGTCAGTGTGATATAATAGTGCATTAGTTGAATTGCTAAACATGAGCATTTCTGGCACAGGCACTGGCAAAACAGCCAAACAAGATATCTCCATGGTGTAGTCTGTCACAGTCCACTGATTAGAAGAGGCAACTACCACTTGGGCTCTTATCTTGAGGGGAAAGATCCAGGAAGGCTAGTGACATCTGTTCATGAGAGCTGTATTCCAACAATGGCAGGACAGAAGAGAAGCTTTTAATATTTACAGTTTTATCCAGATAGATACAGGGGGCCCTTAAGAACAATAATCTCGTATTCTGGCAGGATTAGGTGATATAGCTTCGGGTACTGTGAAAAAGATTGTAACGGAAGATAACACCAGTTACATCAAAGATTCATCGTAGTTAAGTATAGTGCTGGTTGCATAAACTGCAAAATGGAGCAGAAGTAAGGCGTGACTTGATCAAACCGATGAAATCTTACTTTTGCTTGAATTCACTCCTACCTAATTGAAGACATCACTTTCTGATCTGTTCTAGAACTCTAATAAGGCTAGCAGCAAAGCCACTTCGCAGATAACTGGAACAGATAAGAGCAAAAGTAGTAGAATTGCCTTTGGATTGTACTATCCTATTTTCCACCCTGAGAATCTTGTCTCAAATGAGAATGATTAAGGCAAAGGTACCAGACCACTACTCCTTGGAGCACCGTACAAAACAGGCCAAGGCTCACAGAACGCTTTATCATCAACTCATCTCTGTGGCTGGTTGCTTAAATACTGTTAATTAGGTAGTGTACATAGTCTGCGACATGTAACTTTCAGAGTTTACATTATTATTATTTCTATTCAGAAGATGAACCCTGTTCATATGCAACAAGCTCACCAAAGGGGCCACTGACTTGAAATTCAAGCTTCCGAAGAATATAATGGTGTTCATTCGAAAGAAGTAACAGAAGGTAATGGGAAATACAGAAAGAGGAGATCAGTTACTAGAAAAAAACAAACAAAATAACAAATTAATAAATAGATAATAAAAAATATTAAATTATTAAGAGAACTGTATTAGGGTAGTGATGAATTGCATCTTTGCCTGAACTTCTGAAGTTCCAGTTGCACGACATTCAGGGAGACTGTTCCACAGACCAACATATGAGGGTTTAAAGGTTGCTCAATAGTGGCAGATGCAAGAGAAAGTCCATTGGAAGAGCGCAGAATGGCATAGTAGCTGAATATAAAGACACATGATCAGCTGCCACTCCCATGCTCCACCCCAGCTAGGCCCAGGAAGTATCAGGCAATGGATACTGATGACACAGGAAGGAGGATAATGATGCAAGAAATCAATCACTATCTGTATATTAATCTGGGTATTATGAAGGGAATACTAAGTCAGTAAATGATGTTCCTGGTAATTAGATGACAGATGTTTGCAATAAGAGTTTAGAGGGCATGGCTTAACATCCTCATCCAAAAATACCTTTCCATTTCTCAGCTACTGCCTTCGGGTGAGGTTGCTACCCTCATGCTCTCCTACACCACAGCTACATATCTGCCAGGGGTACAATTCATTGAAAGGCACGTGCATGATTAATTCCATCTCACATGAGAATCGAACTTGGCTCTCTCGGTGGTGAAATGACTGTCACAACCACTAAAATATTACTCTCCCTCAAAAAGTGAGTATTACAGTGTAGCGAAAATAGGCATAGCTTGGCACTGGTTGACTCTATGTTCGAACAAACATGATCCAGATCTGATTTAGATGGTACATTAATAAAGAAAAATAAACTAGATATGATAAGGAGGTAATATAAGGTCATTTCACAGATGAAATATATTTCATTCTTCCATTATGTTTCTTAGAAGACCTAAAATAGAGAAAGAGAGAATTCGAGTAACTGTACTGTCTTACAAAAAATATTATAATGTCTCTACATTGAACTCTGAGCTACTCACTTTTTCTTTTGTTTTCTCTTTGAAAACCTTGAAATTCGAAGGTCTCTTCGGAAGATGCGTCTTAGAAATCTGTAAAAAGAATAGTTGGGAGTTCTTGGCATGACCAGAATATTACCTAAACGACTGTGAATGGTAGATATTATAAGGTATTCTTTTTATTAGTTTTCTGTAAAAGAAAACTATTGTGCTGACTTTGTCTGTCCGTCCGCACTTTTTCCGTCTGCACTTTTTCTGTCAGCCCTCAGATCTTAAAAACTACTGAGGCTAGAGGCCTGCAAATTGGTATGTTGATCAACAACCCTCCAATCATCAAACATACCAAATTGCAGCCCTCTAGCCTCAGTAGTTTTTATTTTATTTACGATTAAAGTTAGCCATAACCGTGCTTCTGGCAACAATATAGGATAGACCACCACCGGGCAGTGGTTAAAGCTTCATGGGCCGCGGCTTATACAGCATTATACGAGACCACCGAAAGGTAGATCTGTTTTCGGTGGCCTTGATAATACACTGTAACGGCTGTACAGAAAACTCGATTGCACCGAAGAAACCTCAGCGCACTTTTTACTTGTTTGCTGTGTTTCCATGACATTCCAGAGTGGAGATAAAGAAACTACACTTTCAACATCGCAGTTTATTGTCAAACCTTTCAGAATGTTTTCCATCTGTATAAATAACCTTTCCAGTAATAACATTTATATGAGAGCAACATAATCTTCATCAGTCTGTTAAAATGAGAGAACTTTATATTTGCCATGAGAAACCATCTTGGAATATCCACACACTGACAACATCGTTTGAGTCATCCTAGATGGTTACTGGTTAGTGATATCCTCCGTATCCCCCTCCAAACCCTCCTCCGTATCCCCCAAATCCTCCGCTGTTGGCCCCCTTAGCCTTGGCCAAGGCCTTGGCAGCTGCGCCCTGCGCTTGTCCTGCGGCTCCGATGGCCGACTGCAGGTCGCTGATGACCACGGCCTGCTGCTGGTGGAGGGAGTTGGCTGCCTGCTGAGCCTGCCATGCCATGGCGTTCTGGGACTGGAGGACTGCTTCTTGGGCTGCCAGGCTGCTGGCTGCCTGTCCTGCCAACGCGTTGGTCTCGCCGGAGACTTGGCCCAAGTTGCTCAAGAGACCGCGAGCCATGGAGGCTGCCACCCTGGCTGCCTGCTCGGCAATGTTGGCCTTTCCGGCCAGGGTGGCTTCTTGGAAGGCAGCTGCCTGGGCTCCCTGGGCTGCCTGCGTGATCTGGGCAGCCTGGGCCTGACGGTTAGCGGCAGCAGCTATAGCAGTCTGGGACGCGGCAGAGGCAGCAGCTGCAGCACCAGCAGCAGCACTGGCAGCAGCTCCGTGAGCGACGGTTCCTAGGGCAGCGAGGGCGGATGTAGCTTGTGCGGCCGCTTGGTTGGCTACGTCAGAGGCTGTTGGGCCGTGTCCTCCTCCATAGCCGCCTCCACCTACTACCAAGTAGCTTCCTCCTCCTCCCCCATAGCCACCACCTCCACCTCCATAACCACCTCCTCCTCCTCCTCCTCCTCCACCACCACCATAGCCACCATGTACTCCTCTTTTATCCTGTGGAAGAAGTGGCCTTCATTAGTAAAAATGGTTCAGGTCGTGAGAGATGTCTTGTTTCAGTTTATCTTTACATTTCAAGGTGCTGCTAGGAAGAAAGTCTTACTTTTCAAGGTGCTACTGGGAATGAAAGTCTTACTTTTCAAGGTGCTACTGGGAATTAAAGTCTTACTTTTCAAAGTGCTACCGGGATGGAAGTCTCTTTACCTTTCAAGGTCCTACTGGGAAGAAAGTTTTACTTTTCAAGGGCATACTATGAAGAAAGTCTTACTTTTCAGTGTGCTACTTTGAAGTAAGTCTTTTTAATTTTCAATGTGCTACTGGGAAGAAAGTCTTACTTTTCAAGGTCCTACTATGACGAAAGTCTTACTTTTCAATGTGTTACTGAGAAGAAAGTCTTACTTTTCAAGGTGCTACTGGAAAGTAAGTCTTACTTTGCAAGGTGCTACTTGGAAGACTCATCTTTTCAAGGTGCTAATGGCAGAAAACTTACTTTTCAAGGTGCTAATGGGAAGAAAGTCCTAGTTTTCAAGGTGCTACTGGGAAGAAAGTGTTTTTACTTCTCAAGGTGCTACTGGAAAGAATTCTTTTTACTTTTCAGTGTGCTACGGGGAATAAAATCTTTTCACTTTTCGAAATGCTACTGTGAAGAAAGTTTTTTTGACTTTCAGAGTGCTACCAGGAAGAAAGTCTTACTTATCAAGGTACTGCTAGGAAGAAAGTCTTTTCCCTACCTTTGCTGTTGTTTCCTGGTCACCAGCTAACGCCACTCCTGCAAAAGACAATCTTATGAAAGGACTATTTGATAAAGAAAACATTTATTTTGTCATTGCATCATATATATATAGCTAATGAAGGACAGACTATGTGGGGTTATTTCCTGCACTGGCTACTGAATTCGAAACAGGCCAAGTCAATGGTCTGCTTCTAAGCGCTTCGAGAAGCAGATTAGCTGATTTACGAAACAAGTAAAAAATGCGCCAAAGTTTCTTCGGCGCAGTCGAGTTTTCTGTACAGTGCATAATGCTATATGAAACTTTCAGTCACGGCCCATGGGACTCTTAGCCGCGGCTCATGAAACTTTCAGCCATGGCTGTGTGGAGGCCTGTGTTGTTGGTACCCATAGAGGTGCCAGACGCACGATCATGGCTAACCTTAACCTTGAATAAAATAAAGACTACTGAGGTTAGAAGGCTGCAATTTGGTATGTTTGATGATTGGAGGGTGGATGATCAACATACCAATTTGCAGCCCTCTAGCCTCAGTAGTTTTTAAGATCTGAGGGCAGACAAAAAAAGTGCGGACGGACAGACAAACAGCCAACTCAATAGTTTTCTTTCACAGAAAACTAAAAGGTACCGAGAAAAATATTTACCAACTGCAAGAAAGAGAATGTAAGTCGTTTTCAACATGGCCGCCGTGATTCAAATCGAGAGGAAACGAGTGTGAGTTCCTTCCTTGAATGCTCTTCGCTATATACTGACGATTCTAAGCAAACCTGCCTGCTTTTTATAATGGACGCATTCGCTTAACTCTCTGGAACGGCACCTCACGCGATTGACCGCAATACCCCATTAGTTACAAGGAATGCAACTGTCGGTAATCGACTTCATTTCTAAGGCCTCCAAAGGCAATGAAAAGAGCTGCCGTGAGGTTGCCTTTCACTAAACACTGGCCGAAGACAATAAAACACAATACAGAGGTAGCTTTGAGAAAAGAGGCTTTGACTGTTGTTCTTTTGTTTTCAGTGTCTGTTCTTGCGCTGCCCAAGCCCCTTCACGAGGACTGTACAGGTTGTTTAATGAAAATGTCGCTTTTTTAATTCGTTGTATGATCTGACATGGAACAGTTGTTGAATACTTAGAAATGTTAAAAAACTAAGTTGGAAATGTGAACAGTGTTAAGCTTAATGATAAAGTTCCATATTATCAAAAGCACATTATCACACGTCCTAGCATGTGTTAATCTACAGGAACACATTAGTAAGTTGTATTTCAAATCATTAACAGAAGAATCTTATCCAAGTCCCAAACGCCACTACCACTTCAGAAATTCCAGAGAAAATGCAATGCATCACTACCTTAATACTACAGTATCCTTGCATTTTGATACATTTTTATCTATTTATCTATTTATTAGTTTATTTTTTTTCTTTTTAATAAGTGGTATCTCTTTTGTCTGTATTTCCCTTTACTTCCTCTTACTTCTTCCTAATGAGCACCATAATATTCTTTGGAAGCTTCAGAATTTCAAGTCAATGGCCCCTTTGGTGGGCTTTCATATGAATAGGTTTCATTCTCTGAACAAGAATAAATAATAATAATAATAATAATAATAATAATAATAATAATAATAATAATAATAATAATAATGAGATAAAGTTCTTTGAATTTTATTATGTATGTTGTTTTAATGTAGCAGATATCTGAATTACAGAGAATTATATGAACACCTAATTCAATTATAAATAGAGCCTTAGTAGAATTTAACTCATCCCTTCAGCAGTTAAAGAGAATTCTAATGTATTCTTTATTTTTCTGTTAAATGACATTCCCGTGATGGATGCAATCTTTTTACACTGATATTTGACAACCTTTACTCCAGCTTCCGTTTCAGAGGTGGAGTTTATGTGCTTGCAATAACATAAAGATGCTTTCATCTAGATTTTTGGATCATGAATCGACAGTGTGATGTCAGCTGGGGCCAAATTCATCCTCCAGAGTTTACAATTATTCCATGGTTTTTCTTTTCTTCGCCTAATTCGACGAATTGTGACTCTTATTTGATCTGCTGTTAGCAACAGTTGTTATCTCCTCAGCCACAAGATATTATTAGTTCTTTATCTTGGAGATTCCAGTTTACACTTCTCTGACTGACTCTGTTTCACCCAATGAGTTATTCACCTGTTCAGTTACTTATTCATTGGAGCAAAGTAGATGGATCAGGTGAGTTCACAAGCAATATGTCTTCTTGATCTACCTTATCGTGCATTTATTATTCTGAGAAGTTCGACAGCGGGGCACATTTACTGCATACTTCTGTTGCTGTTCAGCAAATCTGGGTGATCTTTGTAGTGCTAAGGGGAAATTTATGATCTTGAAATCGTCTGGTCCTACAAATGGATTTTGGTTCTTTGCAAGTCAAGTTCTCAGCGGCATCTGCTTGTCCACCTAGCTTCTATATTTCAAGTGACTTGAACGTTTTGCCCCGCAAAATTCGTTCAAATAGCCTGGCGCGAAATAATGATTCTCATGGGAGGATATCCGTATCGAACCCAATATGTATTATTATGCCTCACAGGATGATATCTAGATGCAATGGGTTAAAGTGGATATATAGCGTGCTCTCCTGCTGCATTACTTTTTCAATTTTATTATTTTAGCTGACTTTTCCTGTAAATGATATCAATAATCTTGATCCTTCTACTCTTCCCCTCAATAATCCATTCTCCTCCGTATTATTTCGTGCTTATAAAATTCACAATTTTTTTGGATTTCTGAAAATAAGCAATGCAATTGGCCAAACCAAATTCGTACAATATTCCTTCAGTAGATTGAATTTGAACTGGCTTCAACGTTTTCCAGTCTTCATGTTTACCACGCCAATTCATCCAGCTTTCAACTCACTGATTTAATTTCTGCCATTGTTAAAGTATTTAGATCATTACTCCAGCGGCAGTTTCTTAAACGCATTGACTGTAAGTGTATTCTTTGGCACCATCGGTAGGGACATGTATGTTCATCCCTTCAACGTATCTAGAGTTAATATCTCTAAGGCGTTTGAGTCTCTGGTAACCTTACATCTTGTAAACCGTTTTGAGCGGTCGCACAGATAGTTTCCTATGCAACCAGTTGACAGCATAACATCTGCTACCTTTCTGACCTCTTAATATTAGCCTTCATTATTCTGTTCTCTCACTCACACTTTTCCTCCTCATTATCAATGATTTTCTCCAGTCTATCGCTAGAGTAGGATCTTTATTCTGTCTTGACTGAAATAACTTAACCATATTCTCGATGATACTGAAGTTAATCGTGGTTGGCAGAAGCGCCTGTTGCTCACCACCAATCAGACGTTGCAATTCAGATACGTCAGCCGATCAGAAGCAAGATGGAATCCTCTGTGATGCCGGCTGCGGATTTTTACCGGCAGTAGAATAAAATGAAAAAAAGACTATCAGCTCCTTTTCAGAGCACTTGCTGTTGTTTTCATGACAGTGGTTTGTTCTTATTTGTGACTGTCTTAAGCTCCTCCGTAAATCTTTACTATAGAGTGAAAATAACTAAATTCTCCTCGAATTAATGAGTTCATTTGTTGATCATTGTAGTTGACTTTTTATTATATGTTGATCATTGCAGTTGACCTTTTTTCATATGTTGATCATTGTAGTTGGCATTTTTTCATATGTTGATCATTGTAGATGACCTTTTTTGGGGGGTTGGAGATTCCTCTAATAATACTGTCTTTGGCCTTAATTATTTGACTTTTGTCTGAGGGCTACCCTTAGTTAAGAGTAAAAGGTTTAAATATCGAAAAATCCAAAATCTGTACCTTCAACATCATCTCAGGAATGCTTTGAAAGGAACCCACAGTCACAAACGACAGACCCCTTAGGGGGTTAGTGCCGTCAGTGGACCTCACGTGGTGCACTGTAGGCATTACTTAAGGTTCTATTCAGCGTCCCTTAGGCCCCTAGCTGCAACCCCTTTCATCCCTTTTTCTGTACCTCCATTCATATTCGCTTTCTGCCATCTTACTTTCCTCAACCCTCTCCTAACAAGTGATTCATAGTGCAACAGAGAGGTTTTCCTCCTGTTACACCTTTCAAACATTTTCGGTCTCAATTTCCCTCTCATCGCTAAATAGCCTCATAGGTCCCAGCGCTTGGTCTTTGGCCTAAATTTTATATTCCATTCCATTCCATAAACGACAGATTCCTAATTCCCACAGTGAACCCCCAATTTAATCAAACCCATTTCCATTCCAGAAGCCTCCCGGAAGAACATTCCCAGGAATTTCCCACCACGGTAAAAATTATGTCTTTATCAGTCACCAAATGTGATGAGATCTTGTGGTGTCGTATATTGCAAAAGAACGATTGCGTTACAAATATTGTTTCACTTGTTCTGATGACATGACTACAACAACTGCAGCTCTCAACTACAACAACTGCAACTCTCAACAATATTAGACAGAGGATGATTTAGTTTTAGAGTTAATTAATTTTACAAGACCACCTCAAGAGAACTGCGCTCCCACAATCTTGTCAGACGAGATACGTTTTTTACATCAACGGTCATAATAAGGGTCTTTATTTTACGTTTGTTGTTATCATCCACAGTTATATATGACAGAGAACAACAGAACTGAAGGCTTTCCTCCACAAATGAATCATCAGTAAGCTTCTGAGCAAGGGATGTCTAACAGGAGACCATTCTGAGGCCGAGGTAAAGACGATATGACGCAAATTAGTTTTCAGAACAAAGGCCCCCCAAAAATAGTAAACCTCTGAACTTGCAATATCGCAGCTGATACAGATAAAAGCAAAGACGTTTATGGGGAAGAAAAATTAAAATTGACAAAATCAGCTTCAATTCGACTTGATCTCGTAATGAAAGTCATGATGTCAAAGATTTTCTCTTTAGAAAACTCATGGCTAAGGATTGCAAATTTTACAATGTCCTATAAATATATTTGCTTTGATCCTACTTCTAGTTTGGAAGCTACTATGATTATAGACAGACTCGCTTTTCATCCAGTTCTCATATCTCGGAGATTAATTCTTTATCAATTAAATTAGGAAACAAGTAGAAAATGCGTCGAAGTTTCTTCGGCCCAATCGAGTTTTCTGTACAGCCTGTACATCGTATAATCAAGGACACCGGAAAATAGATCTATCTTTCGGTGGTCTCGCTATAATGCT
This sequence comes from Macrobrachium rosenbergii, assembly GCF_040412425.1. NCBI lineage: Eukaryota > Metazoa > Arthropoda > Malacostraca > Decapoda > Palaemonidae > Macrobrachium > Macrobrachium rosenbergii. The sequence goes on along the minus strand of NC_089753.1, from coordinate 28,691,694 downwards.
GTTTGAGTCGCGACCCATGAAACTTTAACAAGGCCCGGTGGTGGTCTATCCTAAATCGTTGCCAGAAGCACGATTATGGCTAACTTTAACCTTAAATAAGATAAGAACTACTGAGGCTAGAGGGCTGCAGTTTGGTATGTATGATGATTGGAGAGTGGATGATCAACATACCAATTTGCAGCCCTCTAGCCTCAGTAGTTTTTAAGATCTGAGAGCGGACAGAAAAAGCGCGGACAAAAAGAGTGCGGACGGACAGATAGCCATCTCAATAGCTTTCTTTTACAGAAAACTGAAAACCAGTGTTTTTCTAGATAAACTTCTTTTCTGAGATTTATTGATATCGCGAACTTTCTCTTCATCCTCTTCTGACTCTGTCAACAGACAGGAGTTTTCGCAGAGATTTTATTGAGGACATTAAAATAAATATTATTGGTATTTTCATCACAAGGAATATATGTAAATTCATTGTCTACATCAAGCGAAAACCACGATAAATAAAATCCATCATAACATCAAATGTGCGATAAGAACTAAAAGACCAATATAATACCATATGCTTTCACTGTAAAATATTTTATTAATACAGATATGACAGTCCTGTACAACTTCAGTGAGGACATCAAGCGACGTCCGGAAAGCAGGAACAGATTTGCAGGCACTCAACCCATCATACTTATAAACAATTAGATATATTTCATATTATTTCGCCTAAAATTAGTCTCTCCGTCAAAACCAGATCTCTTCAATGGCCGTATCCCCCGTGTCCATAGCTGCCCTTGGCCTTGGAGATAGCCTTTGTGGCAGCTGCCTGGGCCTGCGCGGCAGCTCCCGCTGCGTCTTCCAGGTCGTTAAGAACTATGTATTGTTGCTGGTTGAGGGCGTTGGCTGCCTGCTTCGCCTGCCATGCCATGGTTCGCTGGGCACTCAGGAAGTTCTGCTGCTCAGCGTGGCTGTTGGCAGCCTGGTTGGCCAGAGCCCGACCCTCAGCCAGGATCTGGGCTACGTTGGCAGCCAGTGTCTGGGCCATGGAGGCTGTTGTCTTGGCAGCTTGATAGGCGATGCTAGCTTTGGAGGCCAAAGAGCCTTCGGCAAAGGCAGCGGCTTGTGCCCCCTGAGCAGCCTGTGTTACCTGGGCAGCCTGAGCTTTCTTGCTGGCAGCTGCAAACTGGGCAGTCTGTGCAGCAGCTGAGGCAGCAGCAGCGGCTGCAGCTGCAGCTCTTCCACCGGCAGCGTGAGCAGCGCCTCCTAAGCCTGCCGCTGCAGCTGTGGCTTGAGCAGCAGCCTGATTGGCGACGTCAGAAGCGCTGGGGCCGTGTCCTCCGCTGTAGCCTCCCCCAACGACCACGTAGCTCCCACCGCCACCGTAGCCTCCTCCATGGCCTCCGCCGTAGCCTCCTCCTCCTCCTCCGTGTCCGATAGCGTAGCCTCTCTTGTCCTGGGGAGATTAAAACTGATTATTCTTCCCTAGAAGTCTCGGTCTCCCAACACAGAGCTTTTCTGACAAAGGTACAAGTTGTAACTCATTCTAATGTTCATTTTCGCCTGAAAGAGATGTTAATTGAGGACCCGTGTTTATATGGACACAGCACATCTGAATCAATTTTTTGAAGACGCTGTAGAGTAGATTAACATATGTTTGATGTACGCACAGCATTTTTCCACAGTCCCTTCATTTTACATTGCCTAGACTGAAAATTGTTCTGACTACCTCAAAGGGGCCTCGTTCATTTGCTGTTGTGATTAGTTATTACTATTTCAGTGTTCCTGTATAAGCATAGATTCAAACTAATATGTTAGTTTCCTACGTGTATGAAGCGTATTCGCAAACGCCCACACGTTATATGTATATATGAACACGTTTCTAGGGGCTATCAGTGACTAAAAATCTTGCAATAAGCAGATTCGAAACCCGGCAGATTGTGCATCACTCATTATCCGTTAGGTTCATAGTTGCACAATGTTTTAGAGGCATTGTTCAAAACGGCTTTTAATCAATTCGAATTTAGAAGACTGGTGTATCTCAGGGTCCACGAAAGATCCTGTTATATTATTATTATTATTATTATTATTATTATTATTATTATTATTATTATTATTATTATTATTATTATTATTCAGAAAATGAAGCCTATTCATATGGAACAAACCCACCGCAGGGGCCATTAACTTGAAATTCAAGCTTCCAAAGAATAAAATGATGTTCATTTGAAAGAAGTAACAGAAGGTAATAGGAAAAGAAAGAAGAGGTCAGTTATAAGAAAAAGAAAAATAAATTAATAAATCAATAAATAAAGAGATAAAAATGTAAGTAAATTATTAGAGATACAAGGATAACTGCATAACTGCTTTAAGACAGTAATGCATTGCATCTTAGCTTGAACTTTAGAGGCTCTAACCGCACAACATCCTCAGGGAGGCTGTTCTACAGTCCAACGGTGTGAGGAATAAAGGACCTCTGGAACTGAGAACTTCGACAGCACGCTCATTGCATATCGGTGCTGCTGTTCAGCAAATTTGGAGTATGGAAATATGAATGGGAGTAAGTGGAATGCCTCTGTTAAGCTATCATGTCAAAACCGTGTTTCCCCAAAATTATTTGCTGGTAAAACTACGCAGAATCATGTTCGTTTCCAAGACAAAACGAGGCAAGTCTTTACAGAGCAAAACCGTTTATCGTAATAATAATAATAAAATCTTGGGTGACAAATACGTAGGTTTTAACTTTCACTTTTCACTGTTCTTACATTTTTCTCTATCTCTTTCTTTCCTTTTGAAATGGCCTCTTTGTCCGCGTTTGTATATATGTATGTATGTACCTTTTACATGTATTCTCATACAAACTCCAATACCCAATCCCAGGATGAAAAATACTCACCCTATCAGCTGATTCCTTTTTATCCTCGCTCAAGGCACCTGGAAATCGAAAAATACAGATCTAATTATAAATCAGAAAAAGACATCTATTTCAGTTTCACATTCCCAAGCTTGCGATTGGCCCATTTGACTTCTGTAGCCAACCAGACACCTTTATCAAAGAAACTAAAAGACTCATTTGGGATTCCTACTCACCAATCACGAGGAGGGAGACTAAGAACGCTTTGAGCATCATCGTGTAGATGTTTTGGGGGCAGCAGACCAAGAGCTTCTGTCGGGGAAAGCCGTTTCACTTCTTTTATATAGATCTCTCTCTCTCTCTCTCTCTCTCTCTCTCTCTCTCTCTCTCTCTCTCTCTCTCTCTCTCTCTCTCTCTCTCATCGGCGCGTGGCCTCATTTCATTGAAGGCTGTTTTGGACGTCAACAATTAATAATTTCCTTTCTTTGGTCTAATACAGGTAATTTTTTTTTTTTTTTGTTCCTTAAGCCTGCGAACATAAGGCAGCATTATCTACCTATTTATATAATCCAGCAAAAAAAAGATAAAGAAAGGAGTTATCAAAATATTAGCAATGCTTTGATAAATCAGACTCGGTTACATTCTTATTGTGTGAAAGAAAGATTGCATTGTATTATATGAATAAGTGAAATCCTGCTGGTCTTTGTAGCATATCATCAGAGCTGAATTTTACCATTATTGACATTACGTAAAGTAGTTTATAATCCCCAAATTCATTTAATTTCCTCACAACATTGATGTCCATGAATTTCACTAAATAATAGGACTAATGAATTCACATGTCGATCAGCTAGTTTCCAGTGTAGCTTTCCAGACTTCTATCTACATTTCATCAGTATCATTTCTGTCTTGAGTTTTCTTATAGCATGCTACTCTTAGCTCTCTCTCTCTCTCTCTCTCTCAAAACACACAACTGTTTCCTAACAGTCACTAGGTCCACACACTTCATCTTTGTCTGCAGATCGGCCAGTTTCCAGTATAGTTTTCCAGAATTCAGTCTACATTTTATCAATATCATTTCTTTCGTGAGTTTTCTTATAGCATGCTACTCTCAGCTCTCTCTCTCTCTCTCTCTCTCTCTCTCTCTCTCTCTCTCTCTCTCTCTCTCTCTCTCTCAAAACACACGACTTTTTCCTAACAGTCACTTGGTCCACAAGTTTCATCTTTGTCTAAACCCACGCTGTTACCCAACTAATTTCTCTGTTAAAGCCTTCTTCGACATTTCAGTCAGTCCCTCGGTGATCTTCTCAACGAGTGTTTTGCTGTCTTGCCTCTTAGTAGATAAACTATTGTTGGCCACTGACTTGTGCTGGTCCGCTGGTGAGGTTGCTAGCGTCGTGGCATGCCGCTCAGATGTTGCGGGTTCGAGGCCTCCCCCCGGGTGATGAAAAATGCATTGCCTCTGTATTATGATCAGTTACTGCTGCAGTGCGGGGTCTGTGGTGGGAGGTTGAAACCAACATTCTTTGGAAGCTTGAATTTCAAGTCAATGGCCCCTGAGTGTTTGTTCCATGTGAATAGGTTTCATCCAATGAAATAATAAATAATAACCAGCATTATCCTGTTTCTTACCAGCAATTTTTCATCATGCGGCAGTTTTCTGTTCTCAAGTCTTTGATTCGCTTCCCTTATCGTCTGCATTTTCCATAGGTGTAACCGAGTACCGAGACCTTTCCGTGAAAAAAAAGGGACGCCGTATCTTAAGAACTAACCATGGAATTTTCTTGAAAATAATCTCATTATGTTTCCTGCCCACAAATTACTGTCGAGCTGCTAATCTAATCTTACCTATCCCAACCTAACCTAACCTAGGGGCATGGCAAAAAGACAGGGGCTGGTGCAGTGCTAGTAGCATACATCTCAGGAATTTGCTTACCGTCAGCCACCAACTTCACAAAAAGTTTCTAAAATTTTACTTCAATTCAGCATCAATGTGAACATCATTCTGTTCTGCCTCTCTTCAGTCAGCTAAATTCAAGGGTGTTCTGTAGATAACTCACTCCATCTACCGGGGCCTACATTCTCTTCTGGAGGTATCTGTATTTGCGTACTTCTACTCTAAGATTTATTTGCTGTCATTGCTATTCCTAACATTCTCCTATTCTCAGATCAAAAAAATTTTTTCGTCTTTCCAAAACATTTAATCAGTTCTCGTCTTTTCTCCTTTTCTCTCTCTCTCTCTCTCTCTCTCTCTCTCTCTCTCTCTCTCTCTCTCTCTCTCTCTCTCTCTCTTTTAAATATTCCTCTGCATAAGGGATCACCAACTTTTATTCCTAAGTACCCCTTTTTCTTTGTTAAACTTTCCACCATGCCCCCAATAATCAGATTATAAATACTGAATGGTTATTAACTGATTTTCTCTCTCTCTCTCTCTCTCTCTCTCTCTCTCTCTCTCTCTCTCTCTCTCTCTCTCTCTCTCTCTCTCTCTCTCTCAGCTGGCTTGAATACATATGTATTAACCATTCAAAGCACCTTTTGGAAACCGTGTTGTGAAAAATTGTTACCCCGTAGGGGGAAAGTGTCGTCAGTGCACCTCATGCAGTGCACTGTAGGCATTACTTAAGGTTCTTTGCAGCATCCCTTCGACCCCTACCTGCAACTCCTTTCGTTCCTTTTGCTGTACCTCCTTTCATATTCTCTTTCTTCCATCTTACTTTCCACCCTCTCTTAACAATTGATTCTTAGTGCAACTGGGAGGTTTTCTTCCTGTTGGATATCTCAAACCTTTTACTGTCAATTTCCGTCTTAGCGCTGAATGACCCCATAGGTCCCAGTGCTTGGCCTTTGGCCTAAATTTTATATTCAGTTCATGAACCTAGAGGACTGACTTTCCCTCATCCTGCCATCCTTCTTCATAAAAGCCTCTATACACAAATACTCTTAGATCCCACAAGGAACCATCCTGTCGTATCTACTCCTACCTCTCTCCCATCAATGTCATTCACCTTCATAACCATCATAGCTATATTCTGATCCCTTTCTTCTCCCTTGCAACTGCCTTCTATTTTCACTTTCACTTCAATTAAGTAATGAGCGGATGTACCTCCATCTACTTTCCATCATTATATGCAAGAACTCACTCTCCAGTTCCTCGTTGTCATTTCCATATGGTCAAGAGTTACGCCTATGAATCTGCTCGTTTGAAAGCAACAACGAAGCATCTTTCTTTACCAATTACATTCTATCCACATATTGATAATGTTTTGTTCAACGGGCTTTTAACCCTTTAACAAGATCTCTGACCCGAGGAAAAGTGTCCTGTGTCACCCAGGTTCTCTTCTGCCCCAGGAGAAGTATCCTCCTGCCACCTCAGCTACAGTTTTCCCCCAAGAAGTGTCCAGTGTCACTATCCATAAGCACTGAAAAAGGCAACAGTCAGTCAGTTAGGGACTGGCTTGGATATTTAATATCGTTTGTTTATGCCGTATTATACGTGATATATTATAATAATGTATAAATAAACTGCTGTAATTGAATAAATGTAATAAGGAACAAATATATTGATAAATCTTACCATAGTATACAAAACGCAATATGTCTCCAGACATTTTTTATTTGCAACAGCAACAGCCTGTACATATGCCTCTACAGTCAGATTCGTCATCGTCCAACCCGGGAACAGCTCTGTCACCAGTAGCCTTTATCAAGATACCTTGATTCGAACTCCATGAGGGCACGTAACGTCTCTAAGGTCGGGACTTGCGATCTCGACTTGACCTGTTACCAGCTTTATTCATTTCTTTCATGGATCCCCAATCTCCTCCTAGGCGGGTAGAGCCTTCCTGTGCTTAGCAGATCTTCTAGGGTGAGGTTGATAGCCCGTGCCCTTTTCTTGGTCTCAGCTGATGGGCGGCAGGGCAGGGTCAAGCTACGGACCTATCAAATGCAGGCCCTGTGCTCTTCCACTAAGCTATGGTACCCACTCCATATAAATGCGAAGTATGGTCATAGCAGAAATTCTCTTCTAGATGTACAACATAGATGGAAGTAGCTTAACTTCTATAGTGATCAGTTGGATAAGAAATTGACATTCAAACTGATATGATTAAGGCAAATTATTAAGAGAAAGGCAGACCGCAGAACAGAATAGGCATTTTTTCTTGGAAGTATATTATAACTATTCCAGGTTAAACACTGTCCTAATCAAGCACATCAACATCAACATCAACAGTTGCGAAAAGACAGAACAAATCTGAGGAAAGGTAGGAGTTTCTCATCAAGATATTTGTGGCAAGAGGAAGTTGCTGCCCCAAGGAGGCACTGATGTAGAGGAAAAGAGAAAGAATTAAGAAAATAGTTCCCCTTGAAGCCACGTCAAAAATCTAAGGACTAGCACAGTGATTCTCAAATTAAGTGCCTTGGCACCCACTGGGGTGCCACAGACAGTGCCTAGGGGTGCCGCAAGGTCGTCATGAATTTTGTCTTGGCTAGATCATCTCAATGAACATTTGTAAAAAAAAAATTTGCAGAAGTCTTCATTTAATTATTATCAGTGTGTCTACTCTAATTATGTTTATCTAATTCTTCTGATATGCCCTTTATTTGCACAGTATATTTCTGCATGTACGGTGTGCTGATTTTGGTTTGAATATGGATAATAATTTTATTCATTAAATAAGAAGTTAATTCATGCTGATATGGTGGGATGGTGAAGAAGGGGTGCCACGGTAATGATTACATAAATTAGGATGCCATCACTGAGAAAAGATTGAGAACCACTGGAGTAGAAGATAACCTGATGCAAAAGGCCAGACACGAAATCCCCATATTGTTCACCAAGCTTTGTGGCTTCTTTATTGCATCATATTTACCTGTTTTCTGTTTTTCTCATGTGACAATAGAGACATAATACAGGGAGATTGATCTTAACCGTGACTGCAAGATGATTTACATGTTAGTTCATTGACAAGATTTCACTTTGGAAGTCCAGGGCATTTATTTATCAAAAGTTAGCGAGGGCTGTAATAAATAACACTCAGACTTTACACATACAATTATTTTATTCATATAGAAAGAGAAAAAGACGTTCACAATAGCATCCCTAAGAGAATCGTATTCGTATGTACAAGACTCGCAGTAAAGTGGCTGCAATAAGAACTTCGATATCTAGAAATAGTCTGCCTTCGCCGTTGTTAACTTTACTCCTGAAGGCGCAAGGGAAGTGGTTCTCAACCGGCTCTTCTGCGTCCAGCTCGGGTGAAGATAACAGTCTGTCCTTAGTGATATCCTCCGTATCCCCCTCCAAACCCTCCTCCGTATCCCCCAAATCCTCCGCTGTTGGCTCCCTTAGCCTTGGCCAAGGCCTTTGCGGCTGCTCCCTGCGCTTGTCCTGCGGCTCCGATGGCCGACTGCAGGTCGCTGATGACCACGGCCTGCTGTTGCTGGAGGGAGTTGGCTGCCTGCTGAGCCTGCCATGCCATGGCGTTCTGTGACTGGAGGACTGCCTCTTGGGCTGCCAGGCTGCTGGCTGCCTGTCCTGCCAACGCGTTGGTCTCGCCGGAGACTTGGCCCAAGTTGCTCAAGAGACCGCGAGCCATGGAGGCTGCCACTCTGGCTGCCTGCTCGGCGATGTTGGCCTTTCCGGCCAGGGTGGCTTCTTGGAAGGCAGCCGCCTGGGCTCCCTGGGCTGCCTGCGTGATCTGAGCAGCCTGGGCCTGACGGTTAGCGGCAGCAGCTATAGCAGTCTGGGACGCGGCAGAGGCAGCAGCTGCAGCGCCGGCGGCAGCACTGGCAGCAGCTCCGTGAGCGACGCTTCCTAGAGCAGCGAGGGCGGATGTTGCTTGTGCAGCCGCTTGGTTGGCTACGTCAGAGGCCGTTGGGCCGTGCCCTCCTCCATAGCCGCCTCCTCCTACTACCAAGTAGCTTCCTCCTCCTCCCCCATAGCCACCTCCTCCACCACCACCGCCGCCACCTCCGTATCCTCCATGCCCGTAGCCTCTCTTCTCCTGTGAAGAGAAAGGGATGTCAGAGAATTATCCCAGATTGTCAATGACGATACAGAGCAAATCAGTTAAGGTCACTTCCTTGTAATATCCTCAAAACTTATTTAAAACTATTTTAGAACACTTCAGATACGTACCCTTGGCGTCTCATCACCAGCTGCCAAACCTGAAACCCAGAAAGGACAATAATGGAAAGATTATAAAAGATAAAATCAACTCTACATAAAAAAAAAGTCATGAATAAGCAATGAAATGTATTTTGTAGTGTGTACAGATCTGCAAAATATATTGAACAAGAGATGAATCAAATTCTGAGTATTCTTTACCAAGGCACAAAGCCACCACAGCGAATGTCTTGAGGAACATCTCCAGGAGGTCTGAGATGTGGTCGTATCGAAAGCACAGAAGGAATGATGATGACTGCATCACGAGACCACCCTTTTATACCTCTGGGTCTCAGGCACTCGAATTCAGTTGCCACTTGTCATTTTTGTCGTCCGCTGTCATTGGCATGTTATCTCATTCCTTTTTATTCACCATTCACTGGGCCACTTCCTTTCTCCAGAATGAATTTAAGGTATATATGAGTAAATAGGAAAATGTTATCAAAATAATGAATAAATCTTATACGGGGCTGCAGGAAATATTCAATTTGTAGCCTACAGTATAACCATCAATTTGGAAACCAATTATTCTTTTCAGCACAAATATTCGCCGAATGAGAATACTGAGGTCCATTGTCAATCTGTCTGTCATGCACACAATCCCGTATGTACAGTCTCCCTACTGAGGATGTCGTGCAACTGGAACTACAGAAGTTCAAGCTAAGATGCAATGCATTATTACCCAAATGCAATTCTCCATGTATTTTAATAATTTACTTACATTTTTATATATTTATTAACTTGTTCATTCATTTTTCTTCTTCTGTGATAAATGATCTCTTCTTTCTTTCTATATTTTCCTTTATCTTCTGTTACTACTATCCAATGAACACCATACTATTCTTTGGAAGCTTAAATTTCAAGTTAATGGCCCCTTTGCTGGGTTTGTTCTATATGAATAGGGTTCATATTTGAATAATAATAATAATAATAATAATAATAATAATAATAATAATAATAATAATAATAATAATAATAATAATAATAATACAAAATATGTGCGCGTATATTTACCTGTCTGCCAACGTATATAGGTAGGCCCGTCTGTATAGAGCACTTACGTGAACCCATCAACTTAAGCCTTATAAATTTATACACAAATACAAGTCTCTTTCATTACAGCCCACACGTTCCTTGAAGGTACAAAGTTATTGGGTATGGAGCCCGATGCTCATCCAAGCATTTAAACAGAAATGCTGTCAATAATCTCATTTATATAACCGCATCCAATAAACTTATAATGTAAATCTATAATACTTTATACTGGCATTGATTTAAAGCAGTGGTTCTTACCCTTTTTATTACCACGCCCCCTCTAAGAGTTGGTCCTTCCCCCCACGCCCCCCTTGCGTCTATGAGTAAAATTCTCTTCCAGATTTAAAGAAAATTGGAAGAAAGAAAGAGAATGGGTGTGTGTATTCTTTTGGGAATGAATTATTGAGATACCTGACACTGCTTCTTAGTGACTCTTGTTAAGAGAATAAAGGATATAATTAGAGAATTTTTTATTTTACCTTAGAGCTCGCGCCCCCCTTGGAAATTTCTGACGTCACCTTAGGGGGGCGCGGCCCCAGGTTGAGAACCACTGATTTGAAGTGTTAACTTTATTTTTCACGAGTGTTATGGAACCTTGGAAAAATAAAACCTACGGGAAACTGAAAATTAGATATTTTCTAAATTCTCAGTTATAATCAGACTTGTACAGTAAACCATTCACACTTAATACAGTTTTGATAAGAAAATGCTCTAGTAGAGTGGTTCTTAACCAGGGGTGCTCGAAGCCGGTTCCTAGAGGTTGCGAGGATGCCTATGAATAATTAAAGCAAAATATATTCTTATATACGCATGTTATTTTTTCTGCAAAAAAAGTAAAAATAAAATAAAACAAGATAAAATAAATAATTAAATAATAATAATAATAATAATTAATATTATTATTATTATTATTATTATTATTATTATTATTATTATTATTATTATTATTATTATTATTTTATTTCAGCAATTCAGGGGTTGAGAGTACTGACTGCTGATTTGAAAGGGGTGCATACATTGAAAAAGGTTAAGAAACATTGCTCTAGTGAATGTGTTTTGAGACATGTATCTTGACCCAAGATAATAAATAAAGGGTAAAGAATTTGGAGAAAACCTTTATAAATGTACCTTAAGCCATATATTAAAGATCATACAATGGTGATCTTTACTAGGTCGCCAGGTTTAGTTAAGAAAAGAACTAAAAAAACTGAGGATGCTGACTTCCACTTGGCCGTTCCTTGGCTGTCTAACCTCTCTAATTGTTACTTCTTAGTGCAACTGTGAGGTTTTCTCCCAGTTGCTGTTTAACCACTCCAACTCTCTCTTTTCACTGTATTACGTACTAAATGGTCGAAAGTGCCCCGGTGCATGGTTTAACGGTCTGTCATAAATCAGTCAATCAGTCTGTTCCTCATTTTGGTGAAAATCATGGTTCCTCGAAGGGCCATTGAATATATTCACTTGATATTTTCTGGGAGTTGGCTACTGCGCACACACACACATACACACACACACACACACACACACACACACACACACACATATATATATATATATATATATATATATATATATATATATATATATATATATATATATATATATATATATATATATATATATATATTATATCTATCTGTGTGTGTGACAAAATGTCTTGGTTCTTCTGGGACCCATTTATTGAGGAAATCCCATGTATATTTAAACATATTCACAGTTTATTTATACATACACACACATAAATATATATGTGTGTGTTTGTAAATAAACTGTGTATTTATATACATGGAATTTTCTCTGTAAATGGGTCAAAGAAAAACCAAGCCATTTGTTGCACTGACATTTCGACATAAAAAAATCACTGTCTTTGCAGCTTGCTATTCATTTGAAGTCCTTTGTGAGACATTTAATTTTGTTTCTTTTACAGAAGACTTCTTGTCACTTATTGTATCAGAATGAGTAAACAAAAGATAAATAAAAAAAAAAGTCTTATGTGATATAGAATCAAATTCTTGAATAATTTTTTGTGAATAGCTGTTTTCTCACATCTGACATATAGAATCTTTTATAGAATTTACTATTGGTTTTTTTTCTTGTAGGTTTAATTCAAACCTACAGAATACACAGAACTCCCCCGTAGAAGGGTAGTGCTTTCAGTGCACCCCATGCTGTGCACTGTAGGCATTACTTAAGACTCTTTTGCAGTGTGCTTTAGGCCCTACCTGCAACCCCTTCCATTCCTTTTACTGTACCTCCTTGCATATTCTCCTTCTTCCATCTTCCTCTCTACCCTCTCCTAACAATTGATTCATAGTGCAACTGCGAGGTTTTCCTCCTGTTACACCTTTCAAACCTTTTACTCTCAATTTCTATTTCAGCGCTGAATGACTTCATAGGTCCCAGTCCTTGGCCTTTGGCCTAAAATCTATATTTAATTCAATTCTATACACAGAACTCGTGTAAGATTAGCAGAGAATTCTGCGAAGTTGCCTTAATGTAGTTGTTCATGATTTCATTTTGCCCAATTTGTTTGTTTTTCTTTACTCCAACGTCGTGCCATATGAAAGAAATATTCATTCCGAAAAAGTGACCTAGGATGCTCTTCGATTTCTCTCTCTCTCTCTCTCTCTCTCTCTCTCTCTCTCTCTCTCTCTCTCTCTCTCTCTCTCTCTGCCTGAGAATAATAACTGATCTTGGACGTCACTAAAGAAAAAAAAAAGAGAGGCGCTCCTTCCACAGGTTTGATATCCTCATTTTGATTATACCCTGTTATATATTTACTTAATTTTCAGTTTTGTGCGTTTGTCTCTTTGTACTGTCTTTTTGAGACGTTTGTGATCTGTATTGATGGCACTATCTGAGAATATTAAAAACTATTCTTAAAAATGTCCAAAAGATGTTCTAAATATTCTTATCGTCCTTGTCCATTGTTCTGACTTTTGAGATTTAGAGGAATCAAAATGGCCTCTAGACGTTCGGACCTCAAAATCCGGTTGGAGAGTTGAAAGAAAGTGTCCAAACTTCAATAAGGTTGTACACGCAGGCTCTAAACCCCCACACAACAGCAACGGAAAGGTACCAGGGGGCCTTTCCTTTCATTACATTGACTCATTGTTTCATCGTTCTCTAAAGGCTCAAGTGCTGTTAAGATCTGTTCGTGGATTCCCTCTTTCTCCGAAGAACCTGAAGTTGGTCACGGCAACTTTCAGTTCCGTTGGACAACCGGAACCCGGGAATGTTTCGAAGAGACCCGTTAGCTCCTTCCATGACAGGTGTCTCGTGACCTTGCCCTTGACATCGGGTTTTCTCTGTCTTGAGAAGCATCTGGGTCATCTCTGATTGTCCAAAGTTGGCTGATGACTTTAAGGTCCCAAACACCTTGTTCATTTTGAACCAGGGTTATAAGACTCCCAGATCATCGGTGTCTATATCCTTCGAAGACCTGCTGCACTCAAAAGATACAGTTAAAGCAATTGTGCATGACAGGAGGCCCCTCTCTCTCTCTCTCTCTCTCTCTCTCTCTCTCTCTCTCTCTCTCTCTCTCTCTCATAAAGAGTTAAGTCTCCATTCCTCATTATCACAAGGGATTATTAACTGTTGAACATGTAATTTCAAGGAGCATACGCCACAAATCCCGTTCAGTCATGCGGCTGCAAGACAAACAAAAGAGAGAGAGAGAGAGAGAGAGAGAGAGAGAGAGAGAGAGAGAGAGAGAGAGAGAGAGAATGGAGTGAGCTGTTTCCAGGAGGCTCAGACCAAAACGCTGATTGACTGATTTTAACTAATTCATGAAATGCAGTCGCTACCCATTCAGCCCAATCATTGTCAATCGACAGACAGTTGTCTCTTGCAGAAAGCAAACTTTCTTGTCGCCTGCCACTCGTTTATTGAAACAAACTCGACTCTCTGGTATTTTCTGAAGACAAATCGAATTGCTGAGAGCGTAAATGTAAGGTATTTGCGAAACTCCGAGCGGCGGCCACCAGAGGGAAAAATAGAAATGCAAGTCAGAAGGTAAAAGCTTGGGTGTATTTTGGTGACCCGCTCAGATCACAGGTGGGGTGAGGGAGCTTTTATTTATGAGAAACAATACTTTCTGCTCTCTAAAGGGAGAATGCAGTTCACTGTGACAATTGTTACCGACGCCTGAAGGGTGGGGGGAGGAGGCATGGATTACGTCAACGATCTGATTCGTTTTCACTATGGAATAGACAAAAGTGTTCAGTGGAGTCTTTCACTGTTTACGTGATTATAATCGCCAAGGTGATAAGTATCTAAGTCTTGTTGGATTTTTCCTTAACTCTCTCTCTCTCTCTCTCTCTCTCTCTCTCTCTCTCTCTCTCAAAATCTTTCAGTAATATTTCACCTTGTTAGCAAAATCTTTAGAATCTATTATTATTATTATTATTATTATTATTATTATTATTATTATTTATTATTATTATTATTATTATTATTATTATTATTAAGAAGATGAACCTTATTCACATAGAACTAGCTCACAGAGGTCACTGACTTGAAATTTAAACATCCAAAGAATATTATGGTGTTCATTTGAAAAAAGTAACGAAAAGAAATTGGAAATACAGAAAGATGTAATCAGTTATCAGAGAAGAAAAAATAAATTAAGATACAGATGAAAAACATAGACAAAGATGTAATTAATTATAAAATACAAGGAGCATTGTCGTAGTGTAATAATGCTTTGAAACTTCGCTTGAACGTTTGAGGTTCCAATTGCACAAAATCCTCAGCAGGGAGACTGTTCCACAGTCCAGCGGTGTGAGGAATAAAGGACCCCTGGAACTGAGAATGAAAACTGGTAGCGCACAGCTACGGTACAGAGAGAAAATATGATTCACTATGTAACTGCTAAAAGCTTTTGACTTACTGCCCCACCAAACTCAGTCAGAATCGACAGGATATAGCACCATCTTGAGTGATTTCAACGCTTTTTAACAAATGATCATTTGCTCATTTTGCGAAAATGCCTTGGAGAGTTTCACGTGGCACTTTGTATATTGAGAAAAAATGAAACTCTCGGTATTTTAGTATAAAAATAAAATTGAAAAGAAAACGGCCCACCAAATTCACTCTTAAGACAAGACATTTAATGCATATTACTCCTGGGTGAACTCGGTCAGAATCGACAGGATGTCGCACCATCATGAGAGTGAATTCAACTCGTCTTAACAAATGATCATGCGTTCACTTTTCAAAAACCCCATGGAGAGCTTCAAGTAACATATTAAGAAACAATGAAACTCCTGGTATTTTATTCATGTGATACTGTATTTTAAGAAACAATGAAACTCTTGGCATTTTAGTGTAAAAAAGGATTAAAATGACAACGACCCACTAAACTTACCCTAAGATAATCCGTGTATGCATATTACTTCGGGTAAACTCGGTTCGAATCGAAACAGTATTGCACGATCATGACAGTGATTTCAATGCGTCCTAACAAATGATCACATGTTCACTTTGCGAAAACTCATTGGAGACTTTCATGAGACATTTCGTATATTAAGAAACAATGAAACTCTCGGTATTTTAATGCAGAAATAAAATTAAACAAGTAAAAAATGCGCCGAAGTTTCCTCTGCCCAATCGAGTTTTCTGTACAGCCGCTACATCGTATAATCAAGTCCACAGAAAATAGATCTTTCTTTCGGTGGTCTGGGTATAATGCTGTATGAGCCGCGGCCCATGAAACTTAAACCACGGCCCGATGGTGGCCTATCCTATATAGTTGCCAGAAGCACGATTATGGTTAACTTTAACCTTAAATAAAATAAAAAAAAAAACTACTGAGGAGACTAGAGGGCTGCAATTTGGTGTGTTTGATGATTAACGGTTGGAAGATCAACGTACCAATTTGCAGCCCTCTAGCCTCAGTAGCTTTTAAAATCTGAAGGCGGACAGTAAAAGTGGGGACGGACAGACAAAGCTGGCACAATAGTTTTCTTTTACAGAAAAATAAAACGTGTTTATTATTATTCTTAAGACTCGATATTCTTCTGGGATACTTCATAATCGACTACTGTCCCAAAAAAAACTGACAGATATAGAAGGCTATTCCTTAGGACAAAATTCAGTATGAGTTGCTTGAATGGTATGGAAATAAAGTGAGTAACTGTAAATGTTTTCAAATGAATCAGTCTCTCAACCATCTTCCAGGAATTTATTCTCAAGACAGAAATAGATTCAAAGAGAAATATATTCTTTGATAATATTCCTAATATTTTTTCTTTCTCAAAAACACAAATCGGTTAATATACCATTTATTATAGCAAAATTGAGTTCCTAACATGACTATGACGAAAGCGCTGTCAGTGTACCTCACGCGGTGCACTGTAGCCATTACTTTAAGGTTCTTAGATGCGTCCCTTCCTTAGGACCCTAGCTGCAACCCCTTTCATACCCTTTGCTGAACCTCTGTTCAATCTCTCCTTCTTCCATATTACTTTCCACCCTTTCCTTAACGATTGTTTCAGTATTATTTTCAGCGCTGACTGATCTCGTAGGTGCCAGCGCTTGGCCTTTGTCCTACATTTTAATGCTAATTCAACAAGGTTGCTTGCTCAAAAACCGGAGGGATATTTAACAAATTTATGACCACGAGTCAAAAGAAATGTTGTTTTGGTCGCCAGTCTCCGAAGCATAGAGACATTCAAGATTAAATTATACTAACACTCAACGCCAAATCAGTGCCAAGGTCTCTTCTCTCTTCTGTGGTACTCGCGGTCTAATTTACGCGTCTTTGTTCAGTACTTTCAGTTTCCCTCACGCTAAACAAAAGCTGGGGACTGGAGACAGGAATTCCTTTGAAGAGATGGAAAAAATGGAAAAATTAACTGAACTGGTGTAATATCATGATCAGAAACTCTAATTTCGAGCGCTATCCTCAGTACTATCTTCCTTTGATGAACACGGGGTGCACTATAGGCATTACTAAAGGTTCTTTGCAGCATCCCTTCGGCACCCAGCTGCAACCCCGTTCATTCCTTTTACTGTACCTCCATTCATATCATCTTTCTTCCATCTTGCTATTTACGATCTCCTAGCGATTATTTCATAGTGAAACTGCGAGGTTTTCCTCCTGTTACACCTTTCAAACCTACATACTCTCAGTTTCCTTTCCAGCACTGAACGACCTTACAGGTCCCAGTGCGTGGTCTTTGGCCTAAACTCTATATTCCATTCAAAGGAATAAGACCTGAAAGACTTCCTAGGTTCCAGCGCTTAGTATTTGGCCTAAATTTTATGTTCCAGTTCCTATGCATTAGTCTCAGACTGTGTTTTCACGATGGAACAACGCAGGAGATGCTGCTGTCAGATTAGGTGACTGGTCTTGCATATTTTCTTGTATGATAACAATGAAACACCTGTCCCCCTTTCAGGTATGGAATCCTGTAGGGGTAGTGCCGCCAGTGCACCCCATGCGGTGTACTGTAGACATTACTTAGGGTTCTTTGCAGAGTCCATTCGGCCCCTAGCTGCAACCCCTTTCATTCCTTTTGATGCACCTCCATTCCTGTTCTGTCTTTACATAGTTCTTTCCACTCTCTATCAATTGTTTCATAGTGAAACTGCTTTGAGGTTTTTCTCCCGTTACACCTTTCAAGCCTATCTACTCTTAATATCCCTTTCAGCGCTGGATGACCTTATAGGTCCCAGCGCTTGGCCTTTGGCCCAAATTCTATCGCCCATTGCATTCCAAGGTTCCTTTAATATTTAAGTGGAGTCTTTTATTCTTATTAAAAAGGGAGTTCTCTCTTTTAGAGAGAAATTATACAGTAGTCCTCAGTTTTGCAAATATGTCACGGATGAAATTATATTACAAGTTTTATTTTTTTACTTTTTTTTTCTTTAAGAATTAGACGTTTCAAAGTATTTAGTGCTGTTGGCTTAGAGAAATTAGAACTGGTTCACAGAGAGAGAGAAGGAGAGAGAGAGAGAGAGAGAGAGAGAGAGAGAGAGAGAGAGAGAGAGAGAGAGAGAGAGAGAGAGAGAGAGAGAGAGAGAGAAGGAAAACACACATCTCTTTTCACTAAATCTAAAAAGTTCCAGTTGTATCTGATTGAGATTCAAATTAATCTATTACTAATTCAAGCCCTTTATTGTCTAATGTTTCACCAGTCTATTCGTCATTAATCTTCGTGAAGATAGAATTCTATATAACTGAAATCTGGTTTCTCTATGACTTTCCTTTATTCAGATTTTAAATATCATGGGTCTCATGACTTCATCATAAAAGATGAATTTGATAACATGAAAGAATGAAGAACACCCTTCTAAATATATATTACATATATATATATATATATATATATATATATATATATATATATATATATATATATATATATATATATAAATATATATATACATATATATATATGTGTGTATATACAATGTTTGTGTATTTGTATATACAAGTAAACTATAATCTGTCTAACCTCTCAATTACTTTAAAAATGAATAATATTGAAAACCGAAAATCAAATGAGCTTAAGCTCGTTAAACTCAAGGAACTCAGAACCTCAGCCTCTCCTTAAAGGCACCGAAATCAAACAGACCCCTTCAGACCCCTTCACTAACGTGGACGCGGCCATCCGACGGGTATATAAGGGGGGAGCGTTGCTACGAAGAACATCAGTTCTCGTGCAACTTCGTCAAGATGCGCACCTCACCCTCTCTCCTAGTCGCCTTCCTCGTCGTTGGTATGCTTTTATAGCGTTCTTCCTTACTTCATGAGATAAAACCAAATTTATAGCTGAGAAATAGTTTGATTTTTGAGAAATATACAGATATTGGTTCCACGTTGTACGCTGGGGTTGTTATCGAGTGCAGATTGATGTTCATTTGAACACTTGTTGCAGGTGTAGCTGTCGGTGCAAAAGATACAAATGCCGAAGAAACCGCCAGGGTAAGGAAACAAAGTTTCTTGAGTATTACCTGTAAGTCATTGTGAAGATATTCAGATTTTCTCAGAGATATTGAAGGAAAATACTCAAACTTCTGCAGCAATACTGTAAACAAACATCCACACTTTTCCAGCAATTTTGCAGAAAACTTTCCATTGTTTTTCAGCAGTATTGCAGAAAACTATCCAGTCCTTTTCAGCAATATTGTAAAAAAATATCCAGAGATTTTCAGCAATATTGCAGAAGACTTTCCAATGATTTCCAGCAATATTGCAGAAAACTATCCAGTTTTTTCCAGCAATATTGCAGAAGACTATCCATTATTTTTTAGCAATATTGTAGAAGATTATCCAGAGTTTTTCAGCAATATTCTTGAAGACTATCCAGTGTTTTTCAGCAACATATTGTAAAAAAAATATCTGGAGTTTTTCAGTAATATTGTAAAAAATATCGAGTTTTTCAGCAATACTGTAAAAAAAAAAAAATTGGAGTTTGTCAGCAATGTTGGAGAAAAATATTCAGACTCCTTCAGCATTACTGAAGAACAAGTTCCGGTGACTGAGAATTCCTTTCCCCTTCAGGAGAAGCGTGGCTTTGCTGGAGGATACGGCCACGGAGGAGGAGGAGGCGGTGGTGGGGGTGGATACGGCGGAGGCAGCGGTGGATACCTGATCGTCGGAGGTGGCGGAGGAGGCCACGGGCCTACTGGAGCCGACATTGCCAACCAGGCAGCAGCCCAAGCTTCTGCAGCAGCTGCCGGTCTCAGGGGAGCTGCCAGCGCTGCTGCCAGCGCTGCCGCTAACCAGGCAGCAGCCGTCGCTTCCGCTGCCGCGCAGACAGCCATAACAGCCGCTGCCCAGAAGCAGTCTCAGGCTGCCCAGCTGACGCAGGCTGCCCAGGGAGCTCAGGCTGCCGCTTTCTCGGAGTCGTCGCTCTCGGGGAAAGCTTTCGCCGCCGAGAAGGCAGCCGAGAACACCCACAACTTGGCCGTCGCCCTGGCGAACGATCTGGCAGCCGCCCACAGCGAGGCTCAGGCGGTCGTCGCCCAAGCCCTGAGGTCCCTGGAGGCCTCCCGAGCAGTGACAGCAGCGCAGGCTGCCATGGCTCTGCAGGCCCAGCAAGCAGCCAACGCTCTCCAGCTGCAGCAGAGCATCGTCTTGTCGGACCTGCAGTCGGCAGAAGGGGCCGCGGCACAGGCGCAGGCCGCTGCCGCTAAGGCCCTCGCTAAGGCTAAGGGCAGCGGAGGCGGTTACGGAGGTGGATTCGGTTATGGCCACTGAAGGCTAGGGGAAGGATCTCACGCCCCTAGTCGCTAACAAGACTACTTCTTCTCTTTCTGTTGACTCCATCGAAGATCATGAATCCTGTCGCTGTCGCCCTTTGCATAACCTGAGCGCAACGTGCCTGTCATACCTGCGATCTTGACTGATAATGCTGTGTGAAGTATCATGCGCATTTCCTAATAAAAACATCTTAACTGCGATTTATCTGTTTAATATACCAAAGGCGTTTTTGAAAATACCTTCAGTTTCTTAAATTCTCCGTAGTATCTGGCTGATGAAATCTTGACAACCTTTCCAAGCCAGTAACTAGAATCACATTTGATCAATTTTCTCTCCCATGGACATCTGGTTCTTACTGCGATTTATGTATTTAATATACCAAAGCTGAAATTGCCAATCAAAATACATTCAGTTTCTCAGCTTTCCTCTGCATCTTGCTGATTCACACCATCTAATAAGATTTAGTGATAGTAAATTATGACAACCTTTCCCAACCAGTAACTAGATCTAGAATCACATCTGATCACTTTTCTCTCCCGTGGGCCGCTGGTCCTGTAAGCAGACATATCCTACTCTTGGTTCCAATAATGCGAAGATATAAAAATTTACCATTTTTTCTCCTCGGTAGGTGCTTTTACATGCCTTAATATTTTAGTCTTTGTACATTCTCTCTCGGGTATAAGAGGTTATACCCGAGCGAGTATAACAGCCCCAGGTACAGATTATCTCGAAGGAAATTGCCTAATATCCCCCAGCCCTTTAAGTTTTTTTTTTTTTTTTTTGTAAATTGGGATTTTGTTGAGTGATTGATTGAATGTAGAATTTAGGCCAAAGGCCAAGCACGGGTACCTATGAGGTCATTCAGCGCTGAAACGGAAATTGGCATTATAAGGTTTGGAAGGTGCAACAGGAGGAAAACCTCGCATTTGCATCAAGAAACAATTGTTAGGAGACGGTTGAGAAAAGTAAGATGGAAGAGGGTATGAACTGAGGTACAGTAAAAAGTATGAAAGGGTTTGCAGCTGGGGGCCTAAGGAACGCTGCAAAGAACCTTGAGTGATGCCTACAGTGCACTGTTGGGGTAAACTGACGGCCCTACCCCGCCACGGTGATAGAGAGTTATTGTTCTGTATTAAGATCTTGTAAATCTACGGTCGTTTGGTGTCACTTTCTACTAATCCCTTGAAAGAAGAGTGTGTGTGTGTGTGTGTGTGTTACTTACTAACCACCGACAGAACTTTGAAGTATTTTTCCAGGTGACATAAATCTATAAAGTAAAGGCTACTGTTCGTACTGATTCGTGGAAGTTGCTATTTGACGAAAAAAACTTGACTGTGTAAACAAACCTTCCGAAAATATGTTTTCAAAAGTCGTCTTTTCATATCAATCATGCGCCTAATTATAATGGATTACTTTAGTTCTGATCAACAAACCTTCCAAAAACATGTTTTCAAAAATTGTCTTTTCAAATCAATCAACCAATCAATAATCAACCAATCTAATTATATTAGATTTATTTTTGTCCTGATGCTTGTGAATCAATACATATACAGGAATACTCATTTCAGTATTACACTGCATCATACTTAGCAATCTATCTGGGAGAATCCTATCTCTTGAGATGTCATGACAAGTCAGGACTGCCAGGAATGATTACGCAGTTCTACCTTGAATTTACCTCAAGAAACATAAAGTATAAACATCTTCCTAGAACTCTGCAGTTTCTGTAAGGAAACAGGAAGATAATTACTGGCATGAGTGTTCAGTAGATGACGTTTGGCGTTTGCTGACCTGTTTGCTGGCATTAGGGGTTATGGTTCAGTTTGCAGGTCCTTTGGTTCTTTGCAGCGTCCTTTAGCTGCAACCCCATTCATTCCTATTACTGTGATTCCATTCATATTCTCTTTCTTCCATCTTGTTATTCACCCTCTCATAACAGTTGTTTCATAGTGCAACTGCGAGGTTTTCCTCCCGTTGCACGTTTCAAACCTTTCTACTCTCAATTTCCCTTTCAGCACTGAATGACCTCATGGGTGCCAGCTTTTGGCCTTTGGCCTAAATTATATATTCCATTCCACTCCACAAGGAGAGCTAATTAATCATGGTTACTGCTTGTCATAGTTACAAGCTGGTCATGATCTAAACTAATGTATGGTTTATTATATGTCGCCTTAAAATATAAATACAAAAATTCATTTTTCAAAAGTTGTATTTCAACAGGGCTCTTTCACATTCACAATTGATCCCTGATCCTCTTTTCTTGTCGAGAGTGACTAGATTTGCGGAACAGCAGCACCAGTATGCAGTAAATGTGCTTCGCTGTCGAGTTTTTCAGCTCCAGAGGTTCTTTATTCGTCAGTTCCTGAGGTCCTTTATTCCTCAGTTCCTGAGATCATTTGTTCCTCAGTTCCAGGGGTCCTTTATTCCTCAGTTCCAGAGGTCATTTATTCCTCAGTTCCAGAGGGTCTTTATTCCTCAATTCCAGAGCGTCTTTATTTCTCAGTTCCAGAGTTCCTTTATTCCTCAGTTCCAGAGGTCATTTGTTCCTTAGTTCCAGAGGTCATTTATTCCTCAGTTCCAGAGGGTCTTTATTCCTCAGTTCCAGAGGGTCTTCATTCCTCAATTCCAGAGGGTCTTTATTCCTCAGTTCCAGAGGGTCTTTATTCCTTAGTTCCAGAGGGCCTTTATTCCTCAGTTCCAGAGGGTCTTTATTCCTCAGTTCCAGAGGGTCTTCATTCCTCAATTCCAGAGGGTCTTTATTCCTCAGTTCCAGAGGGTCTTTATTCCTTAGTTCCAGAGGTCATTTATTCCTCAGTTCCAGAGGGTCTTTATTCCTTAGTTCCAGAGGGTATTTATTCCTCAGCTCCAGAGGTCCTTTATTCCTCACACCGTTGGACTGTGCAAGTCTCCCTGAGGATGTCGTGCAATGCATTACTCCCCTAAAGCAGTTCTCCTTGTATTTAATAATTTAGTTACATTTATTTATTAATTTGTCAATTTATTTTATCTTTTCTAATAGCTGATCTCTTCTTTCTGTGTTTCCTATTACCTTCTGTTACTTCTTCCAAATGAGCACCATATCATTCTTTGGAAGCTTGAATTTTAAGCCAGTGGCCCCTTTGGTGGGCTTTTTTTCACTTTGAATCGGGTTCATCATCATGTTGATGAGGATAACTCACCCCCAAAGATGATGATGATGATATGCAAGTGCACTTATCCTAATTGAGAATCCAAATTATGGGGGCGGGGGAAGTTGGCAGTCGACTTCGCCTTTTGTATTTTTGTACATATTCTTGCCTAATTCAAGTTCTGTGCTTTGAAAGCGAAATCACTTTTTCAGCACATGACACTTATATATATATATATATATATATATATATATATAATATATATATATATATATATATATATATATATATATATATATATATATATATATATATATATATATATATATATATATATATATATATATATATATATATTTATATATATATTATATATATATATATATATATATATATATATATAAATATATATATATATATATATATATATTTTATATATATATATATATATATATATATATATATATATATAAAAATATATATAAATATATATACATATATAATATATCTATACATATATATGTATAAATATATAAATATATATATATACAAATATATGTATGTGTATATATATATATCCTTAATTTCAAACATACCAGTTTTATTCTTTTTGCCAATATTACGTCACAAAAAAAGTAATTAGTATCGAATTCCCTCTACCCTGGAAATAATTTACGTGTATCAACCCTGACTAGGGTAGACACACGTAAATTATTTAAAAAAGAAATTTATATTTTCAGTTTCCTATCAATTATTAATCATAAGTCACAAAAAGCTTTGGGGAATCACAAAAAAAGTAAAAAATGCGAAGAAGTTTCTTCGACGCAATCGAGTTTTCTGTACATCGTATAATCAAGGCCACCTAAAATAAATATATTTTTAGTTGGTATCGGTATAATGCTGTATGAGCCTCGGCCCATGAAACTTTAACCACGGCTCGTGGTGGCGTGGCCTATATCGTTGCCAGACGCACGATTATGGTTAACTTTAACCTTAAATAAAATAAAAACTACTGAGGAGGCTAGAGGGCTGCAATTTGGTATGTTTGATGATTGGAGGGTGGATGATCAACATACCAGTTTGCAGCCCTCTAGCCTCAGTAGTCTTTAAGATCTGTGGGCGGATAGAAAAAAGTGCGGACGGAATACGGTGCGGACGGATAGACAAAGCCGGCACAATAGTTTGCTTTTGCAGAAAACTAAAAATGGAGGATTCCTTCACATGCAAATTCCAGTTTGCTGTATTTACCAAGATCGGGAAAGAGGGACTTTAAAAATCACAAAACTCTGACAAGGTACCAACCACTAATGACTCGGACGAATAAGACCAATTTCTTTGGGGACTTACTGTATCAGGTCCCGATGTATAAAACAGTTAAAACACAAATAAAATGAAAGGCCGAAGTGTTGATGCATTGACAGCTCTCGGTAACCATTTAGTCATTGTGATTTTAAAAGTATTGTTCTTGAAGAAAAATTGTTATTCTAGAGCATGCACAAAGGCGTGTCTGTTCTTTGGATGCTTTGAAAAAACCTGAATTAAACTTGGGTTTTCGGCTGTTTCTTTAAAACTAGATCGGAAACTGTGCTTAATTTTTGCTTGAAGATTCAAACGTATTTTTTTTTTAAATACATTGCTTAAAGAGAATCGTAGATTCGATTGGAAATGACTGTGATGGCCAAAATAATGATCGAATTTCCTGCTTAATTAATACGTTAGTAATAATCTGTAATAATTTGACCCATTATTGTGAACACCCATCCTTTATTCACAACTCAAAACTCTTGTAAATATTCACATTTCCTCATACACAATTCCCCATTGACTTTTTATTTTTTTTTATTTCCTCTTCCAACGGCAAGGAGCGAATGCAAAGCCCACGTCTCTCGGTGACACCTCACCCCCCACCACCACCAACTCCCCACCCTCGAGAGACACTGCTTTCTGTCACCTCCCCCTCCACCCCCACCCACCCCCGAGACACGGCATTCGGTGCAGAGTATAAAAGGCACTGCTCTCTCGATCTGCTAGTCAGTGTCGTGCATAACCCGTCCGAAAACGCAATGATGGCTGCACTCAAGATCATTGTGGTGTCCCTCTGCCTCGGTGAGTGATAAGCTTTAGATTTGTCGTACACAGAGTTGGCAGAGTAAGCCATTTTCTCTAATATAATATAATAAGTAAATTTAAATTATATTACTTTAACAAAATCAATTGTGACAATATTTAAGCACGATTCCTTCTACATAAAAGACCCATTATCTATGGTAGCTTCACTATATTGTGACCAGATATAATAAGTAAAAATCCGCTGTTAAATGTATGAGCAATTCTGTCCCGTTTCTATATTTTGATAAATACAGAATGCTCATACACATAATTGTGGATTTTTACTTAAAAGACCCATTTTCATATGCCTAAATAAATAAAACATCCCCGTCAGTTTAGGTATAATATTTCATTTTAATATTTATAATATTAGAATTATCCCTCTCTGTCAGTTTCTCAATAATATTTGAATATTAATAATCATTAAAATTATACTTCCATAGATTTTGATATTTATTTTTTCCTTTTCCATTCCCTCAGGCTTGGTGGTCTGTGAAAAAGAGGCTCGGGTGAGTATATGAAACCTTAAGTTTCTTCATTCTTCAATTCATTCATTTATTCACTTAGTCATTTTGGTCAGTTAGTGAACGCCTTCATTTTTACGAAAGGTTTCACATTCACGTATCTAATGAAGGCCTTCATAATTAAACACTCATGTTATGGAATGCTGAATGCTTCTGGCAAACGTCAGTTAAAATGAGTTCCTTAAGTTTACTAATGACAGAGTGAAGAAACAAATCCACAGTAATGTATGGTTACAAATATATTTAAAAATAAATCCATACAGAGAGGGGAATCGAACAGATTCCCAAAAAGCTCTCTGAATAGATTTATTTTTAAATATATATGTGACCACGTTTGTCTCTCCATTTCAAGCCCTATGCTGCTATGAGTGTTTTTTTAATGGTAGAGTCTTCAATATCCAAATGGCATCTATAGCCATTGGCAACTTTCCAAACAGCTGTTGGCAGGATGTTAGGTATAGGCAAGGAACGGGAAAATCAAAATTCAGTTATGCTCATAGGTTCCTGTATGTTCTGATTCGGTTGTCTTTGCTAATACAATAGTGTAATCAAACAGAACACGGCACAATACTTCCATACGTTTCTCTGTACAATGTCTGTATTATTTTCAAGCACTGATGTATTGGTTTTGTCAATATACATATGTATATTTCTAGAGGGATTTTGTACTGGGAACATTCTTCTTACAGAAATGAAGATATTTCTAGAGGGATTTTGTACTGGGCACTTTCTTACTTCAGAAATCGAGATATTTCAAGAGGGATTTTGCACTGGGCACATTCTTCTTACAGAAATGAAGGTATTTCAAGAGGGATTTTGTACTGGGCACTTTCTTACTTCAGAAATGAAGAATATATACCAAAGACCAAACCTCAGTGTTAATTCTGCTACTGTAAATATGAACCGTGTTTCATTCAATAACAAATAAACATAGCATTACGAAATTACGCCAAGTCTTTCGTGCAGTTCATAGCCGTGAATATCTGATTTTATGATTGATTTGCAAATATTTAAGATCTCAATTTACCCCCAAATTAAACGTTTAAAAACGTTATAAGATCACCACCTGTGACTATTTTCTTCAGTAACTCACAGATTTCAGTAGATAACTGAATCAAATAAGATCTAATTATGAGAGAAGACGAGGCTGTGAATATTATATAGGTAGGAATCCGCTAGAGTGAAAGGGAAGCGATAGAGGACTCTAGTATAAGAAAAGCAGTAGATGACTCTATTAAATGTGTTCTTCTCCACCACCAGGAGAAGAGAGGCTACGGTGGTGATGGAGGAAGCGGTGGAGGAGGAGGGGGAGGAGGAGGAGGAGGTGGCTACGTGATCGTTGGAGCTGGTGGTGGAGGAGGAGGGTCCCAAGGCATCAGCCACGCTGACATCGCCAACGAAGCTGCCGCCCGAGCCACCGCAGCTGCCGCGGGCGCCAGTGGAGCTGCCAACGCTGCCTACGGCGCTGCTGCCAACAGAGCAGCAGCTGCATCTTCCGCTGCAGCGCAGACTGCCACAGCCGCAGCCGCCGGCAAGCAAGCCCAAGCTGCTCAGATCACCACGGCTGCCCAAGGAGCCCAGTCAGCAGCCTTCATCGAGGGAAAACTGACCGCCAAGGCAGCGGCAGCCGTCCAGGAGGCTAAACTCGCTTACACCCTGGCGGTTGAGGCTGCCAACGACATCGGCGCCGCCGAGGCTGAAGCCAGAGCCATCGTTGCACAGACCCTCCAAGCCCTCGTGGCAGCCAGGAGGGTGCGGGCCCGCCAAGCTGCCATGGCCTGGCAGGCACAGCAAGCTGCCTATTCCCTGAACCAGCAGCAAAACTTGGCCATCAGTGACCTGCAAGGCGCCCAGCAGGCTGCCGCGCAAGCGCAGGCTGCCGCCAGCAAAGCGCTGTCCAAAGCCAAGGCCCGAGGCTACGGCTACGGCGTCCACTAGGGAGGTTCTCTGGGACCCAGGCCAATTTACGAAGTCTTTCAAGATTTTTGATCCAGTTCTTTTCTCACTTATATGTCAGTCAGTGGTCGTTTCTCCTCTTTGTTATGTCTCAGTCAATGATCGTTTCTCGTCTTTGTTTACGTGCGGGAAGATGCAGTATAACCTCTCAAGAACTTTGAAAACTCTTGTTTTTTAATTTACTTCTTGCTATTCCACACTCTGTCGAAGCTTTATGAAACAGTACAGGATGCATTGGACAATTCAAGTCCCCTTTCGAGATGCAATATTCTCATGTGAGGTGAATAAATGTATAGAGGAAGATCTAGTCTGTTTTTATACCAAAATCTAAGATGTCTTCAGTATACTTCATTCTGCTTATTCTTTTGTGCATAGGGTAGAAACGAATTGTCCCACTTCTTTATAGTTCCACTGGGGCCCTGCTAAACTCAAGAGATACCTAGTACTTAGTCAAATTCTGAGTCACCGATGCCTAGAACCGGAGAATTGACGCATTCTTGAACCATCGCTTCTAATATGAAAAGCATGTAGCTTACAATTGATAGGTCCGTGATTCAAATCCAATTGTACATTCCGCCAGTCGACCCAGATATGAAATGGCACCAGCATCTGTTGTGGGGTCAAGATAAAGGTCATGGGGCTAGCAACTCGGTCCCTAATGAATGGAAAGGAATGGAATATAAAGTTTAGGCCAAAATAAAAGTAAGGAAAGTAAGATGGAAGAAAGAGAATGTGAACGGAGGTACAGCAAAAGGAACAAAAGGGGTTGCAGCTAGGGGCTTTAAGGAAGAGACGCTGCGACTGGAAATCTCTATAAACCTAACGTTGTCAAGTATAAATAATCTACATTGATATTAAGGTCAAATATGATTGTTTAGAATCTGAGACTGTCGTAAGTGTAGCCTCTTCAGACTAAATTTTATGACACATTTTATATAAGAAATAAAATAAAGTGGTAATATGCTATATTAAGAAAATCAAGAGAGCTTTAACTTATATATAAAAACTATACATCAAAAAATGAGTGAATATCATAAGTTGTAATTCCTTATCCCCTAATATTGTCTTAATTTTACTTCAAATGCGAAATGTGTCTATTTATTTTGGTCCTGGGCGACTGTTTTAATTAATTATATTAAGCAAAAATCATCGTTGTGGAATATAT
Source organism: Macrobrachium rosenbergii (assembly GCF_040412425.1). Taxonomy (NCBI): domain Eukaryota; kingdom Metazoa; phylum Arthropoda; class Malacostraca; order Decapoda; family Palaemonidae; genus Macrobrachium; species Macrobrachium rosenbergii. The sequence goes on along the minus strand of NC_089753.1, from coordinate 28,662,565 downwards.
ATGTATGTATATGTATATATGTATATATATATATATATATATATATATATATATATATATATATATATATATATATATATATATATATATTCCATATAAATTTACACATATATATATATACATATATATGTGTATGTATGTATGTATATATATGTGTGTGTTAACTAACCTTTTCAACCACTGCATATATTGCCTTTATTACTGAAGCTATTTTCCCACCCAGGTGAACCAGACCTCAATTCCAGCATTATTCTGGCATTTTTCGTATTTTTTATTCTTGTAAAGACCGCTTAGAAAGAAAAAATAAGTAATTTTTACCAAAAGAAAGAAAACTTCCCCAGAGACTTTGTTTACGTTCCCCAGAGCCAGTCTCAGCCAGTAATAAATAGTTTCATGTACTCTTAACAGACTAGAACCGGAATATAAAGTTTAGGCTACAGGCCAAGCGCTGGGACCTCTAAGGTCATTCAACGCTGAAAGAGAAAAATTGACAGTGTTTTCAAGGTGTAACAGGAGGAAAGCCTCGTAATTGCACTATGAAACAATTGTTAGGAGAAGGTGGAAAGTAAGGTGGAAGAGAGATAATATGAACAGAGGTACAGTAAAAAGAATGAAAGGGGTTGAAGCTAGGGAAAAGGGACGTTGCAAACAAACTTAAATAATGCCTACAGTGCATCGCGTTGGGTGCACTGACGACACTTCTTCGCTACGGGGGCTCTTAACAGATGTGAGAAGAGTTTCGAAAAATATCCAAGGCACATCTCACTCACGTGTGTCTGTATGTATACGCGTGTGATAAGTTCTCCGAAGGAACTAAACACTTTCCAGTAGATTCAAAGAGCAGTGCTGTGTTTGGATTAATTTTTTAAACACACACACATACACATATGTGTGTGTGTGTATGTGAACCAAATGAGCACACCAGCACGTGTTTCACAGAAGTAAATGTCAGTCTCTGGATCGAACCCCAGTCTCTCATAAAAGACGATGGAACCTAAATACATCTGCCTGATATATATATATATATATATATATATATATAGATATATATATATATATATATATATATATATATATATATATATATATATATATATATATATATATATATATATACATATATTAATAACAAGGGCCTCATTTAAACAGGAAGGTATCTAAAGTAGAATTTTATTCAAAAAAAGTTACAATCTTTTCAGGACTGTCTGTCCTCATCGTCTGGTAGCCTGTATAAATGAGACCCTGTTATTAAATTTATTATTGCACAGAACAATGGTGAAGGTGATCTAGTATATATATATATATATATATATATATATATATATATATATATATATATATATATATATAAAATTCATAAAAATATTTATATATACATATATATATATATATATATATATATATATATATATATATATATATATATATATATATATATATATATATATATATATAAAATTCTGAAACCCATATAGTTTCAATTTTAGGTAACACATCCCAAGGAGCAGATAGAAGTGTCCCATGCCAAGACAAGTAGCTACTCAAGACCACCGCAGGTCAACTTGGCATTCATCAAAAAAAAAGATTTTAAAAATCTATTCCCTTCTACTCTCTTTTGAATTGTGGGCATGTCTTTATTTTCTATAGAGAGAATGATACTGCCCTAAAATGGAAGACTGCAGTGTCTGCAAAAATACAAAATTGAGAAAACGGTAGATACTGTAGTTTTCCCTGCCTTACTACTGATTTTGCAGATACTGCAAATGGGACCCCTAAATACTCGTCGTGAACATTGAAGAATCATTCTAAAACTGCAGTAACTTGTGTATTTTGTGTTTCACGAGCCCAATAGGCGGCATATCTCAATTTCGAAAATTTTGCAGAGACTGCAGTTTTCATTTTAGAGCAGAATAGCTGGCTGACTGACTGATTGACCGATATTGTGCTTTCACCCGAGAAAGGTGTTTTTCCATTTCTCTTTTTCTTGACGCTGTTTTTCTCAGTCCTATTATCTCACCCCGTGAATACTCGGCATGTTCTTTCAAGGGAATTGTTATGCATGTTCTGCTTGGTCATTCACGATACAGCGGAGGTTTGCATTCGAAGGAAAACCCAAGTAAAAAAAATAACTTGAAACAAAACAAAAAAAAATTTTTTTTAAAAGTTCTGAAGTATTTGTGTCAAGTATTTCTTGTGTTTCCAGATAATTCCCCGTAGGGGGTGGGTCGAGCAGTACCGTCAATGCACCTTACGCGGTGCACTGTGGACATTACTTAAGGTTCTTAGCAGCGTCCCTTTGTCCCCTAGGTGCAACTCATTCATTCCTTTTCCTGTACCTCCGTTCGTATTCTCTTTTTTCCGTCTCACTTTCCTCAACCCTCTCCTAACAATTGTTCTATATTGCAACTGCGAAGTTTTCCTCCTGTTACACCTTTCAAATCTTTTTTATTCTCAATTTCCTTTTCAGCCTTGAATGAACTCATATGTGCCAGTGCTTGGCCTTTGGCCTAAATTTTATATTCCATCACTACCAGATAAGTCAAACTCAGCCAATTAGTGTCAATGTTTAGTTTCTTTGAGTCTGAACATAATTTCTGTGAAAAATTTCTTCTAAGGAAACTACTAGTTAATGCCAGGAATAACATTGAAAAGAGAATTTCTTTCTTCCAGTTATAAACTTTCTTATTAAATAAAATATATCATAATTTTTCAAATTCCTTAAGTAGCGTGTTTCCGCTCGACCGACAGAACTCTGATGTATAAGTATTTGATGCCTCTTTATTCTTTGGTCCTTTCGTCTTAGTTTGTGAAAATTTTAAAAGAACGGTTCTTTATGTCGTCCCAAAGAGCGTTATATATATAATAATCTCTCTAGATAGCTGACTGGTCAGAGTCACTGCCTATACTTTGTTTCTAAACCATGGTTCGAATCGTGGCCAGCGCGGAAGCACTTATCATCAATTACAATAAGTTGCCCTTAGGTGCAGGTTATTCCCGAGGAATAGTCAGTTCGATAATATACGATATTCGTGGCTTGATGTTTGTGAATATAATAAGGCCACGCGTGTATGTGACAAAAAATCGTGGTATAAACTTAACATTCTTTAACGTGATTAGTTGAGGTCACTGCAAACACGGGACACAAATTCCTGAGATGTATACTAGTATTGCACCTGCCCCGGTTTTTTTGCCATGCCCCTAGGTTAGGTTAGGTTAGGTGGGGTTAGGTTAGGTCAGATTAATACCAAGGGAGTAATTTGAGTGTAGGAAACATGAGATTATTTTCAAGAAAATTCTATGGTTAGTTTTTGATATATGAAGTCCCGTTTTTTTCAGGGAAAGGTCCCGGTACTCGGTTACATCTCGGGAAAATGTTCCTGGAAAACTTTGGTCGATAATTTCGATAATGAAACAAAGTCATTCATACATCAAACGAAAGGATAAGATATGACAGTATGGATAAATCGTGCTTTGCAGTGTCCGGAATCTTTCGAACCGATTACTAGAGAATGGAGGATAATAGGTTTGCAAAAAAAAAAACAGTTGAAGTATGAATATGGCAGATTCAGGGCCTGTGCTTGGAATTGCAGGGTCCAGTTAGAAAATCATAGAAATTAAGATGATTTCTTGATGTCCAGTATAAAAATTATTTCCCAAGTGAACATTTTCCGTTAATACAGTATGCATAATAATGTGAAGAATAATACTTCCTCATTTTTAATTTCATATTTTCGGTAGCGATTTAGTTCCCTTAGAATACAGAAAAGGATTCAAACGGTAACTCTGGCTCGGCCCAATTTGATCAAATTGGTCAAATAGTCCCAAAGCAGTGACTAGGCCCTGTAGTGGCAGTGATCCAGTGTCCTGTTAGGAGAAACGATTTAACTTGGAGGAAAACAATTAATATTCACCTCTTGTTAAGACAGGAGAAACGATTTGGAAACATTGTGTTGGTGTGTGTGTGTGTGTGTGTATATATATATATATATATATATATATAACAATTAATATTCATGTGATTTTCTACTAGCCTACCGTAATTGACCTTTGAAGGTTAAGACACTCTCCCTCCTTGGCAAAATTGAGATATGTTAGGTTGGATTTTTAGGGGTTTACTGGTTACAATTTTTGCCGTATTAGCTATGGACGCGGAATGCCGGCTTAGACCTACCCCACGTTAGGTAATACAAGTCGTGTAGTCTTCAAAGGTCAATGACAGCTTAGTTACAGCCGGCCGACAACATATTACTTTAAATTTTTCTAAAGGAAGTAAAATAACATAGCAAAACGTCAATTCCCATATAGCTCACCGCGGACATATATATATATATATATATATATATATATATATATATATATATATATATATATATATATATATATATATATATATATATATATATATATATATATATATATATATATATATATATATATATATATATGTTTATATATATATATTTACTAACAGGACCTCATTGAAACTGGATGGATACCATCCAGTTTCAATGAGGCCCTGTTAGTAATTATTGTATTAATGCACAGAACAATTATGTAAGCGATAAAGTTAATATATATATATGTATATATATATATATATATATATATATATATATATATATATATATATATATATATATATATAAAATATTTTTTTGTAGGCAATCGCCTTTGTGGCATTGACTTCTTTGATGCAGACTTTTTCATATTTCCTTACCCTGTTTTTAATACTTCTTCAAAGTTCTTCATAAGTAAACAGAGTCGTGGTGTGTTTTCCATTTATTTAAAATTGCTACGGGACCGTTTCGCCTGAATCTCAGGCTTTTTCAGACAGAACTAATGGATTGAGATTCTCATTTTCTATTTATACCAAGCCATCTGCTGTAAGCTGATTATGGGAGTTGCTAAAGTTTTTATTTACATTTAATTTACAGTACATGAGTGTGGTTAGTAGTTAGCATAATATTTACATAATGTGTTATTACATGGTATATGATGTTATAAGTATATATATACAAATGTACTGGTTTTACGTTCTGTTTCTACTTCTTATGTTCCTTTTGAAATTATTGATTTCTTCTGTTGTGGCTTCAGGGAAATTTGTCCCTCTTCTCCGGGATTGACCTTGACCATGGTTTCTGGACCGTCCAGTGGGCAAACATCTTTCTTTCGGCTTCCAGCTGGGTATTTAAACTGGGCTTATTTGTAGCTATGCATACTGCTTCTGTGATCGTTATCTTCCGACATGAAATGCATCTGTGTTTTATTTTATTTTATTGTCTATCAAGTCTTGTAGCGATGGTTTCTCGTCGTGTTTGTCTGTACGGTGTTGGAAGATGGCCCCTGTGTTTCTGTGTGCGAGTAATCTCCGTCTAAGGGTAGTGGATCTTCTGCCAATGTAATTTTCTCTGGAAGGACTACATTCCACCTCGGGGCAATTAAATTCATGAACTACATTGGTGTGGGTGTGCGTGTTCTATTTCTCATTACCAGTTTCTAATATACCCGTATGATTATGTCGGCATAAGGGGCTCGTGATTTGACATTTCTTCTTAATAATCTTCTTGATAATGTTGCTGCTGTTGTTATATCCGTTGTTGAAGTTAGTTTGGTGGTATATCGTTATCTGTTGTCCTGTCTTCTGATAGTGCTGGTCTGTGGTCTTGCTTGCAGTACCGGTCAAAGAACGCGTTTTTCTGATTGTTACCCTCAAATCCGTTGTTGGTGAGTAGCTGTTGTATTCTGTCTAATTCCTGGTGCGTCGTCCTCCACGTGCTGCAGTGGGTAAAGGCCCTTCCTACAAACTGATTACAGACCGTTTATAGGCCTTTTAAGAAAACACGGTCTACTATAACAAGGGATGTCTTCAGAGGAAATGAAAAATCGAGCGTCACTGCCACTTTTATACTGTTAACTTAAAACACGAATAGAAGCTGCTACAGAACTCAAATGCAGCATTTTGTGGTCATTCAGGAGGATCCACTGTAGTTATGGTTATATTATTCCTTTCTGAGTCGTACATTACTTGAACAAGGAATTATATTTCTATAAGTTAACCTTTCCACTCTTTTGGTTTGCTTTCTATTTGCCATAGAAACAAATATTATTATTATTATTATTATTATTATTATTATTATTATTATTATTATTATTATTATTATTATTATTATTATTATTATTATTATTATTATTATTGTTCAGAAAATGAACCTTATACATATTATGGAGCAAGCCTACCAAAGGGGCCACTGACTTGAAATTCAATTTTCCAAAGAATATTATTATTATTATTATTATATTATATATTATTATTATTATTATTATTATTATTATTATTATTATTATTATTATTATTATTATTCAGAAGATGAACCCCATACATATGGAAAAAGCCCACCAAAGGGGCCACTGACTTGAAATTCAAGCTTCCAAAGAATATTATTATTATTATTATTATTATTATTATTATTATTATTATTATTATTATTATTATTATTATTTTTCAGATGAACCCTATGCATATGGAACAAGCCCACCAAAGGGGCCACTGACTTAAAATTCAAGTTTCCAAAGAATATAGTACTCATTAGGAAGTAAGAGAAGGTAAAGGGTAATACAGAAAGAGATCTCACTTATTAAAACGAAAAGACAAGTTGACAAATTAATGAATAGATAAAAATTTATCAAAATGCAAGGAAAATAACTTTAGGGTAGTAACGCATTGCACCTTCGCTTGAACGTTTGAAGTTCCTTTATAATTATAATGTAATAACGTGATCAAAGGAAGAATTTGTAAGAAGAAAGGCTGAATTCGTCACTGTATTTAAAGCAAAGTCGATACATCAGTATATACAAATCGTCATCATGTAACTAAATATATTTAGACCTTTTTCCCGCAAATGCAAAACAGATAAATACATCCTACTCTCCGCTGCTCTTCTTCTTCTTCCACTTCTCTCAGAAGATCCTAGGCATTGATTCGAATCTCCTAATGCCCATACCCACCATAGCCTCCTCCATAACCCCCGCTGCTACCCTTAGCCTTGGCCAACGCCTTGGCAGCAGCTTCCTGGGCCTGGGCAGCCGCCCCTTGTGCTGAGCTCAAGTCCGACAAGGTGATGCTCTGTTGAAGGTGCAGGCCGTTGGCAGCTTGCTGCGCCTCCCAGGCCATGGCAGCCTGCCTGCCCTGCACCGCGAGAGCGGCCTGTAGAGCCCTCAACGCCTGGGCGACCACCATGTTAGCTTCGTCGTGGGCGGCGGACAGATCGTTGGCCAGGGCGACTGCCAGGTTGTGGGTGTTCTCAGCCGCTTTCTCGGCCGCGAAGGCCTTCCCCGACAGCGAGGACTCCGAGAAAGCCGCGGCTTGGGCACCCTGGGCAGCCTGCGTCAGCTCCGCCGCCTCGGACTGCTTCTGCGCAGCCGCTGCCGTGGCTGTCTGGGCAGCTGCGGAAGCGGTAGCCGCGGCTTGGTTCGCCACGGCTCCTGCGGCAGAAGCGGCGGCTCCCTTGAGGCCGGCTGCGGCAGCGGATGCCTGAGCGGCGGCTTGATTAGCAACGTCTCCTCCGGTAGGTCCGTGGCCACCTCCGGCGGCTCCGACGACCAGATAGCCGCCGCCGCCCGCGCCGTACCCCTCGACTCCACAGCAGGCCTTGGCGAAGCCGCGCTTCTCCTGAAGGTGGTTTCGAGAAGAGGAATGAATGGTTGAAGACCAGAATGGCTGTCTGAATCTCATGACGTTTATTGGCAAATTAAAGGAATTAGTTTATGTCAGTGATATTTAAAAACGAAAACTTTCCGTAAACGTAAATATTAACGTAATTGTTCAGTTTTACATAAACGACAGGATTACTGTTCCTATTAATATTTCCAGCAATTTTCTCTTCGAGTTTATATAACTAAGATTTCCTTGGCTGTTGTTCATTCCGGAAAATATTAAAGCAGAAATGATAAGATAAACAATGAACCAGTTTTATATAAACGGCAGAATTACTTATATAAACGGCAGAATTACTTTTCCTAATAATATTTTCAGCAATTTTCACTTCGAGTTGGGATAACTAAGGCTTCACTTGGCTGACGTTCATTCCAGAAAATATCAAAGCAGAAATCAAAACGTAAACAATTATATAATCATTTTTACATAAACGACAGAAATTACTTTTTCTAATAGTATTTTCAGCAATTTTCTCTTTGAGTTTATATAACTAAGATTTCCCTTGGCTGCCGTTCAGTCCGAAAAATATTAAAAAGAAAAGATAAATCCCTTTATTTTTTTCGTATCAAAACAGTTATGACAACATTAAAGATCTGGGCATAGAGTTTTTACTTTATTAAATAAAAAGTATGTATAATTGAATTCATCTCTCACTGATCAGTGTTTAAATAGAATCTTTTTTTTTTTCCTAGCTAGAAATACGCTATCTAAAATTCTCTATAAAGTTTTCATGGAAATTTGTTTCATTTTGAAGTATATAGTTTTTTAATTCTTAAAATCTCTTTGTATACAGTTATGAGCGCTTTCTCTCTCTCTCTCTCTCTCTCTCTCTCTCTCTCTCTCTCTCTCTCTCTCTCTCTCTCTCAAGGAAACTTACTAAGAGTCATTCACAGAATAACATCAGCTTGGCCACAAAACATGCTTTTGATATTGGCTTTAAAATCTACATTGTCACTTCAATGACATCGCAACTAATGAGACATATCTATAGAATTAAATTGCATCTAATATATCAATATTAAAATATAAGCTCTATAATGGCGAAGTTGCTGTAATGACAACATCACGCGTTATGCTAACATGAACAAGTTTCCATTACGCATACTTACACGCAAGGCTTCTTCAGCTGCTGCCAGTCCTGCAAATTAAAAATAGCATTATTTTGACATTTTCAATTATGTATTTAGCATTTAAAACGTCAAAAAAGTATATCTAGCAGTATCAACATATATGAAGTATTTTTACATATTTCCTATCAAGTATTTATCATTTAAAACGTCAAAAACATATTTAGTAGTACCAAAAATATATGAAGTATTTTGACATTTTTCCCATTTTGTATTTAACATCTAAAACATCAAAAAACATATATTTAGCAGTTCCAACATACATGAAGTATTTTGACATATTTCCCATTACGTATCTATCACCTAAAACGTCAAAAACATATATAGGAATATAATTTAGACCACAGACCAACACAACCATAGTCATTCTGCGCTGGAGAAGAAGAGTATAGGTTTGAAAGATGTTAGAAAAACATCAACCATATGAAATAATTATTCCAGTCACAAGATGGAAGAAAGATAACATGAATTGAGGTCTAAAAGAAATTCTGCAGCGCTGGAGAACCTTTAGAAATGCCTGATGCAGAGGTGCACTGGACCCCTCCAACCAAATACATATAAAGTCATTGGTAAACATTTCGTCAAAAGACATACCAACAGAACGTCACCTTTACCTAAACAGAGAATAACGAGGAGTGCTCTTTTGAACGCCATGTTGGAAAGAGTCGGAGAGCGGAATGCGTCAAATCGGGTCTCTGGTTGCCTTTATATAGTCGCCGCCTAAAAACGCAGCGACCAGCAGCTTTCCAGTTCAGTGACTACCCATTTTTAGAGTGTTTGTGTTCCCAGTCGCTCTGAATGGGCTGTTTGTCACTGGGTTCCTGAAATGCGATTGTTCAGAGAGTCGACATTTCTAGTAATTCAGCTTCTGGAATTCTCTTAGATTTCGGTTTCTTACGGATATTATGCAGGCAGTTTCGTTCGTGGTAACTTGTGGCACCGATAAAATGTCTAAAGATTAGATGAACTTCGTAAGGCTATATTATTATTATTATTATTATTATTATTATTATTATTATTATTATTATTATTATTATTATTATTATTATTATTCAGAAGATGAACCTTATTCATATGGAATAAGCCCACCAAAGAGGGCCATTGACTTGAATTTCTTCAAGCCTCTAAAGAGTATTATTATTATTATTATTATTATTATTATTATTATTATTATTATTATTATTATTATTATTATTATTGTTCAGAAGACGAACCCTATTCATATGGAACAAGCCCACCAAAGGGGCTACTGACTTCAAATTCAAGCTTCCAAAGAATATCATGGTGTTCATTTGAAAGAATGATAACAAATTTACAATCACTTAAATGTTTGCCCGCTGAAGCCTTTATAAGGAAACTACATTTCAGATGACCAAGTTATATTTATTTATGTATTTATTTGTTTATTCATTTACATATGCCGCTCAGATGACCGATGAAAATCACTGGCTCTGTATCATGATCAGTTACTGCTGCAGTGTGGGGTCTGTGGTGGGAGGTTGAAACTAACATTCTTTGGAAGCTTGAATTTCAAGTCAGTGGCCCCTTTGGTGTGCTTGTTCCATGCCAATAGGTTTCATCTACTGAAATAGTAATAATAATAATGTCCGCAACGAAGCCTTGGAAATGCTTTGGCTTCCCATTTACTTTCAGAATATAATCTTTCACTCTGACAATCTCTGCTTCTGTGACGAGGAATATGACCTCGTTCTGCTCTATAGTAGTTCGCCGCGAAGGGGGTTAGTGCCGTCAGTGCTACTCATGCGGTGCACTGTAGGCATTATTTAAGGTACTTTGCAGCGTCCCTTCCTTAGTCCCCTAGCTGCTGCAACCCCTTTCATTCCTTTTACTATACCTCCGTTCATATTCTCTTTCTTCCATCTTACTTTCCTCAACCCTCTCCTAACAATTTTTTAATAGTGCAACTGCGAGGTTTTCCTCCTTTTACACCATTCAAACCTTTTTACTCTCAATATCCATTTCAGTGCTGAATGACCTCGTAGGTTCCAGCTCTTGGCCTATTCTGTTCTATTCTATAGTAGTTCATAAAGCATTTTAAGTGATTCCAAAATTAACGAAGTCGTTTTAAACGGTTCTCCCGATCTACAAATACCTGATTGGCCTCTCAGAAAAAAATTTCTTCGAAGACACTGTAAAAATACCGCCACTGCAAATATGACCCACAAGACTATACTGTGAACATTATGGCAACAAAATGTAATGCTCTAAACACTCAAGTCAGTTTCTTTCGTGGAAATAAGAGAAACATTTGCTTTTAAGCCCCACGCTTAATTACTCCAGGATGGAGTGACCACTCATGCAATTCCATCTCTCCCCCACCCCCATGGCATTTTCCAAATGCTCTCAGGTATGGGACTGGAAAAATTTTCTAGCTAATGATTTTTCTTATTTTAGAATTTTTTCTCTCTCTCTATCTTTTGCATTATCGATCCCTGATACTCTACTCCTGCCGAGAGCGACCAGATTCGCTGAACAGCAGCACCAATATGCGGTGAATGTGCCTCGCTGTCGAACTTCTCAGTTCCAGAGGTCCTTTATTCCTCAGTTCCAGAGGGCCTTTATTCCTCAGTTCCAGAGGGCCTTTATTCCTCAGTTCCAGAGGGTTTTTATTCCTCAGTTCCAGAGGGCCTTTATTCCTCAGTTCCAGAGGTCCTTTATTCCTCAGTTCCAGAGGTCCTTTATTCCTCAGTTCCAGAGGGCCTTTATTCCTCAGTTCCAGAGGGCCTTTATTCCTCAGTTCCAGAGGTCCTTTATTCCTCAGTTCCAGAGGGCCTTTATTCCTCAGTTCCAGAGGGCCTTTATTCCTCAGTTCCAGAGGGTTTTTATTCCTCAGTTCCAGAGGGCCTTTATTCCTCAGTTCCAGAGGTCCTTTATTCCTCAGTTCCAGAGGACCTTTATTCCTCAGTTCCAGAGGGTTTATTCCTCAGTTCCAGAGGGCCTTTATTCCTCAGTTCCAGAGGGCCTTTATTCCTCAGTTTCAGAGGGTTTTATTCCTCAGTTCCAGAGGGTTTTATTCCTCAGTTCCAGAGGGCCTTTATTCCTCAGTTTCAGAGGGTTTTTATTCCTCAGTTCCAGAGGTCCTTTATTCCTCAGTTCCAGAGGTCCTTTATTCCTCAGTTCCAGAGGTCCTTTATTCCTCAGTTCCAGAGCCTTTTTATTCCTCAGTTCCAGAGGGCCTTTATTCCTCAGTTCCAGAGGGCCTTTATTCCTCAGTTTTTATTCCTCAGTTCCAGAAGGCCTTTATTCCTCAGTTCCAGAGGGTTTTATTCCTCAGTTCCAGAGGTTTTTATTCCTCAGTTTCAGAGTCCTTTATTCTCAGTTCCAGAGGTCCTTTATTCCTCAGTTCCAGAGGTCCTTTTTTCAGTTCCTCAGTTCCAGAGGACCTTTATTCCTCAGTTCCAGAGGGCCTTTATTCCTCAGTTCCAGAGGGCCTTTATTCCTCAGTTCCAGAGGGCCTTTATTCCTCAGTTCCAGAGGGTTTTTATTCCTCACACCGTTGGACTGTGGAATAGCCTCCCTGAGAACGTCGTGCAACTGGCATCTCAAAAGTTCAAGCAAAGATGCAGTGAATTGCTACCCTAAAGCTATTCTCCTTGTATTATCTTATTTATTTACATTTTTATCTAATTATTTACTATTTTTTAATTAATTTTTTTCTTTTCTGATGACTGATCTCTCTTTTTTCTGTATTTCCTTTTACGTTCTGTTACTACTTTCGAATGAACACCATAATATTCTTTGGAAGATTGAACTTAGAGAGTCAATGGCCCCTTTGGTGGGCTTGTTCCACATGAATAGGTTCATCTTCTGAATAATAATAATAATAATAATAATAATAATAATAATAATAATAATAATAATAATAATATAATAATAATAATAATTTTCGGATAAACATTTATGACTGCAAAAAGCTAATTGTTGCTTTTCCTGAAGGATTTTGCAGTGGAAAATTGATACAAAATTCGGCACATTCAGTGTTCTGACATCATACCCTGTATGAGAACATTACAATTCCCACCTTTATAGTATTACTTCTTATTTAGGTAGATAATGAATTACTGTGATCGATCTTCTGTAACGCTTTACTCGACAACCAACCATATATATATATATATATATATATATATATATATATATATATATATATATATATATATATATATATATATATATATATACATATATATATTTATATATATACATATATTATTATGTATATATATATATATAAATTTCTGACTCACATCACTTTCAAGTGAGACTCCAGGAATTAGCAATTCCTCCTCACTTGGAAAACCGGGGTTCGCTCCCGATGTAAGTCAGAAATTTATTTCTGTGGAACACGTTCTCATGTGTTCATTTATATATATATATATATATATATATATATATATATATATATATATATATATATATATATATATATATATATATATACCTGTGTATATAGATAGATAGATAGATAGGCAGATATATATATACGAATAGATTAATGCCATCTGAACGCAACTAAGAAACAAATAAAACTATAAAATAAATATGCAAATGCAAAGTGTGTGCTCAAATGAACCATCAAACCAGAATGCAGAAAACCATAGTACGGAGCCTACGTCAAACCCCAAGATTTGAGAATAATGGCAACTGATTGGGGCTCTTGAGTTAACCAAACAGCCACGAATAATGACGAAGATGATAATTGGAACTATTCAGTTTTGTCAATGTCCCTTTTGGCGTTTAAAATTGTCCAACATTTCACCAGTTGTCAGTTGAGCCCTCAGATTCTAGGAAATATTTCCCATTTCTAATTATAATCTAAATTAGTACAACTTTCCCTTTTAAGCTGTTTTGAGAAATTCATCCCCTCAGATTCTAGGAAATATTTCCCATTTTTAATTATAATCTAAAAATTAGTGCAACTTTTCCTTTTAAGCTGTTTTGAGAAATTCATCGCGAGCAAAATCAAAATACGAGGAACCAGGATTTAGGTATTCATGACTGAAAACCTGTAGGTTAATTAGAATAACTTCATTAGGCTATTCCCAAGTGTTGTCTGATCGCCAAATGACCTAAGAAATTGCAATGGTTGTATGCTCCTTGTCGGTCTTATGTTCTTCTGTTTGTTTACTTTTTTTTTTTTTTGCGAAAAGAGAGGGGACAGGCAAGGACAAAAATTAGACTTAAATGCTCTTTAAAAAGAGGGTCTTTGGAAAAGAGATCATTCTCTTCCTAGAGAATCTGTTACTGAAGACTGAATGGCTGGTAGATTCGTCTTAAACACTTCAACTCTTTTTCATAAGAGACACAAATAAGTCATTTTGGCAGTTTGCCAGTGATAGACTGCGTGTTTTATGGTACTCTACGCAAGCAGTCGTTTTTTTAAGGAATTATCTCTCTCTCTCTCTCTCTCTCTCTCTCTCTCTCTCTCTCTCTCTCTCAAGACTTTCTAAACTGACTTTAGGCATTTCTGCATAAGGTTTCATTTTTGCTTCTTTATTTCCTAGAAGCAATGATCACAGTATATCATAATTTGTTAATTTATCTGTTTTTTGACCCTCACCATTCTGTATTTCCAATTACCTTTTGTTACCTCTTGCTACTGAACACCATATTCTTTGGAAGCTTGAATTTCACGTCAGTTGCCCCTGTGGTGGGCTTGTTCCATATGAAGAGGGTTCATCTTCTGAATAATAATAATAATAATAATAATAATAATAATAATAATAATAATAATAATAATAATAATAATAATAATGATAATAATAATAATAATAATAATAATAATAATAATAATAATAATAATAATAATAATAATAATATCAACCCTGTAACATTTCGAGAAAGAGCCTATTTCACTTTTGTGATCAGTTTTTACACGGTTTCATACCACTATCATTGTCCTTCCTTCCGTCATAGCATGAGCCCACGATAACTTTCTTCATATTCTGTACTTAATTCTGCCCCTTCTTTTGGCCACAAAGTGAGGTAAAGCATTAAGGAAGTTGCATGAAACTGTAGCAGGTATATTAAATGTACTTTAATCAACATAATAATAATGGTTCGTGTTTATACAGCCTTAGGTTAACACTTGAAAAGTCCACATCTTAATGTCCATATCCTCCGTGGCTGTTCTTAGCCTTTGATATGGCCTTGGAGGCAGCGGCCTGTGCTTGAGCAGCTGCCTGTTCAGCTTCCTGCAGGTCGTTGAGAGCTAGGCTCTGCTGCTGGTTGAGTGAATTGGCAGCCTGCTGCGCCTGTTGGGCCATGGAAGCCTGAGAGTTGCGGACCTGGCGGGCGGCGCGCAGAGCCTGGGCAGTCTGGGCTGCCACGGCCTCTGCTTCAGCCTGGGCGGCTGCGAGGTCGTTGGCTGTGGCCACAGCTAAATTGTAAGTGTTCTCCGCCTCTTGCTCAGCCGCTGCGGCTTCTTTGGCCTTCAGAGATTCGGCAAACGCAGCAGCCTGCGCCCCTTGGGCAGCGATAGTGATCTGCGCGGCCTGGGCCTTCTTGCCTGACGTGGCAGCCAGGGCTTTCTGAGCAGCTGCCGAGGCTGCAGAAGCTGCTCTGCTGGCAGCAGACCCATAGGCAGCCTGAGCTGCGCCTGCTAGCCCAGCAGCGGCAGCAGTAGCCTGATTGGCTGCTTGGTTGGCGATGTCAGAGGCTGAGGGACCGTGACCACCTCCTCCACCAGCACCAACGATGACGTATCCTCCTCCGCCGCTGCTGTATCCGCCACTTCCGTGGCCTCCGCTCCCGTGGCCTCCGCTGTAGCCTCCACCGACACCAACTCCTCGTTTCTCCTGTAATTTGAAGTGAACTTGTTTACTGATTCATAGTAAATGATCTCCTCTTCCTGTATTTCCAATTTTTATCTTCTGTTAATTCTTTCAAATGAACACCATTATATTCTTTGGAATTTTGAAGAATTTCAGGTCAGTGGCCCCTTTGATGGGCTATTTCCATAGGAATAGGGTTCTTCATCTTCTAAATAATAATAATAATAATAATGATAATAACCTAAAGCACTAGAATTCTTTTTTATCTTATGTCATTTTAACTCATTTACATCTAATTGCTGTGATTTGTAACATTTCCATTTTTTATTAAGACAATTAAAAGGGACTTCAGATTAATGTGTCTAAGAAAACTGGATGGCAATAGCAAAGAGAGAGAGAGAGAGAGAGAGAGAGAGAGAGAGAGAGAGAGAGAGAGAGAGAGAGACAACATCAATTCTAGACTCTCAGATGCCCTACTGAAAAGATAATCAATGTCCTTTTTTATTTATGAGCTGAAATAAGTCGGTGCATACAAAAATTGTTGCTTAGAAAAGGAATGGCAGACCTATTTTCCTTGCGTGTGATGCGAGGTGTCACATATTGTAATGATTCTGGAATTCCTAGATTATATCTGTGGTCCCTCTGTCCAATGATCAACCTGATATGAACATTGTAATAGACAAATACTTTAGATACTTACTCTTTCGGGTTCTTCTACGTCATGCGCGACGGCAAGACCTGCAATAATAATAATAATAATAATAATAATAATAATGCTCATAGTAGCATGAGTCTTGAAATTGAGAAATAAATCCACAGTTATGTACAGGTACAAATATGTTTAAAAATAAATCTGTGCAGAGAACTTTCTGGAATCTGTTCGATTCCCCACCCATATATAAGTGTGGATTTGTTTCTCAAGTAATAATAATAATAATAATAATAATAATAATAATAATAATAATAATAATAATAATAATAGGCACGATTCCAAGATCCCTGAGAATGAATCTGGAAAAACTAGATGCCGAAGTAGCTCCAGGACTCATGCAGGAAAGTGTACTACTAGAAACAACGCACTTAATGAGAAAAGTGATGGACTCCTAAGGAGGCAGAATGCAACCCGGAACCCTACGCTATAAAAACCACCCAGTCGAATAATAATAATAATAATAATAATAATAATAATAATAATAATAATAATAATAATAATAATAATAATAATAATAATGACGAACAGTTATGAGGTTTAAAATTATTCCTATTAACGTGAGCCGTATATTAAGAAAAACTACATTGGCAGTGAAGCTAATGTGCATTATTTAACAATTTAATTGTTCCAACATCCTAAATATTGAATGAATAGTAATGCCACCAAAAATATACGCACAATAGCACCTCAACTCAGCAGACACTATTTTAAAGCCTAAACTTGAATACTTTCTAGATATATTACAACTAACAGCAATTCCACATCGTTCCTAAAGTAACCTGTGCTGCTTTTATGATTGGCACCTCACGGGGTGAACTGTAGGCATTACTAAAGGTTCTTTGCAGCGTCCCTTCCTTAGGCCCCTAGCTGCTGCAACCCCTTTCATCCCTTTTACTGTACCTCCGTTCATATTATCTTTCTTCCATCTCGCTATCCACCTTCTCTTAACAAATATCTCATATAGTGCAACTGCTCTGAGGTTTTCCTCCTGTTACACCTTTCAGACCCATCTACTCTCAATTTCCATATCAGCTCTGAATGACTTCATAGATCCCAGTGCTTGGTCTTTGGCCTAAACTCTATATTCAGAGTATGATTAGCATTCAATTTAGATCTGTTTAAATAAGTATGACCTCTGAAATGGCAGCCAAGCAAAAAATAATGATTATGTTGCAGATAAGCACAGAAATCCGTTAACTTAAAGTATATAAAGTCCAAGTGTTACTGTATTTAAAATTCTCTCGTACGATTCACCTAAAAACGACTCACCAAGGAGGAGGATAGCAAAGAAGATCTTCAAACTGGCCATTCTGGGAGGCTGCTGGGGGCGAAGTGATGCTGCCTCTAGAGTCCCGCCCTTTATATACCTCTTGCCTTGGCCGAAGTTGGAATTCAAGCGCGTGACGTCGTCGGTTACCATGGCAACGAACGACTTTCGGATTTATTCTCTGAGGAACTAGGACTCAAGGAGGCCTGAACTGAGGTTCGCTTGGATTATGTTTAATTTCATATTTTAATCTTTTTTTTTTTAAGTTTAGACTGTTTTTTATGTTGGGTTCTTGATTTAACATTAAGTTAATTGTAGACCAAATTATATAAGCATGTATATTGTATATACAGAGAGAGACCACATTATATATATATTATATATATATATTTATTTATTTATTTATTTAAGGCTCCTTGGTCCAGTGGTGCAGCTCGTGGGTCATGTTAGCCAAGTCCTTGTTCGCTACCTTACTATACCATCCGACTATCCACCTAACTGCAAAATAAGCACTCATCTCTCTTATGATAAAGTACATTGAGAGAGAGAGAGAGAAAGAGAAGTATATGTGTGTACTTCTGATTGACTTAGTCTAAAAGTGGGAGACATCTTGGACGCCATGACGACTTTTTCAATTTTTTTTTAATATTTGTACATCTGTTTGTCATTGTGGCATTAATCGTTACTACACTGACGTCCGAAAGATTGACTAAAAAAACAAAAAGGTTCAGGTAATTCTTTGATCGATCTCAATTCAGTCTTGACTTTTTATCTTGGCATTTGGCTTCTATTGCAATTTTAGCTGAAAACTTAAAAGTCAAGTCGGTGTTCTATTCATTTCGGCAATGCACCTTTGAAATTTCTATCTTTTTTTTTCCGCCCCACGCAGGGGGTAGTACCGTCAGTGTACCTCACTCGGTGCAATACAGGCATAGTCTTTGCTGCGTCCCTTCGGTCCCTAGCTGCAGCCCCTTCATTCCTTTTACTGTATCTCTGTTCATATTCTTTTTTCCATCTTGCTTTCCTCAACCCTCTCCTAACAATTGTTTCATAGTGCGACTTCGAGGTTTGCCTCCTGTTACACTTAAAACCTTCTTTACTCTCAATTTCCATTTCAGCACTGAATGATCTCATCGGTGCCAGCGCTTATTGGCCAATGGTCTAAATTCTATATTCCATCCCTTTCCATTATAATATTCGAACTGTGATTCTTATCGTACAACTAAAACGACAGGAACCTTACGATCTCTTAGAAAGGAGTAAAAGCACCGTCGATTGAAATCCTTTCGGGAAAAGCTTTCGTTGAAATGGGAGGACTTTGACGCAATTTCTGTTCAGTGACACAAAAGAACACAACGCTGATTGTCACAGGAACTGTCGCAGTCTCTTGAAAAGACCGGAAAAAACAATAGAAGAGAGGTTTATTCCAGTTCTCTTTCTGTTGCCTTTATGTCGTAATAGTCTCAAAAAGCTGTATATACTTTTTTCTTAAAACAATGTTTTATGACACTGAACAACACCTATTTCAGTAGAGCAAGTTTTATCTTTTATTTTGAAAGTCTGTAGCTTTCAAATCGATGTGCATGTAGTGTCTTACCGAAAGAGCTTAGGCGCTGAACTAAATTAGGATCTCGCCCTATGACCTAACATCGTCTTTCCTGGAGGCAGGTGTATATTTTCCATGACGATCATCAAGGAATGTCCATTTTTTAAAAATCATCCACGCGTCTACTAAAAACAAGTAAAAAATGCGCCGAAGTTTCTTCGGGGCAATCGAGTTTTCTTTACAGTCGCTACAGCGTATAGTCAAGGTTACCGAAAATAGATCTATTTTTCGGTGGTCTCGATATAATGCTGTATGAGCCGTGGCCCATGAAACTTTAACCACGGCCCACTGGTGGCCTATCCTATATCGTTGCC
The DNA here is from genome assembly GCF_040412425.1 of Macrobrachium rosenbergii. Lineage (NCBI taxonomy): Eukaryota > Metazoa > Arthropoda > Malacostraca > Decapoda > Palaemonidae > Macrobrachium > Macrobrachium rosenbergii. The sequence goes on along the minus strand of NC_089753.1, from coordinate 28,643,031 downwards.
AGAAGCACGATTATGGCTAAATTTCACCTTAAATAACATAAAAACTACCGAGGCTAGAGGGCTGCAATTTGGTATGTTTGATGATTGGAGGGTGGATGATCAACATACCAATTCGCAGCCCTCTAGCCTCAGTAGTTTTTAAGATCTGAGGGCGGACAGAAAAAGTGCGGACGGACAGACAAAGCCGGCACAATAGTTTTCTTTTACAGAAAACTAAAGCGGGTGGGAATTATACAAATATATATACAGAAGATAAGACGCACGATGTTAATGAGATATGGTCTCACCTGGCGAGTTCCCACGACGTGAATAGGTAGATTACTTTCACTGCCTCTTTGCAAACGTTAATTATAAGGAATGAAAACGTTTTCGTAACCTTTCTGTACTTTCTTCCATGCCAAAACTAATGTAAAACAATATGTAAACAGGAAGCAAAAAATTATGCCAACGATATTTTACACCTCAAGTCGATGTCGGTAGCCCAGATACAGAATATTAAGAACCACTTGACAACGATTGAAAAGAAATGAAGTATTCAGATAAGAAATGTAGTTTATTCGGTGTAAATTCAATGTGACGATGCTTTGGCTAATCAGCTCGTGAAATTTAGACGACCAACTAACACAGAGTAATAATGGCAACCTCCGGCGATTCCGGAGGAAATTTTCGGTAAAGGGACCTCTGTGTGTGCTTGAGTGTGGATCCCAGGATCCTAGTTATCAGAGAGAGAGAGAGATCTTGAAACCACACAGTGACAGACAGAGAAAGGGAGAGGTCAGAGAGAGAGAGAGAGAGAGAGAGAGAGAGAGAGAGAGAGAGAGGAGGGGGCAGGAGGAAGAAGGAGAGGTTGAGAGAGGAAAAAATAATGAGTCATTACAAAAAAAAAACCTTTTTTTTCCAATTTTCGGCCCTGAAAAAAATCCTCCAAAGAGGTGTACATTCCAGTCTGAGATTCAATGAAGTGGCCCAGTTGCTGCATTGTATCGAGAACCAATTGAAGCCTGACAAAGAACAGAGACCAAGTAACAAGAAAGTAAGCCCCAGAGACCGCAAACAGCTCTCACGTTGAAAGCATAGCCGACCTGACATACTTTCTCATGACCCAAGGACTGTATCTCTGTATCTCTGTATCCACTGTCCCAGCTCTTAAATAGCAAGGATACTGTGGTAACACCTGCTGAAGCTGTTACCAGCATACAGGAGAAAAACTCTGGTACAAATGTGATAACGTGTTTTGTATCTGTATTTATGCTAACATCTCTAATAAGTACTAGCGGATCCGGGGTGAGGGGGAGACCTGGGCACTTGCCCCCGCATGAAAAATAGTGACAAAATAATAATATTGAAGATTTAGATAATAATAACATAAATGAGAAATATAAAAATGGGAAAAAATAAAAATCTATTATAGAAATAATAAGATTTTCAGAAAAAAATTTTAACAATAATTACAACAGTAATCTTAATGATAATATATATATATATATATATATATATATATATATATATATATATATATATATATATATATGTATATATGTATAATAAGAAAACTGGTGGACTCCCCCATGAGGTTTTTCTAGATCTACTAGTGGTAATAATGTTAACATCTCTGGTAA
>NC_089753.1:28583912-28636412 GCF_040412425.1 Macrobrachium rosenbergii | reverse complement strand
TATATATATATATACATATATAAACATGAAAGACGTTTGACACATAATGCAGTGTTTTCAACAACATCTGTAGGTCAAAAAAAATGCAGACTATTTTTTAAAAGGAACAATCATGGTCATTGTCCAACTCACTCATTTGAAAAATACAGCAAAATTTTTGTATGATCAATCCTTCCTTGTTCATTATCGCGATTTCTGCTGTATGTATTTATGTATGTATATATGTATGAATGTACCAAAACAACTTTTCATTGCTTTGTTTGATAATAGTTCACTAGTTCCTTACTGAATTTTGTGTTTTAACCTTCCTTTTTCACTGTTGCTTTTTATGTAGTATGTTTATACGTATAAATGTATGTATGTATACAGGTATGGATGTATGTATGTGTTAAAACACTTGTTTTTCTCCACTGCTTTGTTTGATAAGAATTCGACAGTTCCTTATTGAAATTTGTATTCTTTTTTTCACTGTTATGATTTCTGTCGTATGTATGTACGTATGTATATACAGTATGTATGTATGTATGTATGTATGTATGTATGTATCAAAATGCAACTTGTTTCTCTCCATTACTTTGTTTGATAAGAGAATTCGACAGTTCCTTATTGAAATTTGTATTCTTTTTTTCACTTATGATTTCTGTCGTATGTAAGCCCGTATGTATACACAGTATGTATGTTTGTATGTATATATGAATGTATCGAAACACAACGTGTTTCTTTCCACTGCTTTGTTTGATAAGAATTCGCAAGGTCCTTAGTGAAATTTGTGTTTTAAAGAAGTTAAAAACGTTCGTGTGTCTTTTCTTTTCAGAAATTCGTCTGCTTCGTATGTATTGCCAAGACGTGTAAGGCACAAAGTCTCAGTGATTACTCATTTTAGAGTAAAATACTAATTTTAGTGATAAATAAATTAGGTTAATTTATTTATTTTTGTACATTTATATTAAAATTAAATCATAAAGATTTTAAAGAAGGTTTTAAATTAAAAATACAATAGCCCTTGTTTTAAAAACGATCGGCTGACATAACAGTAGACGAATTTCTAGCAGGGAAACAGGCCTAAAATAAATATACGGTTACGAGACCGCAATGTTAAAAGATATAAATGTATCATTTTTCATTGTAATATCGAATCTTTTGTTTATTATAGATTTAATTTATCTTAGCCTGAATGAATTTAGCCGTGGAATTATCTTATATCAAAAGCGTTCAAGTTACGTAGTTCTCTAAAGTTGCCAGCCATTATTTAGCTTCTTGATTATCTGACTAATATCCGTAATTCCACTAACCATTCTTAACAGATTATGAGTCATTATTTATTTATTAATTAACACTATACCTAACAGTGAACAATCTCACACAGCACTTAGAATCACAGATTCTATCTTAGATTTTTGCAAGATGCTGCCAGTTACTATATTCAGCTTTATTTTACATAAAGCTTCAAAATAACTCATTCCCGACTCATTTATGTACTTACAGATATTAATTTAATAATTTTTAGTAATGTTAACATCTAATCAGTCATTTTTATGTGGCGATTTTATTGTTGTCATATTTACTTTTTAGTTCGGTTTCCCATCTCAAATAACGTCTGCATCCTATTTTACAGGACGACTTTTCAAAAGCGCCCCAAAATTATCTAAATTTTCAGTAATAACTAGCTATTCAGAGCTTAATGTATACTAAAACTTAGGTATTTTAAATTTATTGCCTCTCTGCTGTCTGTTTAAAGATTTTATAGTATCATGATGTGTTTTACTCTCGGCCTCTTGTTAACTTTCAAAGTTCGTCTACCTGCTTGTTTTACCATACACCCTTGGCAGAATACCTTACAGATTTCACAGTTTTTAATTTTAAAACTCTGTACCAGTTCTTAATGATGCTAAATAATAGTTTTAAACTTTATTTTTATCATAATTTGTTAATATACCTGATTTAATATTGAGACAAGTAAATTTTTGAAAGCTTAGACAATAGTTATACATTGCAAAAAGGCTTGAATCGTAATAGTTACTATATAGTATTTTTATTTTTATTTATTTTAGCAATTTATGCCATAAAAATGAGTAACCTGTATGATAAAAGAATATAAAGACTTATTCTTAAACTATATGTTAATTTACTTTGGCACAGTTTCTCATATCTTACGTAAAATTGAAAGTTAAGTCTAGGTGTAAACAAGGAAAGTTGCTAATTACTAAATATTCCAAAGATTTTATTCAATAGTTACATAAAATGTCAATAGATGTCCATAGCGTCGTTGGCCAAAATTGTCAAGACGATAACGAGCCTAAAATTAAATACGTAAAGAGTTACGAAAGTGTATTCACGTCAAAAATAATCATTCATAATGTATTAATGTGAAATTTAGCATTTTTTATATATCCTGTCTGTCCTTTATGTGATGATTGGCGTATGTTTTTATAATTTATTTTAGGCTCTCCAGCACTCGTAAATGGAACAAAAGCCGATTTTTCTGCTGGATATTAGTTTTTTGTGTGTAATAAATTGTTTTTATTTTATCAAGTGCCGCTGTATTGTTTATTAAACGATAATTTGTTGTATTATTATGTTGATATATTAGCTGTCAAGAAGGAAGGGGGGGTTTTCAGTTAACGCCTCCATCTATGGAACCTATTTGAAGCTATTATTTTTAAAATGTCGACAGATATCTTATATGGTATTTATGGATTACTTTTATACCATCAGAGGTTTAAAATACTATCATTGAAGTGCTAAAACTGCCGATAAACTTGATCTGAAATATTGTTCAAAGCCGTCAAGATAGTATTGGAATCTTGGCCACGTGAATTGAACTGACTGACTGACAACATCTGCTCGTCACCGGCTGGTAATATCATGTTGTTTTATTGAACGTGAGGTTCGCCCAGGTACGTTAGAAGTGTAATTATACGTAAATCAGATTGGAGAATGTTATATAGGAACGTAACATGCAAAAGAATGCGTCGTAAACTTAGGAAAAGCGAGCTAAAGTTTCGTCTTCGACAGGCTTTATTTGCATAGAACCAACAATGGCCGACTCTTGGACGGTTAGGCCGTAATTATTTTCGGCTGTGAACCTCTTAGGCCGTCAGAACCTTGGGCCATCTGAAGTTTAAGCCGTAAGACATATCGGAAGCCCCTGGGGACGCCGTGTTTAGCATTACCCCCTCGGGAATCAAAGTATATATGCACACCCATATCGGCCGTTTGCCAGGTTGGATGTTATGGCCGGAATGGCTTATGTCTGAAATGTCAAGTTGTTTGCATTTTTGTTTGCAACGTCAACCTTGGCCATAACTTATTAGCTTTAAAAGAGTTAGAGACATCATATATCGCGTTCTTCGTTTGTGAAACCCCTTTCGGATCTACAGGGCCATGTATTGTTAGCCTGTAGCCATTGCTACTAAGGTAGGCCTGTAGTCTTAGCTGCTAGAATAGGCAGTAGGCAAGGCTACTGACTGATTCCATGTGTATTATATCTCATATTTGTGTAATAAGCTTCAAATGAATTGTCGGAATCCATATGTATTATATTTGTTTGCATAATAAGGTCCGAATGAATTGTGCATTCACTCATTCAGTGACACCATAACCATAGTGACACTGTCAGTGGCAACAGCCAGTCAAGTCTGCTGGTTTGACAAACTTCTAGTTTAGACATTATTTTTTCAGTTACCAGCTTCTCAGAATTTCAGTAGGCATAAAAGCCTTGTATAAACCAGGAAATACTTGATGTACAGTACAGCCTGCCTAAGTTTGTTGTATTTAATGGCAAATACAAAAAAAAGGTAATTCTAAGCCGGCTGTCCGCGGTGAGCTAGACTATGGCAATTGACGTTTTCCTATGTTATTTTACTTCCTTTAGAAAAATTTAAAGTCATATTTTGTCGGCCGGCTTTAACTAAGCTGTCATTGACCTTTGAAGACTACACGACTTGTATTACCTAACGTGGGGTAGGTCTAAGCCGGCATTCCGCGGCAAGCCCCCCCACCTCCATAGCTAATACGGCGAAATTGTAACCAGTAAACCCCCCTAAAAATACCAACCTAACGTATCCTAGAGGTGTTTACTGGTTACAATTTTGCCGTGTTAGTTATGGAGGGGAGGTGGGGGGGCTTGTCGCGGAATGCCGGCTTAGACCTACCCCGTGTTAGGTACTTAAGTTGTGTAGTCTTCAAAGGTCAATTTTGGTATATTTACAGCCGGCCGACAAAATATGACTTTAAATTCTTGTAAAGCAAGTAAAATAACATAGAAAAATGCCAATTGCCACAGTCTAGCTCACCGCGGACAACCGGCTTAGAATTACCCAAAAAAAATAGGCTGTAATTATACAGATGAGCTCCCTGCTGAGATACCATTTATTAATAAGTTTTGTTTGATTATAGGAATGGGTGTTATAAGTCCAGCGCAGTACAGTTGAGTTCATTTGAGGAATTTACTGAGATAATCAGGTACATTTACATGCTTATTTTTGTACTTCCATCCCCGTGGGGCTGGTACTAAGCAAAGCCTCGTGCAGGGCTTTTCTGTAGAATTACCATATAGGCTAATGCCCTGTGAAGAAAGTGTCATTTAGCAGGGATGAATTGCCTACTACGTGCAAAATTTCCTTTTATTCACTGCATTAGGCTAGTTCTAGGTTTTTTTTATATTAGCCCCATATTGTTTGTGAAACACGTGAGACATGAAACGATAAATCATAAGCTTTTTGGAGTACGACTGTCTGAATAGTACATACCTAGAATGGCACACAATGGCTATATCTGCTGATGCAGTCCCTCAGTCAACAAATTTTGCAGAATAAGGTTAGTATGTCTTTAAAACCTGCAAAAGTCACCTTGCCTGGTTTTTATTCAGCATTGGAGGTTTCAGTTTTTTTTTATTTTTTTTTGTGATAAACCAGTGTAATTTAACTAAGTTTGTCACTGATGTGAACAGTACCCAAGGACCTCTCATGTTTTTTGCCCTTTTTATCCACATTAGGTTGCTTGCCTATTATCGTCAAGGGTGCTGGTCATGGGCGTATCATTCGAACATGTACATTGGCCTTAGGTTCCCTTTTCCCAAGTCAGGGTACAGTACCCTAAGATAGATTGGGTTAAGGGAAGGATAGGTTAGGATATATCCTTTGTTAAATATATTTCTGATCTGCTTTCAGGCAGATTGCTCCATCTCATTCAGGAGGATCCAAGCCATCCCCTCCCCAATATTCTTGTTGAATTATATCCATAAGGACAATGTAGTGTTATTTGAGATGGAAGATAAGGCCAGTGCATTCAAGTGATCCCAAGTTTCTGTAGCAAAGTAATAGGTCAGAATTCTGTTCTGCCTTGTCAAAGCAATAGGTCAGAATTCTGTTCTGCCTTGTAGGACAAAGGATCAAGTATTGTTGTTAAGGTGCTTTTTGCTATATTTATGTCACTGAATTAGCTCAAAACTTGACACGCTTATCTGTAATTTATATAACTTTGCCACAAGTGACGTTTTACTCAAGATGTTCATAAAATGCTGCAATTTGTTGATTTAGTTCCTTATACATTGTTTTGTGATTGTTCTGCAATTTTCACATTTGTGGGTGCTTACAGTTAATAGCTGTCAGCATTTGATGTAACAGTTGAAATGGTAAATCAAATGAATAGCTAGGTAGCATCACTGCAACAAGTATGAACACACATTCCCTTGTCCAGAGGAGTCACTGTATCCCCTGCAACATGTACATTAAAGTAAAATGCATTTGGTTTTTGTTCCAAGAAGCCTATTTGCTACACTCTGGGTATTATATGATTTTTATTATTCATGGCAGGGTATTTGAGACTGACAGCTATGAGTTCAAGAGGTTGTTACACATCCTCGAGGTACTAGGCTCCGTTGCTGGAATTGTACTGACAATTTTCCCATATATTTTTTCAGTTGATTCTGGACTCTTTAATCTTAAAATTCAAATGGGCATTTTGGTGTGTGAGAAATGGAAGCTATGGAGGTTAATACCTTTTGGTGCTTTTTCCATGGGAAATGCAAAATTAAAAAAATAAATAGCATGTACCTAGCCATTGAGTATCTTGGTACGTATTCCTTTAGTTCAAAACGTTTTTACATATTTAGTGTATGCTATACAGATATATTGCATAGCATTGTTTTGGGTTCATTTTATGCATCAAATTTTTGTAGTATACCTTCCATAAGCTGTCAGATAGCATTGCCTTTTACATAAATATACATTACAGAGATACTGTATTTTATAGTCTTATATTCAATTCATTTTATATACTGCTACCAGTTTTGGTAGTAACTTCTAAAGGCCATCAGTTGGTATTTGCCAGCATATCTTATGTTTCCATAGTGACTAGAGTGTGTCTGTCACCACAAGGGTTTCCTCGACGAGCAGCTGTCTTCGTTATTTTTATATTTGTGCCAAATATTCCAATGGTTTGACTTCCCCACTGGTACACTTTAGCATCCTTCATTGGTAACCACAAAAAACCTCATAGTTGTCTGTTTACCTGTCAGTGTAGAATGGTTTGCAGTATAAACTTTGGTATGTAAGAGTAAATTTTAAAATTATGTAAAAACTTTATTTTTTTCTGCTATTGTTAAATGCTGGCTCGTGTCGTACGCCAACGTTGTTCCTCCTTCCTTTTGGGGCATTAGGCAAATGGACATGAATGGAAATATTTTAACACATTCTTCTTTGAGGTTGAAATCTTTGTACCGTTTTTAAAGAGTTCCTCCTCAGTCATCATCATTTAAACATTTATGTTAAAGTCAAATGCTGTGGTTAGAACTTAGAGTAATAGCTACTAAGGCATTAAGTGTTTTTGGAGGTTTTCATAAGTTTTGTGGTTATTTTTTAAGACAATTACTTCTTCAAATGATAATATTGAGATAACTTATCATGTATTTCATTACAGGTCATTCTGAATCCAGGAAGGGAGGACATGTCTTTTACAACCATCGCAGACACTTTGTGCAAAAAATTAGTCAGTATCTGGATGCATGCTAAACTTTGTTAGTAATACTTCAGCTGTAAGTTTATCATTGTAATTTATTAATGCAATTGTAAAGTAGTTATGAGACCTCTGGCATATATCTAGAATTTCCTATGGGTCTTTAAAACTGAAAATTGGAGAAATTGAATGACTGAGGCGAATACTCTTATGTTGATCCAAACCCAGTTAAACATGTAACCCAGGCCCAATGCAGAGGCCACACTTGAGGTGACAGCAGTAGTAATTGACAGGAAGTTCTGTTTTAACTCCAATAGACTTGCATTGTAAAACATAGGAGCTTTTAGTCAGCAAGGATAGCAGATGACAAAGTGAGACCTCAGAGGGTTTGAGGCAGTGGACAAGGCAAGGTAACATCTAATTGCATTAATTAACACAATACAGTATAATCAACTAAAACCAATTATGAGCTTGTATAACAAACTCCTGTATTTTGTGTCCTAAGTACTGAATGTGCTTGGTTTTATAGCCTTAACTTCATGATTTCTCTGACTCATCAATTGAGATTGAATAGTGCCACTTCCTGTTAGGTCAGGAATAGACAAAATGGAGTGACTGATGCACTCTTATGATTCAGTCACTTTTGTTTATTTTTTTTTAAAGGTGTCTCCTTAGATGCATAGCACTGGGGGCCCAGGGTGATAAGAACTTTTTTTTTTTTTTTTTTTTTTTTTTTTTTTTTTTTTTTTCCAGACATATGATTTAAGATATTGTGGATGAATAATGAATTGGGTTTATTTCTATAAATCATCGAGTCATTTCTCGAAGGATGGTACTGAAATTCACTGCTTACAAGTCCAGGTGCAAATTCCCTTGCTTACTGTTTCTTAACATGAGTGCATTGCCTAATTTTTTTATTGCTTTTATTATTTCCTTGAGATTGTACCATCCAGTCAAGGCAGTAAATAAATACTTGATCAAGGTTGGAGCTGGAAAAAGTGGAAGAAATGGGCCAGGCAAATGGAAAGGAAAAAAGGAGGCTAGTCAAGGCACTGAATTAAGTAATACGTATGTGATGCTCTCACTTAGATGATTGATGTTTGAGCATGAAAAATGTAAGAAAAGAATTCAAACTGTTTAGTTTTTATAACAGTTTTACATAATTTTGGGTTAAAGGGCCAGTTTGATCAGAGAGGACTTGGTTGTGTGTTTATTGCCCTGTAGGACTACTGCTTGGTTGTACGTAGGTGACACTGAAGGTTTTGTTTTTTAATGCACCTGTTTGCCGGCTGCATAGATCTCTCTCTCCTCGTTTGGTTTACTCTGGTTTCTTCCTAACTTGGTAGCTCAGTTGGTTCTACCTGGACTTCAGTGTGAGGTGGTCCAAAATTCTGTTGGCAGAACGACTTCATTGTCTCTGCACTAGGGCCCCTGTAGAGGCGTAGTGCCATCATTGCACCTCATGCTGTGCACTGTAGGTATTACTTAAGGGTCTTTGGTGCATCCCTTCACCCCTTAGCTGCACCCCTTTTCTTTCCTTTTACTGTACCTCATTCATGTTCTCTTCCTTCCAACTCACTTTCTACCCTCTCCTAACAGTTGTTTTGTAGCGCAACTGTGAGGTTTTCTTCCTGTTATGCCTCTAAAACCTTTCTGCTTTGTTTCTCTTTCAGCTCATTATAGTCCTAGTGCTTGCTTGGCCCTTGGACTATATTTTACAGCACATTTATATTGTGCACCAAGGGGCCCAGTGTTTGGGACCCATAGGTGTACTTGTTTAAATTATCACCAACCACCACCTGGCTTCCTGTGGTCCTAATTTGGGTGAAGAAGGGCCTTAGGTACTGATTGTGTGTGCATATATTCAGTCTATAGGACATTGTGCATCAGTACAATGACCTGTCCTTTGTCTCTGCCAATCATGAACGATTGTTAAATCTTCAGGCGTTTAGCTGCCCAATTTCTTTAACACTGCATTGCTCTGTTAAGAAAGCCATGTAAGAGATTAGAAACAACTGAATGCTCTCATTGAATTACTTTTATGATAATAACGATGCTAATAATAATGATGGTAATCATCTTGCTAATGAAAGAGTTCAGTACAGTAGTATGTAAATCTTAAATCTTTGAAGAAAGTTTAGTCGTTATTGCAATTAGAGATTGATATCTTGTGATATTTTGTAAACTGTACATTTAAAGTTTTTAGAAAATGATTGACTCATATGATATGAAGATTATAGTCTTGTGTCTAATAAATTATTAATGCATTTCAGGTTTCCAGGGTCACCATGGCACAGTTTTTGAAGATTCATCTGAAGACTGGATTTGTCAAAATTTTTCATCTGCCCTTTTTAAAGATTTGTTCAAATGTCCATTCATACAAATGACAAACCCTATATTATTACTTGTGCCTAAAGTTTAAACAGTGGCATGAGAAACTAGTTGCTTGAACATGTGATAAAACTTGCAAAGTGGTATTTAGCAATGTGTGTGTTTAAGAGACGTCCTTCATTAAAGAAGTCCCCTGTCTTCCCTGTTAGTTGCTTGCTCCTATGTCCATTGTCCCATGCACTTTTGACATTTGCGTCAGTGCTTTTCTCATCGTATTCCTCCTCAGCATGTTCGTCTGTTGAAAGAGAATCATCTAGTCGGTACCTCTCTGTTATTATAAGAATTAATTCTTTAACTTCAAAGCCTGGAGTGACCCAACTTTAGTATGTCATTCTTCTGTTGAAATATTGCTGATAAATACAACTGGTGTTTCTGGGTTGGTAAGGGAGGAAGGTATATAGAGCTGAGTATATATTCATGCATGTGTTATCTGTATGCCGTAATGCTTTCAAATGTGCTACAAGTACAAACTGTTATTTAAGGAATGTGTTTGTGGGATAGTCAGCTGTCTGTCATCACATTTAAGGAATGTGTTTGTGCGATAGTCAACTGTCATCAAAATGCAAGTTTGTTGTAATACAGCAATACCTTGCAATAACAGACCACTATCACTACCTCTAGACAGGTGGTGGATATCACCTGCTGACCTAAAGAAATTAGCTTAGTGGTCTGATTAAACAAAGTAATACAGTAATAATATATGGAAGGCAGTCAGGAATGCAATATAGTATTGAACAAATACTTCAGCTTATCACTTGGTGTTGCTAGTTATTGTTGGTAGTAAGTAAAATGAAAGTTTGCCCATTACTTGTTAGTACTCACATGTGCTCTCTCATATAAGCTCTTTGGTTTGAACATCTGTGACCACAATATAAAGTCTGTGCATCATGTGGTCAGCAGTGTTACCTTTGTTAACCCTGTAGTGTTCATCATCTAGTCTATCTGTTTTGTTGTATACAAAAAAAAAATGGGCTACATGTACACTACAGTTCCACTGAAATCATTTAGGGGTTGAAGAAGGGTTATTTGGGGATTCTTTAAGCTTCAAAACCTTCCCTAGCCCAAGGACATTGTCTTTCATTGCACGGTACTGTGATGTCTTATTGTTTTCACAATATTTGTACAATCATGATTTGTTTAGTATGTCGTTGGCTTAAGAAAAGGTACCAGGTATCTTTGTTTTGCAAAGTGTTTATCAGGCCATCAAAATCGAGGATAGTTTGTTTGCCCAGGAGTTCTTAGTCAAAATTCAGTCTTCTCAGGTCTTCTAGTAAAGTTCTCTCTTTCTTGGACTTACATTTCCTTCCCTTCCTTCCTCCTTAGTTGAAGATAGCTCCTCAGCCTAGTGAGGGTCTTCCTATTTCAAAGATATTGTCCCATTTTTTTCAGTTTTTAAGTTTTCCAGCCAAAGTCGCTCAGTTTTTGATACTCTATAACATATCAAAACTTCAGCTGTCTGTTGTCACATTTTAAAACCAAATGTCCTCAAAAGATGAGCTAATTAGAAGCTCTGAATAATATCAAAATCTTGAAGCCCATTTTCTGAGAATGGGGAAAAATTGTCTTACGTCAGTTCGTCAAACTAGGGACGTGCTTCACATTGTGTTTGGCAGGTTATTTCACAGGCTTATTTGGATTCTTCAGGATACCCTTTAACTCAGGATCAAGACTCATGGGGTTTAGGCTCTCACTTCTTTAAATATAAGTAGGAACTTCATAATCCTTAGAGTAAGTAAGTATACCTTAGTTTTACCAGACCACTGAGCTGATTAACAAGGGCTGGCCTGAAGGATTAGACTTATTTTACGTGGCTAAGAACCAATTGGTTACTTAGCAACGGGACTACAGCTTATTGTGGGCATTATACCGAGAAATGAATTTCTATCACCAGAAATACATTCCTCTAACTCTTCATCAGCCGGCCATGGAATTGAACTCCGGTCCATCGAGCGACAGTCTTCAACCGTTCGGCCAACAAAGGGCTATAATCCTTAGAGTGGGTACTTTGGGGTACTTTGCATCTCCAAAACACCTTTACAAGGTTTTACGTACATTATGTTTTGCTAGGTCTTCGATGCTGCTTTGTTTGCATCAGTCATTGAAGCGGGTCATGTTATACTGATTGGGATTGATCCAGGTCAATTATCCTCTTCTTCACGATCTCATCCCTTTTGAATCTGACATATAAGTTGTGTGTTTTCCTGTGGTGCCTGCTTTCAAGTTTTATGTGCTTGAAAAGTACTTGGTTTTGATCATGACATCCATTGGAAATCAGCTATATACAAAAGTTTTCATTCCTTTTACTGTACCTCCATTCATATTATTTTTCTTCCATCTTACTTTCCACCCTCTCCTAACATTTGTGTCAGTGTGCAACTGCGAGGTTTTCCTCCTGTTAACACCTTTCAGACCTTTTTACTCACAATTTCCCTTTCAGTGCTGAATGACCTTATGGGTTCCAGTGCTTGGCCTTTGGCCTAAATTCTATAATCCATTCCACTCCACTACACAGTTCCCATGATTTTGGATGATCCACTATTGCCTCACCTAATCTTGCTGTTCAATTGTGGAGTGGTCTTTCTGGCAGCACTACTGATGCTAATGTGCATGAGTTTTGAGTTGGCACCATTAAGGCATTATTTATTTCTTGATTTATGTCTTGTTATTTGTTTGATATTTTGTTTTCTCCAATACCTCTTATATCATGTTAATAATTTCTGTCTATTGGAGTTTGCTAAATATGCTAATGAGTGGGAAGGTCTGTTCGGTAAGATCGTTCTCTCACTGTCTTTAATAATCAATTTGTCTATCCCAGTTGCCACATTAAGTAACAATAATATTGTTCTCTCACTGTCATTAATAATCAATTTGTCTATCCCAGTTGCCACACTAAGTAACAATAAGAGGTGTGTAATGTGTAGGAGTAGTTACTGAATGTGAAGAGAATTTTACAAAGCTCTAGAGTTCTTGTCCTATTCTTGTGTCTTTCTTTTGTCATCATTTCCTTTTAGTATTTTCATGTTTGCTCCATACTACAAGAAGTTTACATTAATACCACTGAGAGTGGTGCACTCCAAACTCCTCAGATTTTCACACATCTCTTGTCCACAGACAGAATTGAGGGAAGAATATTAACGGGGGCAAGCCTGGTGACTATTCCTACCAGATGGGGACCAGACCCATTGGTAACCATCTGATTTCTGTATATTAATTAGCTATTTGGTTTGTCTGCTTTTAGCTGAGCATGTAGGCACAGTAAAAATACGAAGTTTGTTTCTGTGAAACTATGACAAGATTAATTTATAATTTAAATTGATGTTTTTTAAGTTTACTGTATTTGGAAATGTGACATAAACAAATTAATTGTAACAGGAAAACTGATATGTGTAATTATGTAGATTGTCAACACATATCTTTGATTGTTTTTCTTTATTGATGAACAGAAAAAGATTGCTTTAGTTGTAAAAGCTGTAGCATACAAGCAGACATTTAGTAATCTGCTAGAATGTAAAGTAACAGATGCATTATGGTCATAGTCTGTCTTATAAAAAATCAGAACAGGAAATGTGACAGGCAATTTAGTATTAATGTTATGAATTTGAACCGTGTCTGGTTGTCAGGATACAGTATATTCTATAAAGTTTAAAATTTGTAAATTAAGTGAAATTATTGTTGAATCATTCAGATTTCCTTCTTTTAAACATCAGAGTGCTTCATTTTCACAATTTCAGTATATTAGGAATTTAGAAGGAATAAGATTTGTGTTTTGCTCTAGAAAATAAATTGTATTCGAGCATTTTGTAACAGAAAATGTGTGTCTTGGCTACATTTACTTTTGAAATATGTAAGAGAAGATATTCTAAACCCAAAAGAAAGTGTTAGACTTATCTGTGGGAAGGGAAGTGCCACAGCAAATATTGTGCAACAATGGACGATGGATTAATGTAGAAGGTTTCATCTTTTCGGAATAACATGTTATCATGAATAGTAGACTGCTTAAAGAAAAAATTTTCTTTAGCTCTCCTTGGAGCACTGGGAATTGAGACTTTGCAAGTCACTTCTCTGGTTAAATTATTGAATGCTGAATAGCAATGTCATAAGGCCTGAATTTTGCAAATTTATAATTTTCTTCAAATGTCCAAAGATGTTCTATTTTATTTTTTGTGCACTTTGAGCCTGCATTCCTTGAGGTCTAGTTCTTCACGTAACTTGGTCTCATATCTATCACTATACTTTATGCCACAATGCTTGGTAATTTGTGATCATGCCAGGTCAGATTCTCTAACATTTTCTGTTCCCATGTCTGCTGTTGACCATAACAAAGCTGCAGTGTGCATATATACTGTGGATTCTGTATACTTCTTTCCACTTAATGTATTTCAGGTTGTTATAGATATTTTATTTCATTACTGCATTGTCAGCCCAACCCTCACTTCACAATAAAACACCAGGACAACAGAAATGTTCTCCCTTTGTCAAGTCTCGTACTGTATATTACATGTGAAAAATCTCGTACTTCATTTAAAATTTGTTCTTCCAAGCATCTCTTGTGACTATGCCCACAGCTTCAATATGTCCACTTTCCATACTACACTTTGTATTTAGCTTCCATACTGGTCATTGTAACCTTTGTTTTGCCTGCACTTCCTTTTATTTTCAGTTGTCTATTCTCTTTTCCAGTCTCCCATCTTTCAGTATTAACTTTCCTATGAACAGTGATGGAGTCAGTGTTGGTACTTGATCAAGATAATTTCACCTCAGATTCTTAAGCCATATCTAACAGTCTTCATTCTAAGATATATGCTCTGTCTGGGCACACTGTTCAATGCATTTTCAAGATACAGTATAAAGATATTAAGCAATGTAGCTTATTTTTGCATGGCTCTTTTCATGGAGTTAGACCTTTAAAAGATTTTCTCTGGTTGATTTTCCAGCACATAGCCATTCTGATATACTGTACTCATATTGAAAATACTTTGCCCCACATTCTCCCTTCGCGCACCTTCTTGCCTGCCCCGGGAATCTTACTCCTTTTTTTGTTCCTCTAATATGACTTGTCTTTTCTAGCCCCATCTTCTCATCAAAGATACTGCTAAAGTTCTGTTATATGGAAACTGGACTTGCAAACTAAAGGCCTTCAAAGAATGCTTATTTTGACTACTGTAATGATTCTTTGTATTTTGAGCAACCCCTCTCTGATTCGTTTTCCAACTGCTTTTAGCAAGTTGTATGTTAGAGCCTGCCTTGACATCTGCAGAATTCACATTAAATTTTGGTCTCATCTCCTTTCTTCCAGCACATTTCCAGTCCGTTCAGAATTGCAAATTACTGTTTCCATCATTTTCTTATGATTTCTTCCTCCCCTGCTTCGACCATCTTGCATTTTAAGTCTTTTTATCATACAATTTTTTTTTTTTTTTCCAAATTCTGTTTATTGTTCCATTCCGGATTTGTCATCATCTTCACCCAAGCCCCCTGCTTCCTAGCCACCCTTCTCTTCCCCATACAGGGCACATTTTCTTCCCAGCCTGTTTTCTTGTAGTGCTTGAAGGCCCTTTCACTTTTTAATTGCCCTCTGCATCTTGGCCTCCAACAACAAATGTGTCAGTGAGGGCAGTAGATTTCATGCTCCTCATGGGTCTTGCAATCCCAGCTACTTGGCCAATTTTTAGTACTGTATCTCTTTCATTCTGTGGCTAGTTACCCAATTTTAGCAGCCTTTGCATTATATGTAAAGTGGTGTGTGCTCTTTTTTATTATGCAATATCTGTGGCTTGTAAATTGCAGAGGATTATAAGTGTCCTCTTTTTTTGGGGGGTTGCCAATTGGATGATGTTTACCACTCTTTCTCTTTCAAAGTAACTTCCTTTTGCTTAGGACCTTTGTAAGGTTTCATCCTTGTCCTTTTTTTGGATTGTTTGTTTCATCAGTAGAACTATAAAAACAACTGCCAATAAACACTTGTTTAATCATCAGTAGGAGCTTTTGTCTCTACTTTTCATCATCCTTGTTGTACTCTTCATTAAAGTTTTTGTTTTTATGGCGCACGGATTGCGTTTTTCCTCACTTCTCTGTCACATGCACTTTCTGTGTGAATTCCCATTTATTCCATGCCTTGATCTGAGCTCTTCTGCTATTTCAATATCTCATTTTTGTGCAAACTGCTCCACTTCCCTTGTCATTTCATGTCAGTCTTTTTGATCTTGGACATTTCCGAGTTGTGTCAACCCAAAGCATCGTCCATAAAACGATCATTTACATTTGATTTGTGGTGTTGTATTCCCCTCTGAACCTCTTGCACAGCGTTCACATGGCCACTTTCTCAATAGGACGTTTTTATTTTTTATTTCCATTGACTGTAAGATTGGTTTTGCTGATGTTTGTTTTAATATTCTCCCTTTCCATTCCATGTTTTCAAATTATGTTAGCAAGACATCTTCCTCTGTCTGTGTCTGCTGTTTACACCAGGTCATGCTTATATAGAAGCTCTCATACGCCTTCTTTTTGTATTCCTTTGTAGCATCCGTTGTTGCTATGATGAAAAAATAAGGGCTTGTAACTGATCCATGATGTACTCCAAAATTTACCTAAAAGTCTTCTGAAATGCTGTATTTTTTATTATATGCAGTGTAGATCTAGTATATTACTAATCTTCTCACTTGTTCAATGAGTTTTTTGTACCTTCTGCTTTTCGAAGTACTTTATCAGATACCTTCTTAAGGCCTATGAATATACAGTAAAAATAAACTTCTTTGATTGTAAGGTACTTCCCTGTATGGGATATTGGAAAATGTTTAAAATTGAAAAGATGGTTAATTACATTGAAATGAAAAGAACAAATTTTTAATTCTTACAAGCAAACTTGCTACAAAGATAAAAACTGTAACTTGTAGAAATATAGTCTAACACTTCCTTGGGAATCTTTAGTTAAAATTTAAGATGTAAGGTTAATGGAGGTCTGGCACATGGTAGAGGGAGTTGATTGGCCAAAATTCACAATACAATTGTAATGGCCAAAATTCACAATGCAATTGTAACATTGTGTCTGTTATATAATTATTGTTTATCTATCTAGTGCGAGCATTAAGTAATCATTATTTGTTCCTACAAGGGTACAAGCTTTCTCTTTTTCTTGGAATGTCCTTCAGTGCAGCTAGGACTGGTTAAAGCTTGGAAACAAGATTTCAAATTTGGCAATCTTTTTTCCTTGTGGTGTTGTACTTACCTGCCCACACACACACAGTATGAATGTGTCTTATTTGCATTCCCATGACAGCTGTTGTTAAAGCTTAGCTTGCAGTGATTTTGTGTATGAATGGCTATGATGGAGGCTTTTCTGCCTATTGTGTTTGTGATGCTCATGTTAGGAATGATGTTGCCTTAGAATTCTTGTTCACCATATAAGGATGATGAGCATAAATGTCCTGGCATGATAGAATGTTTGCACACGATGTATGCAACCACTGTTGTCCCTCATTCTTTGTGTGTGGGATACAAAGGCCAAGAGTGTTTGGACCCTTCTCGGAGATTGTTTGAGGAGAAAGGTGAAAAGGGTATCCTGTGTGTCTTCTGAGGGTAATAGACTACCAGTATCTCCTTTTTTATTCAAGATTTACAGTTTTTTTTATATATAATCCCTCCACCACTCCACAGTTGCTCTAGTGTCGAAGAGAACTGAAGCCTCACACATTGTATGGCTAGTTACCCACAGCTGCACACAAGGCAGATCATGAAATGTGAACCGTTTTCCAAGCTTCACCCAGTCCCAATTGTGTAATGTGATGATTTTCCAAATAAAAGATTCAAGTGTATACATTAGGAAATATATATGTGCATATTTATAAAACTGCCCTTTTTGAGCTATGAAAGGAGAAAGGAAACAGAACTGTATAGCCTTTTCACATGTGTTTGAAAAGCCAGAATGAACTTTCAATGCCACTTCATGGTTTTTTCCTTCACATGGTCACATATTCATGAATGTTACTCTTAGGTCATTTGGAAACTGTTTGTGTTAGGAGTAATGTACATTTTGAGTGTGATTTTTTCTTACATTTTAAGATATTTTAAGTTTCATTAATATCATTAATAAGTTGTGTGTGTTTTGTTAACCCATACTGTCTCGGGTGAATAGTGAGATGCTTCAAACAGAATATTCTAAGAAAGGTGTTATAAGAGAAAGCAGCATAAATTTGGTTGGAAAAAATCTCATATCCTTGTATTGGAGAATCAACACAAGTTTCTTAAAAAGTCGGAACAAAGGGCCACTAATTTTTAGGTACTGGACAAATTTCAAGATTGTGTTAAGGAGAATAAATTTAAACATCTATCTTTGTGGGGAGATAATGATAGATTACTGTGTAAAGGAGAATAAATCTGAACATCTGGCTTTGTGACAGACTGGTAGAGTACAATATTACAGAACCAGTAATTTTAAGGATTAAATTTTATATCTAACCATATGGCCAGTAGTTTGCATTCAATCAATCTTGCCTATATAGTATTTGGTAGGTAACCTCAAGAGACCGTACAGTTAAGTGTGTAAATTAGTAATTTTTGTAGTTTCTCTGGGACTTTGCGTGAAAGGAATTAAGTTATTTGTCGAGGAAATTTAGTTCCCATCAATTGAAGGTAACCTTTTAACAGCATTCATGCTTACAAAGGAAAGTACAATTATAAGTTCTTTATTACTTTATCAATAATTCTTAGTAGTATCCAGTGATTCTAAAAGCAATGTAACCCTTAAAATTTATATATTTGAGAAGAATAAAAGTAGAAATTAACCAGAGTGTTTTATTTCAAACTAAATAATAATACATTCTAAAACTGGTATGTGGTAATTGTAACAAAAAATTTTTTAAGTCCTGAGTCTGCATTGCAATGGCCTGAGGAGGGTTTGTTCTCAGTAAATGCTATCAGTCCGGCATCTGTTTCAGAGACCAAATCACAGAGTTGTTTCTTGAGTTAACAGCTGATTGCTCAGGTGGGTCAAGCTCTACTTTGAATGCTCTTCTAAGTGCATTATCATTTTCCCCAACCCTGCCAAAGAATCAAGCCAGGCCGAGAGAACGAATTACACATGGGAGCCAAAGTGGGTTGGTAGGGTTACCACAAGACAAGCCTTGGCTCATGTTAACTCTTATGGCTGTGTACTTCAGACAAAATGCTTGCTCGAACATAGTAGTTTGATACATGATGTGCAATTTCCAGAGTTTCGCTCCCAGAATTTCCTCATGGCTCCCAATTATAATGCCCATGAAAACTAAGTCTGGTCTCTCAGACATTCTGAAAAACTCTTATGGTATTTGAACATACATTTTGACTTCTAAGTTTTCTTTTGAGGTTACAAGCAAGGAAGTTTCTGCCGCATCTTGTACACAGAAAACGGGTCCTATATTCCCTTGTAGAAAATGGGAACTAAGCGAAAGAGACAGACTGAAATGAATAGATTCTCAAGTGTACTAGCCATTGTGGTATTGACTTTAGCTGACAAATTCTTGCCTTGGAGCTGTATAAGACATTTTAAGTGTAAATATTAGTAAATAGGGCTATTTGTCTATACTTAAAGGGCTATTTATAAGGAAATCTGACTCATTTTCAATATGGAGTTGACTGAAATAACTATTTTTGTGGCTATAGACAGCCTGTTTCCCTGGCACCTTCCAGCATTTTTGCTGTCAAATTTGATGTTTAAAATGTCAATGTCAGTGCCAGAACTGAAGTTAAATTCTCTGAATCTTCTTTTGACTGGGAAAACGGAGAAGACCCAAATTGATTTTTATATTACTTGATTTTCTTTTCAAATACCTGGTACATTAATTTAATGATGTAATGCACTGAATTACAAATTGTACATCAAAATTTTACATGATTACAAAGCTATCTCTTGATCGTTTTCACTGCAGTTTATGAAGAATGTTGAAATAACTGCATTTGTGCTGATTTTAGTTCAACCTTTAATATGGCTGAAAACAATATCATAGTCAAAATTATAAGGCTGTAAGATTGCCAAACACGATGCATTTTTATACTGAATATATAGTACCATGTGATTATTTAATTGGCTCATGAATATACATTTAACCTAAAACCAGAACTTGGTTAATTTGGACACATTACTTTGAAAACTTAGTTAATCTGGGCACTTTATTTTGAAAATTATCTCTAAAGTTAAATAAACTCAAATTGATAAAAAATCAATAAATTTGATGTCTGGTCACATTTAATATCAAAGTTGAATGCTTAATTTAGCACTAAGGCACCTTTATTAAAACCAGTTTACATGACTTTTAACTTGTATCCAAAAGGTGAAATGAGTATGAATATTCATCTACATTCTCCTCAAGTGTCTTTTCCAAACAGGAAGGTTGGAGAAATTCTTTAATGAATGCTAAATGAGAAAAACAGTGAAATTTATTCCAAATGACAAGTCTTCCTCTAGTATTTGTTACAACAAAAGCAATTAGTTACACCAAGACACACATACTGTCCCTCTAAAAGCAGACAAGTGACCCAAATGTCTTAAATAACTCATCTTATGGCCCAACACCATTCAATGCAATTGATTGAGTCAGGTAAATGGTTAGAGACGTGCAAAGCTAATGTCCTCCTGCCCCGTTCTTCCTCCCCCAGCAGGGCAGCAGGTCGGACTAACGTCAACCTTCACCGTACACGTGGACCACCAGGCCAGTTTGGATTCTGTGTGATTCACCTTACAAAAACTCATCCCATTGCCAGGTAATTATCAAGAAATGTTTAGTCCCCAATTCAGACATTTCTTAGTGTTTCTAAGTTGTCATGCCACCTTAATTTCCTTTCATCTTCCAGTTTTTACACCTGACAATTTCTTTTCTGTTAAAAAAAATGGGGCTGTAAGTATATTAAACCTACTGTAGCTTATTGCAACAGGGCTACAAGACTATAAAAAAAAACTGCAAAACAACCGCAGTGTCATATTGGTCTTTGACAAGGGATACAAGTCTAAGAAAATTACTCTTTCATACAGCATTGCTCTTATCATTATGTCCACAAGTCTACAAAAAGAAAATTAATCTGTTCACTACAGAGATCATTGACTCTTTTCATTCTATGTAAAACAAAATAAAAAGTGTAGCAAAGTGTTATCATCGAACAACTATTGAATATGTAAAACTTTCAATTTTGATGTTACACCTCAAGACTTTCCAACAGATTTTCCAGCTGAAAAGCCAAACATAAGGAAAAAAACATCCCTTGAAATCACACATTTTTACAAAAACCTCTAACAGGCAAACATTTTCTGGTCAAATAACAACTTGCCCAAAACTAACACATTCTACGCAAATAATTTACACATTACCTTAATTCACAGAAAAAAACCATCATACAGCTTTTTGGCAAAAAAGCTCTCAAGAAATAAAACTTTCCAAGCCAAAAAAACACCCTCAAACTGACAATTTCTAGCAAAAAACTCCCAACTGACAATTTCCAGGCAATCCTATATATAAACTTCCAGCCCGTGAAGAACCCTAAAAGGGTTCAGAGGTCTGGTTAAACAAATCATTTATAACTAACCAACCTATTATACACTTAGAGATATTCAACCCAAAACCTCTCAAACTAACAGATCTATGCAGCAAACTCAATGAACAGATTCACTTTTTATGTGAAACCTGACAAACTAAAGTTTCTTGGCAAAAACACTCTTTCAAACTAACAACTTCCGAGTATAAAAGTCTTAGGCTAAAAGACATATTAAGTCAAAACCTCATTAATAGATATAATTAAAAAATATCTCACAGAATAATAGACATTCTGAACTAAATATCCTAAATCAACAGAGTTCCTCGCCAAATAATATGCAAATTGACAGATCTTATAAGGAAAACTAGGGCTTCATATGTAAAAACTCTAGCAGACTTTCCATTAACAACCACAAACTGAAGAGACTTTCCAGTACAAACACATGTCAACCAATCAACTTCTTGAAGGCAAAAACAAACACACTCTAACAGTCTGTGTAGGCCACAACTCACAAATCAAAGTACCCAATCTAACACTTCCTATAGGCAAAAGTTTAGCATAATAACAGACTTCCCAAATTGCAAAATTAACACAAGCAGACTTCTTGACAGCAAAATCACAACAACCAAATGTACTGCAAACTAACATCCTTCCTTTAGGACAAATACCACAGACTGACTGACTTTCTAAACCTCAAATATATCAAAAATTCACTACACCATGCCCTGATCCATTCCATGTCATGACTGAGGCTGAGGACAGCTTCATTTTTCAAAAGTGGAGACTTTACTACATCCACGAGTGTTACATAATTGGCATGCTGAACAAACTTGTTTTCCAGGCCAATGACCATGTCACTTGCATACACTAAAAATAACAGTGGACCAAGAACACTGCCCTGCAGAACTCCAGACACAATATGTCTCCAAGAACTGTAACCTGCCTACTCTTCACTAGAAGAGACCTATAAATAAAGACTGCTGTTTTATACTGCTCAACAAAACAAGGCTACCAGACACTAACAATAAGTTATATTGTTCATCAGAACTGGGCTACAAGACAATAAATGCTCCTTTGTACTGGTTGGTAGCAAAAAAGTCAACCACAAGGAAAAGAAATCTCCCTTGAAATATCACAATCTTCCATAAAAAAACTCTCACAAACAACATTCCCAAAAACTAAAACGTTCTAGGCAAAAAAAATTTACGTGTCACCTTACTGCGCAGAAAAAAATTCCTATCACACACCTTAGCAAAAACTCAAGAAATAATACTTCCCAAGCAAAATAAAACACCATCAAACTGACCCTTTAAAGAAATACTCTCCCAACTGACAACTTCTAGTCAACGCTATTACAAACCTAGATATTCAAGAGAAAAATCCTCCCAAACTAACAGACCTTCTATGCAGCAAACTCACGAACAGATTCACTCATGTAAAAGCTAATAAACTGAATTTCTTTGCAAAAACCTCACAACATAACTTCTCAGCATAAAAGTCTTAAGCTACAAGACATTAACAGACATTATGAAAAAAAATATCTCAAGAGTAATTAACATTCTGAACTAAATATCTCAAATTAACAGCATTCCTTCGCAAATATGCATACTGACAGATCTTACAAGGAATAACTAAGACTTCGTATGTAAAAATTCAAGCAGACTTTCTAGTAAAAACCACAAACTAGGACACTTTCCACTGCAAACACACACAAACTAATTAACTTCTTAAAGGCAAAACAAACATAAACTAAGTCTGTGTAGGCCACAACTCACAAATTAAAGTACCCAACCTAAACTGTCCATATGCAAAAGTTTAGCACAATAACACTCCCAAACTGCAAAAATGAACAAAGCAGACTTCCTGATGGAAAAAAGCATCATAAACATCGTAAATATAAAGTACAGTACCGCAAACTGCAATACGTTCTTCAGGATAAATATCACAGACTGACTGACTTTCTATACCCGAAATCTATCACAAATCAACACACTCCACGAATACAAAGATAAAAAAATGGAGACTTTCTGAACAACAAGCTACAGTGGGCAGTCCCCGGTTAACGGCAGGGGTTCTGCTCCCAGCAGCGTGCCGTAACCCGAAAAACGCCGGAAACCAGAACATCTAATAATAATAATGGGATAATGATGGGACTAAGTGGCGCTTACGGCGCCATAAAAGTGGGTTAAGGCACCGTAAAACCAAACACAGCAGTGTAAAACTGCTTACGGCGCATTAAAACCAGGTTAACGGCCCTGTAAAATCAGGTTAACGTCGCCATGAGTCAGGTGCTGTAAAGTCAGAACGCCGTAGAGTTGGAACCCCATAAACCACAGCCACCGTAATCAGGGGACTGCCTGTATTGTAAAGGAACAGACTTCCAGAAAGAGTATATGGTTCAATTTGTAAAATTTTATAAGAAAAGTATCACAAACCAAGAGACTTAAATACAAACAACTTTCTGAGCCAAAATCTAGTAAGAACAAAGGATTCCTGAAACCAACTAAATCATAAACAAATGTTTTCTGAATCCTATACTTCATTCAAACACAAACTGCCACATACTTTGCTGTACCCTTTACATCATGAACTCAAATGATACTCAACACGACTGAATATTATCATCGTGCACTACCAAGACAAAACTAAATTATCCTGTGCAAGGCCTCAAGATCAATTACCGGTACTTAAAAGAAGAAAACATCACAAAACGGCGGCTATAAAAACCAAGCACCAGGCCACTTTCAGCCATTCAGCCCCCCAAGGCAATGAAAAGCAGGAGGTATAGTGGTTGGACAGCAAGGCAGAGAGATCCAGAAAATAAATGAAGTTCAAGGATCTAATGGTGAAAGTGGGGAGAAAACCCAACAGCTGCACTAAGAAAATTATTTAGAGGAGCTGACCAGCAAGATGGAAGAAAAGTTGGAATGGAGATAGAAGTAACAGCTAAAAAGTGGGTGCTGCAAAGAGCATAAGGGA
Source organism: Macrobrachium rosenbergii (assembly GCF_040412425.1). Classification (NCBI taxonomy): domain Eukaryota; kingdom Metazoa; phylum Arthropoda; class Malacostraca; order Decapoda; family Palaemonidae; genus Macrobrachium; species Macrobrachium rosenbergii. Next base: position 28,612,586 of record NC_089753.1, on the reverse strand, counting down.
TACTGCTTACACCTTTTAAAAATGCATACAGTGCACCACAAGAAGTGACTGACAGCACTAACCCTCCACCGAGATTAAATATCAGCACACAAAGACTGCTTTAAACACCAGCAGTCAAACTGAACCTCAAACTCAACATCACAATCTAACACAATATTGAACATTATCACTGAATGCCACAGCCCAGTACAGTACTTCAAATTATTTTATGAACACCTCTTTCTACTATCATCAAATATTTTCTGAACACCAAAATCCATTTTCACAGACTACATCCCTCTTGAATTCCATTTTCAACTGGTATGAACCAAAATCAAACTCCAAACTACCACTGAGTACTACTTACCGAATCAAAAATTTTATCATGATCAACATATTGAAATCACATGCCACACTTTATCCAAGATTTGCTGTACCCAAATTTTTTTATCACAAACTAATTAGCTTCATCAAAATAAAAGAAATTGCAAAAACCAGTTTTTTTTTCTTTTTGCACTGCCCACTGTGACTTAATTTTTCATGAAATGATTTTGGTGCGATTTCATTTTTCATGTTAAGAAATAATTTCAGTGTGATTTCATTTTTCCTGTTATGGAATGATTTTGGTGTTGTTTTGAAGGTGTATAGAACCTGTACTTTACTGTACAAACTTCAAAAATGAAAAACAAAACAAAACAAAAAAGTAAAAAATGACAACATTTGCAGCCAATGACATAATTTGGTGTCACTGGAATCTCAAAGCATTGGGAAAAGGATGATATTATTCAGTCATCCAAATCTCTAAAAGTTTAAGAACCTCATATCACAAAACTGATTAACATTCTGAATCCTCAATTAAATACCTTCAGCAAGGTTCCTGAATCCAATTACCAAATATATATTGTAAACTTTGACCTTTTTTAATGTGCAGATAGTCAGAACCTCGGACTTCTTTAAAAGTCCAACTTTGCTGAAGGAAAAATTCTACATCAAGGTAAACTACGAAAATTCATATCCTACATCATGTCAATCTTGTGGATTTTAGTTGCAATGTGTCATTGTAGGCCACCATGACAATTTCATAGCTTTGAAAAATTATATTTTAATATCTTGAAATCCACCAGAAATTACAGTTACCAAATGTCAGTGAGGGCTATCAAACAATTTTCGAGCAATGATCATCTGCAAAGACAAAAGAATGAAATCTCTTGTCTCACATAAAACCACGAACTCATCAAAACAGAACCACCACTGTATAACTGCACCAAATCAGGGACATGTTAAATTAACCGAATGGGATCCCACAGTTAAATCAACCATTTTGAAACTTTCAGTGCCAACATGCCTCCACCAAACATGTTTAACCCAGAAATTGATTTAACCATCAAAAACTTCTACAGAAATGGTTTCTATGACATCAGAGGTTTGCAAACCTGTTCACTGAACTTAATTTATATCAGTACTGTACGGTCTCCAATTAGAAAGGTAACCCAAAGATGAGGACAGGTTCCTCATCTCATTGGAAAGAACAGAAAATCACTGTCCTATAAAACAGTCTTTTGACTCAGTAGTGTGAATATTATTGCACACAGCCAATACAAGCTATTTGTAACTTGTGTATAACAACCTTTCCAGTATATCAAAGACCACATTATCATAAATAACCCTGTTAAGACTGGCTAAATTTGTTTTTGTCAATTCAAAGACTAAAAGACTTCCATCGAAAATAATCCACGATTCACATTTAAACACCCATTTTTTCTAATTACTGACGATGTTATGAATTTGTAGGTTTCTCACACAGATTTTTAAACAAGGCCGCTGCGGTATTTATCCCTCCTTTATTTCAATGACACGAATGAAGTGTCAGCCTAAAATGAAAAGACATTTGAGCCCCAAGCTGGTACCCCCTTTTGGAATGACAGTATGTGTGAGAAATGTAATTAAATGTATTGTCATACTCTCAACCAAAGGAATTACTTTAGACTTTCTAAACGTTCCGATATATTCAATTCATATTTTTTATGACACCTGGCTGGACATAAATTGTTATTCAATACTTATCAACAATTTGGAAGACAGAGTTTCATGTAAACCACCTTTAAAAAATCAGCATGTTATATAATCATATTTCACTGCAGCAAAATTTTAAAATTCTGATCAAGAAATTACGCTTTCTAATCTCTGTAACTGATGTTCTACAAGTTAGAGATTTCCTCATTAACAAACTGACACGAATTTAGTATGGAAACAGTTATTAAATAATGAAAGCTAATATTTATCTTCAAAGTAAAATGTGAATCATTCATATCAAGCATTTATGCACTTAGTAATTTTTCCAGTTATCCATAGTGAAAATAAGCCAAGTTAACATATAAATACCTCTGATGATAAAGAACATAATAACCTTGTCAACAAATAATTATAACTCAATTTATCCATACAGCCTTAAAGGATGAATTCTGTCTGCTATAAAACCAACTATGCAATGGGTAACATTTGAAAATATATACATTGTAATGCTGTCTCTCCTATTCAACGTTTCTCAACTCCTTACAAGTTGACATACAAGACCCCTTTCCTGATACAAGATGTGGGAGAAATTCCTGCGTGAAATCTCAAAAGAAACCCAAAAGCAGAACTGTCAATGTAGTTCAAGCCCAAGAATTTTCCAACATGTTCTTCACTGAGCTGAGAAAATGGACTAGCTTTTTTTGGACATTATACAATGCAATATGAAATTCTGGAAGTAAAAACCCGTACGGTTTGAATACACCTGACCATACGACATAATGTCAAGCAAGTATCTGCTTATGTACAATGTTTACAGACATAAGATTAATGTAAACTAAGGCATATCTCTGTAACTTTACCAATCCCCTTGGACTTCAATGCATAACTCATTTTCTCTGAACGACTTTGCTCTTTAGCAGTGACTAAGGAAATGGGAATACACTTGGAAAAGCAAAAAGAAAATAGAGATCTTTCCCATCTATGCTATCAACTGTCAGCTTAAAAAACAATTCTTTAAACTAGTCTCAAAAACAGACACCTGACCGAGCGCCAACTGCTGAGAACAAATCCCTCCCCGAGTCACTGCAATGCTGACTCCAAGGAGTTCTTTATTCTAAATCTTTCCAGTTTTCTTTACTACAATAAATATATAAGGATTTCTGTACTTCAACTTGAGACCCTTTAACAGTAGGCAATAATTCATGCAGTTTCCTTTAGAATGCCAGGTTTATAAAACAATATTTATAGTCACTGCTCTGGTTCTCACTTTGTCCTTGACACTGCAAGTCTTATTTCTCAAAAATCAGAACAAGATCAAACTTGAATTAAAGCAAGACACAAAACATTACCTGTCCAGAATTACCAGGAAAAAACTTTAATATTATCAAATAAGAAGTGCTGACAAACAAAAAATTATTTCCCAACTCAAGACACCAAATATCTGTGGGCATGGAACAACCGAGGACCTACAAATAGCAAGAGTGAGCATGTCGAGAAGGAGAATGTTACGTCAGAAAATTAAGAGTGAAGTACCTGATGCCTGTGTACAGATGCATCAAGCATAGGTACCTAAATAGTTTGTGGTGTGCACAGGATTGTTTCAGCATAACTAAGTTTAAGTTAAGAGTAGTAAAATTATACTTTGAAGAATGTACAGTGTACATGGTAGTCTCAGCAAAATATGTAGCTTGAAATGATGCTTCAATGCAGAACAGTAAGATCTGAGCAAAGCCTAAATTTGGCAGAACTGCTTCAACAAAACAATAAGGGCTACTGTGAGAGAGAGAGAGAGAGAGAGAGAGAGAGAGAGAGAGAGAGAGAGAGAAAATGTCACTGTAGGATAATGTGCAAGGCTTTGAGAGGAAAAAGCTGAATAGCAGTGTTAGTGAGCAGACCTCCTTCTCAGTGCAAAGAGTGTACAAATTTTGCAGCTAACATGTTGTGCTACTAATCTGCAAGTTCTTTACAGGATAAATTGTACAGGAGACTGAATGGATGAACTTTGAAGTGTAGTGTGTGCCTTCAAGTCCACAAACAGAGGACGTCTAAAGGAAAAGTCTAATAAGAATGAAAGGCTGAGATGGGGAAAAAGGAACAATTTCTTAATTATTTGAATGAGTTTTAAAGTTTCTCATTTCTACATCCAGTTTCTGTAGAGAATGACACTGCAAAATATACTGCTTCTTCAAATTTCTGCCAACATTAGGCAACAGGGAATCTATATAACCAAGTGGCCCAAAATTCATGTGGCATACCATAACCAAGGAGATACTGGACAATGTTTTAATTTTCTTGAATTTTTTGGTATCACAATGGCCCAGAAAAAGTTTTCCTAACCTTTTTATGCTTTTCTTATTGTGCGATTAACTAAGGCACCAGTTAACCTTTTCTATCTGAAAGAACATTAAGAGACTTGACGAGAACTGAACAGAGATGAATTACAGAAATCCTTGTACAATTGACATACCATCTATCAAAAAACTTTACATTACATTTTAACAATAAGGGCTTACAGTATCTTGATTTCCCCATATTACTGAAAATCAATGACAACAGCATGCAACATCATAATAACAAAAGTATTCTTTAACATAAAAACCATCATATTACTAAAAATCAACGAGAATAGTATATTCCCTAACATAAAATAAACCATTTGCATATCAGAACACTGCAGCAACAGGAAGTATAAAATTAACAAACCAACAAATCAAAGATAAAAGTTAATTTCTCATGGCACAATCAACTTAAATAAAAGTTGTTTCAAATAATCTACAAACCCTTAGTCAAGTGCTTTTTTTCTTGAACAGCAAAGAACTCAGTTTCACTTCTGCTATCTATTTGGAATTTCATTGTTGACCTGAGATTACACATACTTTACATACCTACTGCCATAAACTGCTTCATAATAAAGCCATTCATAGGGTAAGTACTACAAAAGATTTCCCTTTACTTTCCATCACTTCTCTTTAATCTCTTCACACTATGCTGTTCAACCTATTTATTTACATTGCTCAAATTGACATCTATCATGGAAAATTAAGCCTTTGTGACAACCTTACAAGGATGTCATACTTTTGACTTACTTGTCACATGGAACAGCTTGATACTGTACTTCAATAACAACTATATATAATATGAAATCTACTCTCAACAGCTGAATTTGCAACAGAGGTCTAGAAAATAGTACTCAAATGAAAACATATAAACTAGTTTTCAAGATGATTTTACCCCTTGAGCAGAGGTTTTAACTTGGGGGGTGGGCACCGTGAGCCCTGGGGAAAAATGAAAAATTCTACAATTATATTCATTATTCTCTTAACAAGAGTCGCTAAGAAGCAGTGTCAAGTCTCTCACTAACTCATTCCCAAAAGAAAATACACCCCTTCTCTTTCTCTTTTTTTTTTTATTTTCCTTTAAATCTGAGAGGGAATTTTATTCATAGATGCAAGGGGGGCATGGAGGGAAGGGCCAACTCTTAGATGGGGTGTGGTAATAAAAAGGTCAAGAACCCTTTTAAAGTAGTGCTTGCGGCATGAGTTTAACTTTTAATTATTGTACCTAGAAAGCCATTCTATATAAAACAAATGCCCTCAAAAGAATACTTCTAAATGTGAAACTTCACATGGCAGCAGTGACAAGATATGCATTTTCATGGCAAACCTTGTACAAATTTAAGAGACTATTGTTTAATCACAAAAAACTATCGCAAGTTTTGTTCCTGTTATCAGATTTGTAATACAACTAATAAACTACACTCTGAAATACTTCCTATCCTGAGGGTACATTTGCAAATACTTCAGCCTGTGATACCCCTCCTGTATTAAACCAAGCCTTTATGTAACCAAAATACAAATAAGTACATAACGTTATAATAATGCAAGATGTAGACTTCAATGCAAAATTAATTCTTAATTAACTTGGAAATAACTTGACAACTGAAACCAACTAATGATTAAGACTACAAAGAATATCCGAGATACTTCAACTTCACGTCCCTACCATGATACGAGTTAGTTCAGCAATATCTTTGAGCCACACTAAGAAAATATCAGGAATCATCAGTAATTACATAGAAATTACCTGCCTTATGACTGTAATGTCTCGCTGGTTTTGTGTAGCATAACTATTCCTGACTACCATGTACTGTAGAAGTCTTATGAAACATCAATGAAGCCTATTCTTTGTAACTAAAGAACCACTTGCTATTAAGAAAGTATGTACGTCTGAACGCTATCAAATATAGTCAGGTGCCCTTACATTATTCTGACATTAACCTTAGAAAATATCATGGTATACTCTACATTACTGTAATTACTGACCAAGTAAATAGGGGGTTATCTTACTGACCAAACGATGAACAACTGTAAACATAGGGGTAAAATTACATACTAAACTATTAACTACTTAATATCACTTTTGAAAACTGCAACCTTTACACAAGTACCCTGACAATAAAAATAAAGTGATTTTGTCAAAACAAACATGGAGAAACTATATGTGGAAGCATACGACTATTTGATACTTGATATTATGGTCCTGATATATCCCAAACCATACCAGACTACTCAATACAAAAATATTACCGTAGTATAGGATATACAGTACTATCTGACAATCTTTAACTGCTTCAAAATTCATGTAAAAATAAATACCTTGTGCTCTATCCTGAGGCATACTGAACTATTTAAAAGTTGATACTGATATAGGCGACTTAAACAACATCTTGACCAATGCAGAGATTTGACCGTCTCCATGAGAGCATTAAAAAGAAAGGTTGCTCAACTAAGTATTAGAGAGTCTCGGTAAGTACATAATTTCTGTTTATTATGAATGTTTATTGATGGAATTATTGTTTTACTACCAGGTGGGGATGCACCTAAGATTTTGTCCTCAGCTATGTATCAAGACATACTGAGGTGCCTAACAGCTGATATTAAACATATTAAATTCCTCAAATGCTACAAATCTAACTAACTTTTGCTTTGAAACCCAATTCTGCGCTGCTGAAATTAGAAAAGTTTTTTATCACCAGTCTGTCTTGGGACCCAAAAAACTAACATTTGCGCAATACTAAAACCTAAACCTATCCTAGTCATGATAACAAATTGACATACTAATGTTTCTATTTCTAGAATTGTAGCCTGAACTGTACACTGAGATCAACTTAATCCACATGACAGCGGGATCTTTGTTCCAGCTCGCATTTTACGGCTTCTGTCACTTCCTAATCTTCTTGAATTCCATGGGGAGACTGGTATATTTCTGGTAGCACAGTGGTATTGCTGTTGAATTCCCATTGTGGTGGGTCAAATCCCGCTCAGGTCTTGAGAATCTTTGACAAATGTTTCTTGTAAACTATGAATGACTGCAAGTAAACATGGTCAACTTGCCAAATCTTCAATAGATATTGCTACCTTGCTTAATCTTGTGGAATGACCTACTGTATACCTGTTTTCATCTTCAGGACATATTGCACATTTTCTGAAAAGACAAGAAACATGTTAATCAAACCAAATAGTATTCATGTCTTCAAGATTACAAGGTATACAATAATATACACATAATTGTAACCAGACCCCAGGCATCCTATTACTAGGCCCCTATGACTAAAGGGGTGCACATGAGATAGGACCTTTTTACCCATGTTGCAACATCTGCAGTGTTTTATCAATAATATCCAAAAGAAATCCTACTAGTTAAAATAACAATAACTTAAATGTAATAAAGAATGTGATAGCTATGCAAATTTCACAAAAAAAGTGGCAGGATAAAAAGGTAGTTCTGTAATCTATGTATTATTATTATATTATTATTATTATTATTATTATTATTATTATTATTATTATTATTATTATTCCTCAGGCCTGGCTACATAATATATAAAAAATTATAAGCACCAAAAATGGAAACGTTTATCTTTTGTTCTTCCCCTTTATAATTTGTCTGAAATTTAAGTAATATACTGGATTCTTAATCTATTATTCCATTAAATCATTTGAAGAACTGAAGAATTCCCAGCTTTAACATAATAAACTACTTTTGTCCTCCCAAATTTTAAGAATTCTTGTGGATTAAACCAAAACCTGAAATTTTATATTTTCATTCCTTTCTAGTCAACAGTCCAGCATTTCAATTGAAGTAAAGTATTCTGATCCTCTGTAAAATCAAACTCCCTCATTCTTTGCACCTGCCTCAGTACAGTTTTCATTTCTTATCAATGACTTAATAATTGGCCAATTCCAACCAGCTCTTCCTACATACCTGGGCTTTGACAAACCAGTTCACAGTTTACTCACCAGGGCAGGCTCCTGCTTCCAAGAAAACCTTTAGTAACTGGGTACACAATCTGAAATCAAATCTTGTAAGCAATAAAAAAAACCCTGTAGTTTAAGTCAAATCCCTGATCCGAAACAAATACATTTTCTTAATAAATCCTACCTGTGAATGACTTAAATCTACCTGGTACTTACCACTCATGAGATGTGCATTTCATACCTTTCATTCATACACATTGAGCCTTAACAAATAACATGGAAAATACTTCTACTTTTGAAACTACAACCTAGTTTTAAAGTGATGGCCATGTGATTGTTAACATTATTCAACCTTTTCACATATCCATAAACTTCACACTTAATTTTCAACCCATCTACATTAGGCAGTGGGAATTCCTAAAGGTAAATTTCTTATCTAATATATAGACAAAAGGCTTTAGTTAAAATCATTGTTCAAAATCATTATTCTCACCTGTAACTTATAGGCAGGAGTCCATCACAATGAAAATGAAGCCTGTCTGTCGTCCACTGAGGTCACACGCTTCAGAGATTCCCTTCGTGCCGTAACCACCTCTGAAATGAACATTTCAAATAAACTATCTCAGCCACTTTTCACCACCAAAAGCCTACATATTCAAAATCTGAACTGCGATATCTAAAGACCGAAGAAACTCAGTGAAATAATCAGAAAGTTCTTGATTTAGCATGCTAATCATTGCTACCATGACTAAGGTATTATGTATGATATTACAGTGTAAATAATTCATACATGTTGAGTTTTGGATTATCCCAAAAACTTCATAATACTGTATTATAAAATATTTTTTTAACAGGCATATCCAAATTAGATCAGTAAATGTGAAAAATATTTCCTCAAATGTAATGTAATCAGTTGTCAGGAAAGGAACTCTCCCCCTGCCATGTTTGGAAAAACAGTATAGTATCTACACTCATACACAAAACACACAATCAAAATCCTTTTCAAACAAACTCCATTATAACCAACATTTCATTTCCACTTTCCAATGTCTGGTAATACTATCACCAAGGACTGATCATCAACTTAAAAGGATGCAAGGTAGCAATTATAACTGGATGAAAATCTTCTCTGCCAAAGCACTGCCTGCTGTTGAACATGAGGTATGCATCCTTCTTGGAATCTGAAAATTCTCAACTCTTTGCATTGCAAAACATTCTCCATACTTAATGAAAGCTGCAATGCTATTTCTCACCAACACAATTAACAAAACGATGCCTTGCACACTGAACATTATTGCAATGGAATTATGAATACTACTATTACAACTACTTCACCATCTGTTTGGATGCACAGTAGCCATTTATTACTTTTATCCTTTCATCTTGTATTTAAATTGTGTTTATTGTATTGTCTCTACTATTATATTCCATGTATGTGGGCATGAGCTGAAATAAAGGATGATACTACTACTACTACTACTACTACTACTCACCACTACTACTACTACTACTCACCACCACCACCACCACCACCACCACCACCACCACCACCACCACCACCACCACCACCACCACCACCACCACCACCACCACCACCACCACCACCACCACCACTACCACCTACCACCACCACCACCACCACTACTACTACCACCACTACTACACCACCACCACCACCACGTTTTAACATGTGCTTTGAATGTACCACCACCACCACCACCACTTACTACTACTACTACTACTACTACTACTACAAAACTACTACTTTTGAAACATCAAAAACGAATGAAACAAACCTCAGAAACGTTCCGAGCCCACTTAAACTTAACATAGGAAAATTATAATTTCAAATTCAAAACGGGATAATGGTTTAAAATAACATTTGACCTTCATTAGAACAATAAATCCTTTACTTCACTGAGCAAGGCTGCTTCTTTTAAGATCCTAAACAGTCTTAAGGCTAATACATTATGACTGATGTGACCTTCAAAATATTACAAGGTTATTTTACCTATAAAACCTTCAAGATATTTGTCCAAGCCTGATCGACTGGTACACTGTAACTACTATTTATTAATCCAAAAACGTCACCTGTGCATTCTTATATATTTGACATTTGGCTACATCAACAGAAGGGAACTTCGGAAAAACACTAGAATAAAATGTGCTTCCTAAAGCAGCTTAATATTTTACAACTATAGACCTATTTATGACTTCTTACATTAGTCATTACATCACTTGACAGTTGTACTTGGAGGTCTAAGAATCTGGTTTTAAATTTGGAAAATATTAATTTCTGGTCCAAACATCCCTAGGTTACTCAATTTTTTTATTACATCTTTTGAATCTGCATAAAAATGAAAAAAAATATTCTTTATACATAATTCTTGCAAACTAATGTTTGTCACAAAAAATAAAAAATACGTAAATGATTGAGGAATTTTTCTAGGTTTCAATTTTAAGAAATGCACTTTGGGACACCTGAAGGGACATTTGATCCCCCAGGGGCTAGTACTAAACATGGCGAAACATTGTAATTGAATGACTGTTTCGCTAAGTTTCATAATAGTCCTCATGAGGAACTGGAGTTTGGACCAGAAACAAACTTTTACCCTAAATTTCCTGATAACTTCAATCCTTGAAATTAAAACTGGAAATGGAGAAATACAAGAAAATACTGGAATAAAATACGCTTCCACAAGTGTACCATTTTGTTTCAATTTTAGGCCTACTCATTACTTCTCCTTATTTGTGATAGGCCTATTACAACACCTGACAGTTGTTCGTGGAGGCCTCTAAACCTGGCTGTTTATTTTGTAAAAAGGTAAAACTTTACTTTAGTTTCGCGGCCTGATTCCCGCCAATCGCTGACCGGGACAGGTTACGGCCTTTTCGGGGGGTCCAAGCCAGCCAGGTCAGGGAACGTCGCCCTAAATTAGGTAAGATCTGGTTAGGTCAGGACCTAGTGTTATAGGAAAGATTATGTGTATTTATGCATGAGGAACCTGTCCCGGTCGAAGGGCTGGGCATCTAAAGTAAAGTTTTACCTGTAAAAACAATGACCTTTGAGATTAATTTTAAAATATAGAAATAAAAGAAAACTGAGGCAGCATTTTGAAAATCGCCATGACAGAGAGGGCTAAAAAGGACATACCATAAAGCCTAGGGTAAGTTTCCCACTGTCTATAGGCTAGGTCCGCACACCCCAGGGGGACAAGTTACTGCAGCCATTAAATGTAGCCCCAGGGGAAGTCGAGAGGCTAATATTCAAAAAAAATTCCCAATTTAAGAAAGGGCCAGGCTAAATAAATAGCAAATCACTGGGAGTTTTCGTATGCCTAAAGATGAAAGTCAATATGTCTTAACTTTATTAACACATCTTGTATAGTCACGGTAGCGTAGATGTGAAGGATAAGTACTATGACTAAAGTTTGGGTGTTGGAAAATAAATATATCACCTTACAGATTAAAATTAATCGTTAAATAAGCTTCACTTACAGACGTTAACCGAAGGCCTGGGGCCACTTTGAAGGTAGTTCTTGGATGAATGGCCGCAGTTTTTGCTCTGTTTTTACGTTTATTTTATACTTCACTGAAAAAACTGCCACAAAAATTACCTCACTAAACTTTCAATACATCTAGACATGTCTTACCTTAGCCTTGAATTAGAATAATGGAAGAAAAAGACATTTTCTTCATAATATGAGCAAGCGAATTGGCGCAGCCATGTTGCATTGCACTTAACTCAGGTTCCAGCAATGTCTGCCAGATTGCCGTAGACAAATTGAAATAACCCAATTTTATCGCCATTTTCTTTGTATATTTCTTATTTGAAATAGAATATGCTTTTTATAACTCAATATTTTCAGTATATGTGTCACGTAAACCCTTAATTTATTTATAAAGAAATGCGCCGGTTTAGGAACTGAGTCTCAGTAGCTGAAGCGTTTGAAAGTCAATCACAAAAGTTACAACTGGCTACGTTCAGTAACCAACAGATAGCAATTTTTTAATACATATAAAATGCTATAAATCAGTTAGATTCCCATTTACAAAAATATATATTTATTTTAAAAATAACTATCTAAGTGTATAATTTTGGAATTTGTTTATTTTTGGCTTAAACATCCCGAAAATACTTGTTCAACTATTTTGAAGTCTGTTTTATTTCTGCCATGAATGTTTGAGAAACACAGCCACTATTTACTATTTACATGTGCTCATTTTCATGTAATATCAGTCTTATAAAAATATACGAGCGCTCATAATAGTCCAATTAAGATAAAAATAATTAAGATTACTATCTATTACTTAAATTTCATCTATAAATAAGCTATAAATGCTAATCTAGATGATTAATATAAGCAAAATTTGTTATAGCCGAGGAATCCGGCTTCTGTGTATTGCCAAAGTTTATTTATCAAAATTCTTAATATGAAATTATGATTTCCATAAATATTTCATTTATAGACATCAATTAACTTAAAATCTAGTAAACTATATTAATTTATATTAAAATTTTCCATTTATCTATTTTTAAACTCAAAATTGACTTTGGTCAGAAAAGTTTTTCTAGTGTCTATGACGTCGTCATAAGTATGACGTTAACATTAGACTAATTTAAATGAGTACAGAGAAGCATTAAATTTTTTTGTGATCCGTTCTTACTTGAAGATTTTAGTATCTAAGTGGACTGCACTCTGGTTCTTGGGCCCGCGATGTTCCATTATTTTTACTAAAGATCTTTCCTTATCTTTTTAATATACATTTATCCACTGGGGACTTTTGCACTAGAGTATGTGGTCTGCTGTTTCTTCTTCCCAACATAATTCACAGCTCATGACATCATTTTTTCCTTTTAAAGTTGTTTTAGTTCCAGCATATATTTCAAGCCTTCGTTGTTATTACTGCCTTTCTTGTACTTGTACCATTTCTATTCTTTTCAATTTCCTTGGCATTATTAATTCCTTTGTCTTCCACAAGTCTCAAGTTTTCCCTTTCTTTATTCTCATCCATGTAGACCTGGGTCTTCCAACTCTCCTGGTGCCCACAGGAGCCCAGCTGACAGCATCACATACCTTTCTCATACACCATTTCCATCTCCCTTCCATTATTATCTCATCTGTAAGGGAAATTTCCTGAACATCCCTTCAAGGTATCGGTTTTTGTGTCTCCTACCATTGTCTGGCAGCATCTTTACCCAAGATGAAAATGAAATTACTTTCTAACTGACATTTTGCACATTATTTTGTTTCTAAATATTCAAAGGGTTCATTCTAAGATGAAAATAAAGCGATAAAATATAAACGGTTATCGAATCCATTCTTATTTCTGTAATGAAGAAGAAGACTGAAGACTTTTGTTATGCAGACGAACTCCGGCAGTATAGCCCGATAATCGGTTAAGTATTCCTAGGTTTATCTTATATTTCATCTAAGCTATAGTCTTTCATCAAGCCAATTACTTATTTTAAATTTAAATTTTTAATTTCTTGTTTTTTATATTATAATATTCATAATTTAAACATTTCAAATTCCCCAAAACATACATAGATGTTTCTCGACTGTCCAGTGGCGCTCATTCAAAAACGCTAATTACCACCTCATAATCTAATCAAATAATAATATAAAATCATGCGATACCACCTCTACAGGGAAAGTGTCTTCGAATTTTGAATATTTTTCATCATTAACTTTGAACACATGACAACGATATCACGACGCCAGAATTATTGTAAACACAGGCCACCAACTATGATGGCTTTACGGAAAAATAATTTTTTCTGGTATATGTGCAAAATAATGGTATGGAGATTGTTTATGTCTATAATTAAGGCAAATCTTTTCTGTTTAATGTAATGGAACGAAAAATTTCTTTTCTCAATTGTATAAAGACATGTTTATAATGGGGTTTAACTAGACCCTACAGAGGACCTTTCCTTGTGCTGGAAAGGAACAAGAAGGCATTCCGAGTAGCCATCCACGGGCGGGAAGACTGGATATCTATAGATCGTCTCAAACCCGCATTCCTGGAGGAGGACGTCGGATGCGGACCCCAAAGCCACCCGAGGGGTGTGGCACCCCCTCGGACAGCCCCGTGCACAGGAACACATGAAAGTGGAAGATTTAAAACTATAAGAACGGTGTAACAACCATAGGGAAAATGATTAAAAGAAGTGATTAAATGTTGAGTCCACAGTGCAAGGGGAAACAGAATTAAGCTAGACATTATTATTATTATTATTATTATTATTATTATTATTATTATTATTATTATTATTATTATTATTATTATTATTATTATTATTATTATTATTATTATTATTATTATTATTATTATTATTATTATTATTATTATTATTATTATTATTCATTGAACATGAACCCTATTCATATGGATGAATAAAGGGTCATTGACTTGAAATTCAATCTTCTGATGAATAAGAGAGAAGAGATCAGTTTTCATAAAAGAAATGAATGAATTAACAAATCAATAAATAAATATATCGAACAGGAAAAATTTAATTATAATACAAATAAAAACTTATATTTTTTCTGTTTACAGCTCTGATTAGAGAATAAAGATGGCAGAAAATGGTTTTCAATAGTATAAGGAACTATAAGAAATTTAAACTGAAATAAGTAATAGGATCTTCATCTTCTTAATATAATAATAATAATAATGATAGCATCGCCAAATTCGAAAGAACAGGGAGCCGTTACAAAGGTAACACTCACTTATTACTACTACAACTACTGACAAGCCACAACAAGTATCCAACGCCTGTGGGACTTTAAAAAGTCGTCCTTTTTCGTCTGTTCACTCAATATATGACCGTGGAAGTCTAGAATCAGAGAAAATGGCGATGATTGCCCCCGGAGTCACGGAAACCGGAACCAGTTCCAACCCGAGGAGGAAGATCCTGACGTCCGTCGTCTGCGCCGTCCTTCAGGAGTCTGGGTTCCAGTCCGGGGACAAGGCCGCCGTTGGGACGCTCGTCGAGATGCTGATGAGCTGTGAGTATATTTCCCCCGGGAGGGGCGTTGTTGGGGGGAAGGGAAGGGGAGGAAGGCGCCGTTGGGACCCAAGTCGAGATGCTGAAGAGCTGCGAGTATATTCCCCCAGGGGGGCGTTGTGGGGCGGGGGGTAAGGGAAGGGAGACAAGACCACCTTTGGGACGCTCGTTGAGATGCTGACGAGCTGTGAGTATATTTCCCCAGGGGGACGTTGGGGAGGGGAAGGGAAGGGGGCAGAGGCGCCGTTGGGACGCTCGTCAAGATGCTGACAAGCTGTGAGTATATTCCCTCCGGGGGGTCATTGTTGGGGGAAGGGAAGGGGACGAAGGCGCCGTTGGGACCCAAGTCGAGATGCTGAAGAGCTGTGAGTATATTCCCCCAGGGGGCCGTTGGGGATGGGGGGAAGGGAACGGGGCCAAGGCCGCCATTGGGACTCTCGTCGAGATGCTGACGAGCTGTGAGTATATTCCCAGAGGGAGGCGTTGGTGAGGGAAAGGGAAGGGGGCAGAGGCGCCGTTGGGACGCTCGTCAAGAAGCTGATGAGCTGTGAGTATATTCCCCCAGGGGAGCGTTGGGGAGGGGAAGGGAAGGGGGCAGAGGCGCCGTTGGGACGCTATTTGAGATGCTGACAAGCTGTGAGTATATTCTCCTGGGGAGCATGAGGGATGAAGGGGAAAGGGACAAGGCTGCTGTTGGGACGCTTGTCGAGATGCTGACGAGCTGTATGTTCCCCCGGGGGGCAAGGGGGGGAAAGGAATTAATGCAGAGTAGGGGTGTCCAGGGTATTTCAGAGGGAATGTGACATGACCAGACGAAGCTTGACCTAACCTAATTTTGGACGCTGTGTCCTAACCTGGCTATGGAGGGGGGATGGGGGTGTCACCCCTCCCTCCCTGAAGGCCTCCCAAGTAATTCACGACCCCCTAACCTAACATGCTGGGGGTGCTTGGATCCCCCTCAAGTAATTTGTGACCCCCTACTCTTCATACTACCCCATCATAACCTAACCTGGATGGCATGTCCTAACCTGGCCAGGGGGTTCTTTGCACTCCCTGGACCCACCAATTAGTGACCCCCTTCTCTGCTTACTACCCCACCCTAACCTTGGATGCCATGTCCTAACCAGGCCGGAGGAGGGGGAGGGGACCCCCCCCTAGTCTGCGTATTTTCCCAGTCTCCTGTAAACTAAGCTTTGGTGCTGTGCCCTAACCTGGCCAGGAGGGCTTCAACCCTTCCCCTGGACCCCTTAAAGTAATTCGTAATCCCCTACTCTGCATACTGTACTACCCTCCGGGGGTAATTTTTTATGAGACGCGTGAGATCATCCAAACTAGCATTACCTAAGTACCCCAGGTCATATTAGGCTGACAGGGCTTGGTTAGCTTAACCAAGTGCACTTACAGGCCTGGGGTGACCAGCCTTCCAATGACGACCGCTCGCTAATGAGTAACAAGTGACTACAATATTATTTGACTTCATACCATTGTCTCATTTTGGGGCAAACTAGAGAAAATGGCTAATGTGGGTTGGTTCCTGCCAGTTGGCAGCCGGTATATTTACTGCCTTTTAATTGATTTTGTTTGTGGTTGTGATATTTACCATCTTTATGCCCCATTTTATGTTTTTAAATTCATCTCCAAGGTTTACAGTTTCCAAATTCTCATTGCCTGTGGGAATGACTTTGTCATGTTTGGCCATCATAAAGCTCTGTTAATTAGACTATTCACATAATGAATAGTTGATACAGTACTACAAATTTCTTTGTGCTATATTTCTGACACAATAACTTACTTTTCAGTCCTGTGTGAGGCTGGCCGCAGTAGCAAAACCTTCTGTGAACTAGCATATCGGACAGAGCCAGTTGTAGCAGACGTTTTGCTTGCATTGACAGAAATGGGATTTTCCATTGAAGGGCTTCAGGTATGTATTCTTTTCATGTCGAGTTGCTAAACGTTTAACTAACTGCACATCTGAATTTGTATCTGTTTATAAATTTATAAAATCAGGTTTGTATATCTAGGAAAAACTTAATTTACATGAAAAAATTGCAATTCTCAAATAATTATAAAAATATTATGCAGTTTTGGGTATATCTGCAGTTACTGGGCCTTGATTGTTGAATTATTGCCACTCATAATTTTCATTTTGTTTTTCATCCCTCTTCCCTATTTCATTGTATGGTGTTCTTGATCCATATGTTGTACATACGGTAGATATTCCTCCTGAAGGTTGATCCACATTTTCTTTTCCATTTGAGTAGAAGGAAGAAATGTTCATTTGATAACACTTTCTGTTAGTGCAAGTCATGTTGGAGGAGTGGATCTATTTTGCGTAGGAAGGCCTAGAATCCTTACCCGTATAAGGGACCCATTGAGACACAGCATGAGATCACAGTGGCTTCCGAGCCAGAGAGATATGTGGTCACTTTCTTCCCCATCCATTCTTGTTTAGAATACTGTTACCTTATTAGAAGTGCTAGCAGCAAAATGCAACTTTCACATCGTAATGGATGCATGCCTCGCCATTTCCAAGGCCTTAGCTTTTTAAATGGTTCCATATCACCTGGATTTGCTTACACACCCTTCTTTGCAGCAGTCTTCCTCTAACAGACCATTTTCACAGAGGTCATTATCGTGACTTGGTTTCTGTTATTTCGGGTGATGTGAATAATGGGTTTTTAAGCTCTCAAGCCCACTCATATGTCTCAGCCATAATCTAGGCTAGATAAGAAGTGAGATTCTTGTTTCGCTGCAGCCCTAGATAAGTAGTTTGGCATGCATGGTGCTACCAGCTACCAGACGATCTCTATATGTTCATCAGTGGAGGGTCTGGGTTTGATCAAAAAAATCAACATTTTATGAAAAATGTGATTATTTAAAATCTGATTTTGTAATTGGCTTTGTAAAGGTTCAGTCAGTGACTAAAACTTATCTGAATGCCCCATTAGGCCTACAAAAATCGCCAAAACAGGGTTGTCATATCAGCTCCAACACAGCAAGTAGATTTAAAGCAGCATAATGTTTTGCAAGTCGGAGATAAAAAACCTCATTCTGCACATATTCCTGACCATCTCCCCACTTTTCCAGATACACACACATACTGGTAAGTGACTAACTGTATTTTCTCTGTTTCTACAAAATCCTGAACATTGTTTTCCATGTGCTGTATATTTTGACTTCTTGAGATCAGGGGAACAAGCACCCATTCCTCTGTCAGTTAACTTTGGAGAATGCTGAACTCTTATCTGTTATGGTCAGATTTTTAAGTCTTTCTCATTGTTTCACTTTCCATCCACTTATTTTTCATAGTATTTAGAAGAATTTTTACATTCATTGATTCACTTTCCATCCACTTATTTTTCATAGTAGTTGACGGAATTCTTGTATCATTTCTTTTTAGATAAACATTTTTTATTACAGTGAAATTTTCTATTAAATGTAATGATTAAATGTCATGATTATAATCTTGCAATACTGGACAGTTGGGTGCGCATCAAAAGCATATTTTAGGCCTACCTAGTGTATTTTTCCAGGCACCAGACTCCTTTTACAAGTTCTCTTTATAAACACAAAACTCATGAGTAGAAGTGTAAGATCAACGGCATTGACAGCACAACTCTACAGGGATGTTATCAACAGGGTGGTAGTCATGTTGACGGATGAGTTTTATCCCAATTATTGCAGTACAGAAAGAAACATTTAGACTTGGGTAGACTTATTGAAAGGAGAAAAACATACTCTCACTTAATTTGAAGAACTATGAAAATAAAATAATGATAGCTCAAAGTTGAATGGCCATTTTGCCTAGAAAATTTTAAAATTGCTGTACATTTTAATAAGTATGGTATGCAGTGTTAGGATAATATTAATTTATTGTTCTTACCAGAAAAATTGTCATGGCACTAATTACTCATTTTATTTTTCAGTTTTTCACATACATACAAACAGCCTGTCACTGAATACGAAGCCATCAGAGAGAAGGCAGCAGCCCAAAAGAGGGATATTGAGAGAGCTCTAACAAAGTTTGCAGCGAAGACACGAGAAACCCAGAATTTATTTATCACCGATGATAAGGAGTTTTTACGTAGGTGCTTTCTTGCAGTGACGTATTTGGTGCCTTTGTTTGAATGGTCTTTTGTAAGCCCTGAATTGCTGTCACAGTATTTCAGCTTCAGTTTATGCATTATTTCTTTGTTTTCATGTTATGAACTGGTAATTTTGCTTGCTTTAGTCAGTCATATATTGGAGAGGAAGTAATGTTGTCTTTTTTCAGACAAAATTTTTTTTCATACAAAGACGTTACTAATTATTAGCCAACTTTGTAGTCGGTAGAATGAATGACACTTCATACCCATTTAAAAAAATCTTTCTTCCATCTCAGCCCAATTTTTTCATAATAAAATTTATGAGAAATGAAAAGTCATAGTTAGGCAATTCCTCCGATAAGAAATTTAATGAATCATCCACTGGAACTTTCGTACGTAATGAGACAATATCGAAACTGACAATTTTAAACTTAAATGTTACATTAATATTGCTAGGTTTGTCTTCAAAATTATCATTATTCCTAATATCACACCATGATATTGTACTATCAACCGGCATAGGTACCTGAAATAGCCACTTTGACAGTTTTTAAGACAACAGCAAAATGTGAAATAACAACCCCTTGTAGTACTCCAGGTTTTAATGCAAATTCACTTGACAACACCCCACCAACATTAACTTTGTTCATGGATAATTTCAATCAACTTTACATACACAGTGGGAATGCCATAGTGATGCAAGTGTTTCTTGCCCTGTGAGAGCTAAATAAATTAGCTCAGTGGTCTGGTTAAACTATAATAGACTTGCATAACATTGGTCCATAATATTCATTAATATTGCAGTAGAGTTTTATCTCTATACGACTGTATTTTGAAACCACTGGGTTACATTTTAGGGGAGGCTCACACATTCAGGTTTTTATCAATGTCGTTTTTTTTTTTTTATACCAAGACACATTCTGTCACTCAGCCTATCTCAGATATTATTAATTTTGCATTTTATGAACTTGCACATCATGAGAACAGATTGTCTATGCCGTAATGTAATAGTTACCATAATTGATCATGCAAGATTTATAAGAAAGAGATTGCTAGCTAAGCACTGATTAAAGACAAAATTCTAAACTGTTTCAAAGTGCAAAATAAGGGATGGTGGAGAGATCATCATGACTGGACACATCCAGGTAAAACAAACACCTGGGATTAAAATAAAGATATACATCACAAATATGCATTGCATTGTAAAAGCAGCTGCAGTTTTGTACGTGTTTTGTAAATATACGAGGCCTCAGCTTGAGTTAGTCTAGCCTACCAAAGCTATATGAAATCCAGTTACCTTTACTATGAAGTGAACCTGCTGATGCTGTCCACAGACCCAAATTGAAAATCTTAACTGTTTTCTTATTGAGCTGATCACAGGGCACAAAGGAAAAATTATGTAAGTGGAAAGGAGAATGAAATATATTGGAAATCATCTGTGACAAGCCTGCAAATCACAGGGAGCTATATTTAGCAATACAATTATTCACTGGGAAGGGGTCTTTGGGAACTCATTTGCATAGGCCACCATACCTGAACCACTGATTGTTGGATGCGTCTGGAACTTTTCCTGATGCACAGTCTTGGATGTGGTAAAACAGGGTTTCTAAATGTGGATCAATAATACGACTAATTGAATTTTACGATTGCATACAAATCTTGCCCCAGTTTTGCTACATTTTTGTGTTCTTGGCATGTTTAAGATCATTGCACTGCTTGGCCAATAACTGGAAAAATTACTATTAAAATATTTTTAAATTCCCATGTTTTTCTTAACAGTTGTGAAAGTCGAACCAAATCCCAAGCCTTACTTGGATGCATTGATGCCAAGAGATCAGGTCTTTGAGGAGGAAGAGGAAAACACAAGAAGAAAGAGGAGAAAAGCAATGAATGACGAAGAGGAGTTACAAAAGGTAGGTTTACATTGGATTTGTGAAAAGGATTTGTAATGCATTTCAGCTGGATTTTCCTTGATTATTATAGGAACCACTGAGTGGGCCTATGTATATTCTAGCTACAAAGGGTTGAGACTTTCCTATAATTAGTGGCTTTGACATGTTTCCTGACTTGTATCATGAAGTATCCATTGTTGCTAGAACTAGTGACGTAATGTTATACGTCGCTTTACTGGCCAACTGTTCCTCGTACCTTCTCTTCACGTCCAAACTATCGTAGCCTTGGAGATTAGTCTTTTTCTCTTTTTTTTTTTTATTACATCCCTGCTATTACCTTTGAAGTAGTCATTATGACCACAAAACCACCAGCCTTACAAAGACCAAACCATTCCAGGATGAACTCACAAGTTAGCGTAATTTGTGCCTTTGACTTACAACACACCACAAGTTATTTTTAACTTTCTGAAGAAACTTTTGGCATCCCTTTGAAAGTTTGAGCTCTTGAAAGAACTTATAACTTCATTGCATCAACATTATTGAACATACAGTTTGTTTTCATTGAATACTGTCATCTTGATGTTTCAGGAAAAGGACAAGCTCAACGAATCACAGGATGCTGAACTGGATAATCCTTACCTCAGACCTGTCAAGATGCCTCGGAAACCCAAAGTCAAGAAATGAAGGAACCTTTGTTACTTGGATGACTGAAGTGATAGAAACCCATAGAAAATTTCACATTGTTTTTCATAGTATGAAGTATTTCTTAGAACATTAGCAGCTGCTCTAGGAGCAAGTCTGTGTTGGCACTGGGTCAACTTGATCTAACAACAAAGTTAAAAACATTTTCTCTTAAATGACAATTCTGTTTTTAAAATTGAAAAAGGAAATTTGATATTTCTTTCATCATAGGTAGAAAAATGGTTTGGAACATTACCAAATTTTATATACTTTTTCTTGAACTTAGCCTCAATGTTAGCCCCAGATTTTTTAAAATATAATGGACTGTATTTATTCTGTAGTCACCTGGTACTTGATAAATATATCTTTCTACACAAAACTGTATCTTTTTCCGAGAAGAAATGCCTTATCCTCTCTGCTGTTTGCATTTACTTTTTATACCAACACATCCCAAAACACTGCAGCGAGTCAATCAGTGTCAGTGAACTGGCTGTCAAAGTCTTACCTTAGGCAAATCAAGCGACAAAGCTACATAAAGAACCTGTGTATACTGCCATTGTGTTGGTCCAAGTTCTCATGCATCTTGTCTCTGTTTGTTTACCAGAATCTCTTCCTGTATTCCATCAATGATATCCATTTGTTATTACTAATATTCAACTATCAATGCAACATTTATATCAACAAACTGTACAATATCTTCTTGAGCAATTCCTAATAATCCCAGCTCATGTATACGACAGGCAGCCTCCACAGCCTCTCTGAAGCCATCAGTTAACACAACTCATGCAGCAAAGGGAGATGTTGGGTAGGAATTTTCTACACCCATGCTCAATCATATGCGGTTACTCTACACCAGGCCTTCAAGGCATTGTTTACTTATTTCTTGTGGTTCAAGGTCTTCCAGAACTCCTTCAGCCTCCTGATGTAAGTTTCTTAGCATCTTCCAACAGTCTTTGCCAGAATAGTCAACTCCCTGTTGTGTACCTTAAATGCATCTGGCAGTGTTGCAGAACAGTAAAAAAAAAAACCTGAGGCAAGTGACTGTTTCTTGAAACAAATCTTCATGTAACCATGGTAATTATTTTTTTTTGCACCAAACACTAGAACAAATTAGACAATGACTCAAAAGAATTTTTCCTTCTTTATTCATTTCTTTACAAAATGTTAATATAAGCTTAACATTAAATACACTCATACTTTACAGTCAAGATGAAATTATTTCTTGCTGGTGAAGATACAGTACAGAGCCCTCGCCAAAGTAAGAAGGGTTATGCAACCCTACAGAGCATGAAATGCAGTATT
This sequence comes from Macrobrachium rosenbergii, assembly GCF_040412425.1. Taxonomy (NCBI): domain Eukaryota; kingdom Metazoa; phylum Arthropoda; class Malacostraca; order Decapoda; family Palaemonidae; genus Macrobrachium; species Macrobrachium rosenbergii. The sequence goes on along the minus strand of NC_089753.1, from coordinate 28,589,362 downwards.
TTCATTGAAAGTACAAAAAGCATAACTGAAGTAGAGATATATAAATATTCATATAACAAAAAACCAGAAAAGATTAATATATTTTCTTTTTAATTGTACTGTTTTCCTTTCACATCCACAACTACTCACGACTTTTTTACCCCAAGCCAAGTATGCGATAAAAATCTAATTATAAAGTAAGGATACTGCTTGCCTGCTCTTGCAGCAAGTTCTGCATACTATTGACATCCTTGCACCATTCTGTCAGCCTCTCCATCATCAACGCCAACTGAAAGAAATGATATTTTAATGATAAAGAAATACATTTTAGCAGTTAATATCTGCAGGTAAGTCTCATGAACAAAATACATTTTACAGTTAATACGGTGACATATTTCATGCATACATCTTGCTGAGTTTATTCAAAACTCTTCCTCAACTGAAAGAAACACATTTTAACTAATGTGGTGACTGATATTTCATGCATATGTCTTGCTGAATTTATTCAAAACTCTTCCTCGACTGCTTGTGAAAGTCCGCAACATTCCATTCCTCTATGACATAAAAAAAAGAATGAATACTGAACCATTTCACTTCCTGGATAATCACAACAGTAACTACAACACTGAAGATAATGAGAGGATTCTTATTTTAGTTTCATACTCTCAACAGCTGGAGCTGGGAGTCAAAGTTCTATAGGAATGGAACATAAAATTTTGGTCAAATGCCAAGCACTGGGACCTACGAGGTCATTCAGCACTGCAATAGAAACAGTAAAAGGATTTGAAAGGGAGGAAAACCTCGGAGTTTCACTAAGAAAACTCGGAGTTTCACTATGAAAGAATTGTTAGGTGAGGGTGGGAAGTAAGATGGAAGAGAGTATGAACAGAGGTACAGTAAAAGGAATGAAAGAAGTTGTAGCTAAGTTGTAGCTAAGGTCCGAGTGGATGCAGCAAAGAATCTTGTGTAATACCTGCAACGCACCGTATGAGGTGCACTGACAGAATTACCTCCGTATGGGATAAAAGTTCTATATAAAATACAGCAGTGTAATCAGAAAGTGTGTGGCACATTTAGTTACAATGTGTAATAAGACCTTATTACTGGAACTGATTTGGGAAATGGGTAAGGATCAATCCTTTCTGTGTGCAACAAAAAGAAAATAAATTTGATGGCCTGTAAGGGTTACAAAATGTGCTTAAATTACTTGCATCCTTGACTGGGATCAAACAAATGATTTCTTGCTTTTAAGACACAAGTGTTGTACTGCTTAATCATGTTAAAAGAGAGGATTTACTTTGACACAGAGAAAGGTTAAAAAGTCCTGTTTATTCCCACAGATTTACCATGCACATTTCATAACGTTCAAACATACATCCAAAGTATCTGAGTATATGCTTAAAAACCATTTGCTCTTGAAAATTTACTAAATTCTAACAAAACAAATGTTTGTCCGGTCTCACTGAGCTTAACTTATAACATACAAAATAACAAACCTGTTTTTTGTCCAAGACTCTGGGTTGTACCCAGGTAATGTTGACTTTGTTGTCGACCTGATCAATAGTGCCGCGAACAAGGCCCAGTGACAGAGCACGCATGACCATGACTTCTACCTGGTTTTCTGGCAGCCCAGTTTCCTTGGCAATTTCAGCGAATGTTAACTGACGGTCCCAAGCTTTGCGTTGGAATGTCATCTGAAATATTCAACGATTGAGTTCAACTTGATTTTATAGCCATTTGTTCCACACAATTCAGTAGAAAAACCTTATTCCATTTTCAAAAACACACTTAAAAAATACATTCAAAACTCAATTACTTTCAAAGAAGTGCCATTCCTCTTACCTCCATCAAACACAAAAGACGAATTTTCTCCCGAAGCTGATTTTCTTTGGTGACTAGGTCGAGCTGGGTGCTCCACTGCGGTCTCATGGATTCAAACTTACGAATATTTCCTTGGTTGAAAACCAGAAGCAACTCCAGTAACCATTCTGATGAGCTTCCCTTGAGTGTTTCTAGTATTGGATGTGCAAGCTGTATAATAATGGAAATATAACTAGATATCATTCTTGACCACTTAGAAAGACACTACATTTACATTACAATTGTATAATAGCTAAGCTAAACACTGAGTGACACTACTGAATGCTCATAGGCTGACCAAAAGGATTTATTTTAAACAAGGGGGGGACAGTTACCAAAAAAAAAAAAATGAAATTTGACACTTATGCAGAAAGATGCCTAAAGGAAGCTGCAAAATAACCTTGGTAATTTATATTGCACTGCACTCTACATTTTATATTTAACAACCCCTATACAAACTTCTCTGACAGGGAACTGCAATTTCATTGCACTGTCTAAGGAATCTGTCTGCCAAGTCATCGTCATAAGCAATTTTATGTCAAATCTTGAACTGAAAGAAAAATAAAAGTAACTTCAAACTCAGTATAAGTGAATCGAATTATCAGCTTTTTATGGACATACTTACAAGCTCTCCAAAGTTGTAAATCCCTTCGCCCAGAAGAGCAGCCAGGCCAAGATAAAACGCCTGCTTGCACCTGGTTTCATTGTCCAAGCCTTCACTGTCAGTGCAACCAAGATAGCGCAAAGCAGCTCTGTAGTAATCAGCATGTGCCCCACTTCGACAATACAATTCAGATGCAAGTAAGTAGAATCTGTAATGATACCAAGACAAAGTTAGATAACACCCATAGGGGGGGTAGGGTAACAAGTGTTCCTAACGCACTGCACTGTAGGCATTACTTGAGGTTTTTTGCAGCGTCCCTTCAGCCCCTAGCTGCAACCCCTTTCAATCCTTTGACTGTGCCTCCGTTCCCATTCTCTTTATTCCATCTTACTTTTCACCCTCTCCTAACAATTGTTTCATGGTGCAACTGCCTGGTTTTTCTCCTGCTACACCTTGAAACCTTCTTTACTCTCAACCTTTCAGCATTGAATGGCCCCAAAAGTCCCAGTGTTTGGCCTTGGCCTAAATTTTATATTCCAATCCAAAGTTAGATACTGCTACAGTACTAATGCATGTCTGAGAATTCCAAAATTAGGAGAATGACACTAAAGGTTGAAGGAAATTTGTCAGGAAGCCCTGTACATATGTGCAGAAGGAGTTCATATCATCATGTGGACGTTTCAGTGAGGGTAAATAACTCATGTAGCCAGGGCAAAAATTCGCTGCAAAAAACGTGCCTAAATTGATCATAAAACCCCTTAATCCAAGAGCATGATTTCAAGAAAATTTACCCAAAATAAGGTTACATTGATGTGGCCTTCCTGAAGCTTTCAACTTTACACTAAATAAATTACAGAAAAAAATACATCTCACTGCGATTTGAATTAAAAAGAAACAAGACTTCTTTCCCAAACTCACTTTCCATGTACTGCTGTGACGCCATCAACTTCATCCAACATTTTTTCAGTATCATCCAGAATCTTCTTGGTACGTGCCTGATCTTCCAAGCGGGTTAAGGTGATCTGAAAATGCACGATATTAATGTACTATGTTTTAAAGAACTACAGTCTTAGTTTTTGAAATGTAGAGTACATAACATCTGTTACCTATCAGTTCTCAAAGAGTGGAACCAGCCAAATACACTGCCCTTGACTTATGAAAACACTCAGCTTACATCCATTTACCATTATGTTCAAAAGTCTGATGAAATAATAGTAAAAAAATATTAAAAATGTAAAAATATGAAAATTACTCCATGAAACTTCCACTGAGAACTTATGGTTCTTCATGTATAATGACATAAAATTGGTCTTCCAGAAAGTAATCTCAATGGCCAGCAAAAACTAATACTGTATCGAATGACACACTCCAGGCTATCATTTTCAGAGTAACAATGCTTTCTTGAACTAAACATAAGTGCTTAAACCCAGAAAGAAAAATAAGATTTGGTGAAAATATCTTGTAAATATTTGCTAACACAAAGTATGCTCAGCAAAATGACATATTGCCTTACATTGGCTATTAGCACATTGCACAGAACTTTTGCTTCCTGGTGATCAACAACTCTTGGGGCAATCTTCTCGATGAATGTAATGGCTTCGTTTGGGTCTGCGTACTGCGTCACTACCTCTCCAGCCATTTGTGCAAGCGACAGTGGATTGATTCTGTAGAATGAGCAGAAAGAATGTTAAAAAACCTAACTGCACACCTGGAAAAAGTACTAAGACAAAATAACATGATTAAGGCTAAACAGTGCCTCAAGAGTATGGCGACAAATACATTGTACAGTCCACAAACATTAAGCTACAAATGTTCTTTAATTACTATTATTATCATTATTATTATTATTCAGAAGATAGACCCTATTCATATGGTGCAAGCCTACAGGGGCCATTGACTTGAAATTCAGTCTTCCACAGAATATGGTGTTCATTCGAAAGAAGTAACAGAAAATATATTGAGATCAGTTATTATAAAAACAGATAATTCAACAAATTAATAAACAAAATATAAGTAAATTATTAAAATACATGGAGAATTGTGTTAGAATTCGCTCTACTTTGGGCACATCACTGAAGGGGAGTTATAATTGATAAACAGTACCTGGAAGACTCAAATGCCTGACAGTAATGTATATCACACAAACAAATAAAGCTAAAAAACTAAATATATAACCACAAATTGTAAGACACAAAAGAGTAATAAATGAACATCAAATAAATACCTTCAACACAAACTTACTTGTTCTCCAATTCACTGATGAGGTTGTTGTAGAGTTGGATGAGCTCTGTTCCCTGCTGTAAGGCAGGATCTTTTACCAATGCCACAAGGGCCAAGGTTAACTGATGCCATAACCTAGAATAAAATAAAGACATGTAAGTTACTATATTGCTAAGTTAAAAGCAACTGAGATAACTAAAAAAGGACATCACATTAAATTATCTATAATAATAAAATCTGAGTGGATCTTGTTTGTCCTCTCCTGGGTGACAGTAGGGGAGACACGATAGCCACCCACCCCTTGCAAACCAGTTTGTCCACCCTGGGTGGGGGTGGGGTAGGTAGGGAAACGGGGGGGGAGACATCCATCCTCCTACTGCAAACATGTTTGTCCACCCCAGGTGGGTGTAGGGTAGGTAGGGGATCGGGAAGGTTGGAGAGACAGCAGCACCATTCCAGCACGCTACAAGCTCATGCATGAATAAACTTCAAAATGTTCATAATGGTGGCCCAAGTTTATTTGAAAAGACTAAGAATATTTTTTTTTACTCAATTTCAGCAATCAACTAAATTTAACTGATACCAAATCCTAAAGAAGGCACATGAAAAATAAGGGATTTCCAGAGAATATTAGCAATAACCCTAAGTATAAAAAAGTAAATGACTTTTATCTAATGGCCTTACGTCATATTATGTACATTGTTAAAATGTGCATGGACTTTTTTAACTTAAAGGTAACAATACTTTACTGCAGAATAATTTCTTTCCTCAATATACAATACAAAAT
>NC_089753.1:28506412-28578912 GCF_040412425.1 Macrobrachium rosenbergii | reverse complement strand
TAGCATCGTGGCATGCCACTCAGATGTCTCGAGTTCACGCCTCTCCCAGGGCGATGAAAAAATTGCTAGCCCTGTATCACGATCAGTTACTACTGCAGTGTGGGGTCTGTGGTGGGAGGATGAAACCAACATTCTTTGGAAGCTTGAGTTTCAAGTCAATGGCTGCGTGGCCTTGTTCCATGTGAATAGGTTTCATCTAATGAAATAATAATAATAATAGTATCTATCTTTCACTAACTGTTTTGTTCATTTCTTATTTGTGTACTTTTATTTACTTGTTTTCATGTCTGTTACAGTGAAACTCCCTTTCTTGACTGTCTTCTCTCTTTTACTGTTTGTGTTAAATCCCTCAGATACTCATCTGCATTCGACTGTCAATATCAATGAAATGGCATACAATGGACAAGAGAGTAACATTTTAGTCATTTAATGAAATCACAACAAAATACTCATAAAAACTGTTGAACAGCATCACAAAACCACATAAACTGTGCTCCTTCCCCACTGTTGAATTGGAGAGCTTGCAATGAAGTTTGAACAAAGTTTTTTTGAAAATCCACATCAATTTATTTACAGATGTTTTAAAAGGGTTGACATGCATGTTTTCAACTCATGAAAATGCCCCTTCTTAAGCATTTTCTCTTGCCAATATAACCAAATGTATTTCACACTTATTCAACACTAACTCAGAAAAACATGTCTCATAAACAATTGACATTCTCATAATTACAAGAAAAGTTAGTCTGTGATAACTTGTCATTAGTCTGTTTTATTTTTTGGTGTCCTTCGAAAGCACTTTACGATGGCACGAAGCAGCCGAACACCAATCCATAGCATCAGAAGCACCAATAAAAACATCATCGACCAAACATCCATATTGTAGATTTTGTACCTGGAAAGCAGAATATATGTTAGAAAAACTATTCCACTTTTATATTTTCCTTTGCACTTGAATACTAGAAGATAGTTAGTCTCACTGTCAAACTGACGTGATAACGAATTATTAAGACACACACCGAAGTCTATAAAACACCTACCAGGGCATATCAGCTATGGGGCAACGGAGATGCTTAGCTCCATTATACCGGATAACATATTCAGTCCAGAAAACTACAGTTTCTTGAGGAGAGATGGGCTGATCTCTCATTATTCTAGATTGCAGTTGTACGTGCTGCTGCATCCTGAAAGGAAAAACGAGATATCAAGAAAGTAGTTTTTTCACTATGAAGATACTGAATGATCTCAGTTATAATAACCAGTCATAGAGACTACTGGAAAAGACAACCACAGTTGTATAGTATATAGTAATTACAAAGAAGACAGTGATGATGAGGGAGTCACTAGGCCCTTGCTCTTGCTCTTTCAACTTTTCAGAAGACACAAGACCCAATGAGGTCATTTATGAGATATTTGGTTTAGCCATGTTTCAGGAGGTTATATGGATGCTGAAGTCACTAAAAAGTGTCATAAGAGCAAATTATTAGACATAACTGTTTTTAGATACTTATACCTACAATAATATAATGTATTTTTAAATACACTACACTGAGTTTACAGAATTTTCAATAACAATTATGAGGCTCAATTTTCAATTTATGCCTTTGGTTAAAGGAGTAAAACTTTCATATAGTTCAGGTTCTGGTACCCAGTAATCAGTTCAGTCTGGGCATTCTTACAAAGAAATGCCCCATTCCTAAATCACTGTAGCCTCAACTTTATAACTGTCACTGAACATTGGTAACTTTTGTATTTACAAGCACGTGATTACAGTACTGTACACCATTTTCCTCTAAACGCTGGCTACTCAAAGGTCTCCAGCTCTCAATGACACACCAAAGCCCCATACAACAAAATACTGAACACAGAAATAAGTAACTTCATTCAAACACATACTGTTCATTATCCATGATTGCAATTATCTCCTTAAGAAGAATGTCTTCTGTCAGGTCCTTCCAAAGGATTGTCTTTCCCCAGCCTTGGCGTTCAACTGTCCTCATGTTTGATTGCTGGTCAGCAAAAACTGGCAGACCTATAATGGGTGTTCCATGGTAGATAGACTCGAAGGTACTGAACAGACCACCATGCGTTATGAAGAGGCGCAGTTTCGAGTGACCTGTTTACATTCGAAAAGGTTATGTTGAAAACTGTGCCCCATATGCACTGTCAAAATAACAAACTGAATGAAGAAGCATCTGTGGGAAACTGTTCTCATAATCAAAAATTATAATGTATCACCATTGAGTAATATCCGAAGGAAATGATCACCTCAGATCATAATAAATTATGATGCAATATCCAAAAATATGTTCTTAATTTCCAAACATTAAGCCACTCACCTAGGATATCTTGCTGAGGTAGCCATTTCATGATTTTTACATTTGGAGGCAAATCAGGCATGAAGTCATTGTCCCATTTCCACAACACTCGTTGCTTCAGTGAGCTGAATACCTTGATAAGCATCTGTCTGTTTCTGGTTATAATTTTAGAAGGCTTACAACATAATCTTTATAGGCCTAAGTTCATTATCAACATGAAGGGAAAGTATTCCTTTAGATTAAATTGCTTTCATCTCAATTTATTATTCATGATGTGGGCTCTGTAGTTGCATTTGTTAATATTATAATCAAAACTTACTTTTCTGGTAGATAGGTAGATTTAACAACACTTCCCAGGCTGAAGAAGATGAAACCATGCTCACCAGAACCCTCGATCCACTCCTGAAGATCCTGTGAGGAACACACACTCATACAACACAGATGCATTGGTGGTTTTCTCGTGAGTCTGTGGTTTCTGTGAATGCCTTATCATTTTGTCAGTTCAAAAGGGTTATGTTTTGCTAATTCATCACCTCTGTTTTCACAAAGGCTCACAATTTTGAGAACAGAACAGAATAAAGAATTTAGGCCAAAGGCCAAGCATGGGGATTCATGAGGTCATTCAGCGCTGAAAGGGAAATTGACAGTAAAAAGGTTTGAAAGGTGTAATTGGAGGAGACGCTCAGTTGCACTATGAATCAATTGTTAGGAGAGGGTGGAAAGTAAGATGGAAGCAAATATGAACAAAGGCACAGTAAAAGGCATGAAAGAGGTTGCAGCTGGGGCAGAAGGGACGCTGCAGAGACCCTCAATTAATGCCTAAAGTGCAATGCATGAGGTGCACTGACAGCACTAACCCCTCCCCTGCACGAGACAATGTTGAGTTCCTTGACTAGAAGTTTGTCAAAAACCATAATCATACCTGTGGAAGTGGCTTGGCTGGACGGCAATGAATCCCTCCTGCATGAACAACACCTGGGACGTACGGACGAGTTGGAAATTCGAGTTCACGTACGCTGAAGAAAGGATCAGCAGAAACATATAGTACAGTAAGGCACAGCTATCAGAGAGATATAATGAGTAAAAACTCACTGCTGTCTTGTAGGTTATGGGTGCTTACATAACACAGGCTGCATATGATCACAATACCTGCTTAATTAATGTTTCCCAGCATAAACGTCTTCAGTATTAATAGTGACATTCTCCTATTCAGAAACTGAGTCAGAAACATTCATAAGTGTCAGCCTACTATGTACATCCCTCAGTGATCTGTCAAATGCTGGTGAATTATAACCTTTGTTTGACGATTTATAGATGGGCAAACTAAGATATACAAAGAACAGAAATGCAGAATCAATGTTACTCACCTGTTCAAAAATATCATTGAGACATTTTTCTGAAATTCTTCAAATGACGGCATATCCTCTGGGCATAGTCCAGAGCTTCGACACCTTCCTTCCAAACTGTCAAGAAGTCAAATTACACGGGTGAATAGTCTCCTAGGATGATACCTTACTGGAATCTAATTTTTTGAAGATCTATGTTAAATTTTTTCTTTACTGTAATAATTATGACTAAAAATTTAATTCTAAATCGTTCCATCACACTCTTAAAAACTTATAAATAAAACAAAGTAACATTGTATTCAGCAGCTACCAACAAATTTAATATTTGGTAAAAAATTATTTACTAAATGTTTTGGTTACGATACTGTGAGACATGGGAATGGAATTGACAATAAAATTGTTTTCTGCGTTGGAAAAAATTAAACCCTTTTTTTTGTTGAATCTTCTGTTCAACTCCCCTATAAAATGAAATTTATCCCAAGGCGTTCAGGATACATTAATTTCTTCCTCAAAGGTCATGTTTTGTCTTATACATGAATCAATACTCCCCCTCCCCTTTCCGCAAAGGCACTGCCTGATGACCACTGGTCGGATGGATAATCCATTTGCACAGAATCCCTTGGGGTTGGTTCATTAAAAGATTTATTCTTAGTGTATTCCTGTACAAAACCTCTTAATCTTGCATCTTCCATGACATTATTTTTTATTTATGGGATCCAGTTTAGAAAAGGACTTGTTTCCTCAGATGGTGGTCATGCTATCAAATTGAGCACCCTCCATTAACTTCCTATTTTAATTTCATTATTTTCATCTATCATTCTGGTACATATTTTGAAATTTCACTCAATGATTTTCTCTCCAACAATGTGCTGTAACTATACTCATTACACCATTGTGAATGATGGTTCCTCTGAGTTCCTCTAAACTGGTTTTCACAAGTCTTCATATTTCCCAAGAAAAGGCTTGTTACAATATTTTGCAAGGCATAAGACAGCTTCCTCTTAATTGTATCATTATGTGTTTGTTTTTACACATAATGATACCATGAACAGGGAGCTGACTTACGCCTTGCAAAAAATTGTAACAAGCCTTACTTTGGGGAAATACGAAAACTTGTGAAAACTAGGTTAGAGGAACTCAGAGGAACCATCATTCACAATGGTGTAATGAGTATAGTTACAGCACATTGCTGGCAAGAAAATCATTGAGTGAAATTTCAAAATATGTACCAGAATGATAGATGAAAATAATGAAGTTAAAATAGCAGGCTAATGGAGGGTGCTCAATTTGATAGCATGACCACCAACTGAGGAAATAAGTCCTTTTCTAAATTGGATGCCATAAATAAAAATAATGTCATGGAAGATGCAAGATTAAGAGGTTTTGTACAGGAATACAGTAAGCATAAATCTTTTAATGAACCAACCCCAAGGGATTCTGTGCAAATGGATTATCCATTTGACCGGTGGTCATTAGGCAGTGCCTTTATGGAAAGGGGGAGGGGGGAGAATTGGTTTGTATGTAAGAAAAAGCACAACCTTTGAGAACGGAATTAATGTATCCTGAGAGCCTTGGGATATATTTCATTTTATAGGGGAGTTGAAAGAAGATTCAACAAAAAAAAAGGGTTTAATTCTTTCCAATGCAGAACACAGTTTTAGTGTCAATTCCACTCCCATGTCTCACAGTATTATAACTAAAACATTTAGTAAATAATTTTTTACCAAACATTAAATTTGTAGGTAGCTGCTGAATACAATGTTACTTTGTTTTATTTAAGAAGATGAGGTTTGGCTGACTTTTGGCTAAAACCATAAATGCACAGAACAAAAAAAAAACTAGCTGAGAGCTGGAATACTTACTTGCTAATTATGAAACGAAAAAACTTTACTAAAAGTGTTTCCAGCATCACGTTAGCTGTTCGTTGAAGGAAGGTGAGCGGGTGCTGATAATCAAGGACGGGAACACTCAGGAAAGCTGGGTATGTTGGATTACCTATGTCCTCAGCATTATTACTTAAGAACCTTAGAGCTGACACATAGATGAAGGGAACCTGGGAGAAAGATTTACTTGTCATTTTGCTTGAAGTACTATGCCTAATGTGCTTGACATGTTTCCTTAACCACACAAAGAGAGGTTTGCTTCCAAGTCCATTGATTAAATGATGGCTGAAGTTCATATCTACAGTAATGCATGATTATCAGCTTGTCAAATAAATTCTAAACACTGAAAACAAGATCAAATCACGACGCTGTATATTTTTTTACCATTATGTACTAGCAAGGAAGCCTACTAGAAAGGGAGTAATATATTCCTCACATTTTGAGAAAAACCACTTTGTAATCAGCATCTAGCCATTTCAAGGTGTAATGATACTCTCATTCATGATATGGTACAGTACTATCACATACTGCACTGTCTTTCTAAATGTTGGGTCAAATTGGCTGGAAACTGACCATCAAACATGTTAAAAATGCCTTAGTTCAACAAATCCCTATCAGATTATAACATTCTGAGTAACGCACTTCTAACAACATACTGTAACATTACCTCCTACTTTGAAGTAAGGTGGAGAACTAATTGAAAAACCCAAAATTTTTTAACTACATCGGAAACACAACTCCCCACGCCCCCCCCGACAACCAGGGACTGCCTGTACTGTACATGTCGTGAACGAGATACAGTCGCACCTGATGTACTGTAAGTGTATTCTCTCTGATCATAATCAGAAATACACAGAATGCCACTGCTGCTTTGCTAATAAAAAGACAGTGTTATTATGAAGTAATCGATGAGGCAATTGAGTCACACCTCTTCACTCTGATAAGGTTTCCCCAGAGGATTTCTTCCTTAGAACAAGAGAACTCAATACTACAGGCCTTAAACTTGGTGGGGTACAATAGAACCAGTTGAATTGCAGAGACAAAAATGAATCTCATTAACATCACAGGAAAAGTAAAAATATTCCCACTGGTTAAGAATACACAGAAAACAATGTTTCATTTGGATTCAGATATGAGCCATCATTCAAATAAATTTTTCTATTTAGGAAACTGATTGCAAATTGACTCTAGAAACTAAAGAAGATTTATCAAAACGAATGTACAGTACAATATTTATAATCAAGAGCTTATACATGCATCACTTATCTATACACAGAACATAATACTGTACTGAAGTCAGTCCTTGCACTCTACCTTTAACTTATGGACTATTGAGAGATAGCAATCGCAAAAGAAGTTGGACAGGAGAACGATGTCATACTTCTCTCTTGACAACTCTTGCACTTCTTTATGAGCCAAAGTTTTCTCACAGGCATCGAGAATCTGCAAAACACCTCCCGTGCTAGGGAAGAATGACTCCTCAAAGTGGTTTACATCTATTAAGCCGGCATTTCCTTCTGGGACAACAACCTCATGGATGTTGTCTTTGACTACTTTGGATGGAAATGGTGTCACCAACGTTACCTGGAACAGGGAAAGTAAATGTAGCCGTGATTATTATTTTCTTGTGAATATTTTTCAAGTCATGTTACTTTAGATGAACTGCAGTTGTCAAAAACCATTTCTCTCTCATATATGGCTTGCTTTAATATTACAGGCATCATTAGATAAAGAATGTCTACCCAGCAGCTATATTTTGTTGAAAAAAGGCACCATTCACCAATATACCGCAAGTAACTGACTGCTGAAAGTCAAAAACTCTCTATACAAAAAGAGATCTCTTTTTAACAGAAGTCAATGATTTAGTTAATAAAACTTTCCCTTTTCCATAGAATTTTACCCTTTAATGTTTTTGACATCAGCCAGAACCCAACAGAACTCTAATCTCTTGAACTTTATTCCACCAAGGCATTTGATGCTCTTCCAAGATCACAGATAAACTTCAAGGCCAAAATTCTAGATTTTTTTCTCTTGATCTCAGAAATTATGTTTGCTGAAGATATCTGGCCCTACGAATTTGACACTTTGGCCAATTCTTTAAGGTCACGGGTCAGTCTAATGGGCAGCATCCTATTTGTCTCCGATTCATTTGGATGAGACTTGGTAGGTAGGTACCTTATGGGTTATTGGTGTGTTTTCGAAAATCACAGTTCAGTTGAAAGGTCACCTTTTCTCTGATTTCGAAAGAAATTTGGAATACAGCAGGACAGAATTGCAACCCCTTGAACAGAAAATCCCTACGTAAGCACAAAACAGAGAGGCACTGAATTGTGAACAAAAAGACTAATTGGTGCCTGAACTTGCCTGATGTCCACTCTTGGCGAGTTCCTCTGCAATGGTCTTGTAAAAGTTATGATGACTTTTACTCCCAATGGCCGCAATGAAGAGAACATCATAAGCATTACTTTCCCGGATGGCTGTCAAACTGCACGTCAGTGCTATCAGCAAGGACCAGCGGGCCATTTAGATTTTGTTCCTGATGAAAAGGAGAAATATGGGAGGAGGGATGAAGATGTTATGCAGCAAATTTAGTTTTACAGAAAATGACTTACAAGCTACCTGTAAGCTTACTGCTTTAGCAAAGTGGCATTTACATCCAATATAATTAATTGAGTACCAGATTTTTTCCCATTTCATAATATTTAACAGTTTACTTTATAACCATATTAAAACTAAAATTAGCAGACTAGATAAGTACTTACATAAAGATGGCACTTATAACACTGTAATTGACATATCTACCATGGAGATCTCTTAATATGTAAATTGTTAAGTTTTCTTAAACTATTTCCAGGGTCGAAGACAAACCTTCACTTGTATTTTCACTAACAGCAATGCACTTAAAAATTGTTTTCACCTAAGCTTGAAAGGGACCCAAAAATTGATAAGATTAATGTTATCTTTAGAAGATATTGTAATACAAATAATCTACTCGACAATGTGATTAGGGCAACTGGGAGAAATTTAGCCGTATCATGTACCAAGGCTCATTTCTTTAGGCTTATCAATCTACCAATGCTCTGATTGCTTGGGGAGCTTGTGACATAAGAGCCAAAGAAAGGGTAATTAAGATTGAAAAATGAAAAGAAGTTAAAGAAAGTAAGAATCTTCACTGGGTGATCTAAATGGAATGGAATGGAACACAAAATTTAAGCCAAAAGCTACACTGGGAAGTGAGGTTATTAAGAGCTGGGACCTAAAGGTGTGAGATTGTTCAGAGAGGGTGGAAAGAAAGATGGAAGACAGAATATGAATGGAATTACAGTAAAATGAATGAACAGGCTGTGGCCATGGACCAGAGATGCTGCAAAGAATTTTGAGGTAATGCCTACAGTGCGCCAAGTGAGGTGTACTAATGGCACTAGCCCCATACAGGGTATAGTGACCTGAATGCTAAAAGAAAGCGACAGCATGCCTGCAATGCTTGGAATACCTGAAGTGAGTGCAAGCATTTTAAAGGCAGGGAACAATTACTGATTTGTGTTAGTACAGATACAATGGTACAGGTTACAGGGGTTGGACAATCTGTTAAGGGTAGTACCAAACACATTTTAGATTCCTCCAACTAAAACTGATAAAACTGATGAACATTCTGATTTAGAATTTAGTCCTCTTCTTAATGAATAGAATAGAATATAGAATTTAGACCAGTGGCCAACTGCTGGGACCTATAAGGTCATTCAGTGCTGAAATGGAAATTTACAGTAAAAAGGTTATATAGTTGTAACAGGAGGAAAACCTCACAGTTGCTTTATGAATCAATTGTTAGCAGAGTTTGGAAAGATGGAAGAAAGAGAATGTAAATGGCACTACAGTAAAAGGAATGAAAGGGGTTGAAGCTAGGGGCTGAAGGAACACTGCAAAGAACCACCTGCCTAACAGTGCCACATGAGGTGCACTGAGCACTAACCCCTCTGATCGGGTCTTCCTAAATGATGAAAATTCAAAGGATTTGCTTAAACAAAAGCCACAAGCAAAACTCAGAAATTTGATCCCAAAGGTTGCCAAAGAAAAACTTGATTTCTTTACTAAGTGAATGGTTCCCACAAACTGTTACTCTCTTTTAGTTAACTAGTGCTACCAAGATTCATTTACCTTTTCTCAAAGGCATCACTCTGGGAAAAATTTGGAATACAAAGTTGACAGCCAAGTACAAAGGGGCTAAATGAAAGCTATAAAGTGCCTTTGGCAATTGTGGAAGTCCCTTTGCAGTTTAAAAATGTTGTGTCTTGTAATTATAACAAAGGCTTCAATGCTTTTAAGCATATGAGTACTTTGCCAATAAGCCTTCATTTTTGTTACTTATCTTTCACCAACTGTTTAGTTTACTTCTTATTTGTCTACCTTTATTTACACTTATTTTCATGTCTATTTCAGTGAAACTCCCTTTTTTAACTGTCTTCTCTCTTTTACTGTTTGTGCAATTACCTCATCTACATTAAACTGTCAATATCAATACAATGGCATAAAATGGACAAGAGAGTGAAGTAACACTTTAATCATTTAATGAAATTACAAAAATATTCACAGAAACTATTGAACAGCACAAAACCACATAAACTGTGCTCCTTCGCCACTGTTGAATTGGAAAGCTTGCAATGAAGATTGAACAAAGTTTTTTGAAAATCCACATAAATTTATTTACACATGTTTTGAAAGGGTTGACATGCATGTTTTCAAATCATGAAAATCTGCCTTCTTAAGCATTTTCTCTTGCCAATATAACCAAATGTATCTTACACTTATTCAACACTAATTCAGAAAAACATGTATGATAAACAACTGACATTCTCCTGATTACAAGAAAAGTTAGTCTACGATAATTTGTCATTAGTCTGTTTTATTTTTTGGTGTCCTTCGAAAGCATTTTATGATGGTGCGAAGCAGCTGAACACCAATCCATAACATCAGAAGCGCCAACAATAACATCATCGACCAAACATCCATATTGTAGATTTTGTACCTAGAATGCAGAATATACTGTATAAGTTAGGAAAATTATTCCACTTTTATATTTTCCTTTACACTTGAATACTAAAAGACAGTTAGTCTCACTGTCAAACTGACACGACATTGAATAATTAAGAAGCACACCTAAGCCTACAAAACACCTACCAGGGCATATCAGCTATGGGGCAACGGAGATGCTTAGCTCCATTATACCGGATAGCATATTCGGTCCAGAAAACAACAGTTTCTTGAGGAGAAATGGGCTGATCTCTCATTATTCTAGATTGCAGTTGTACGTGCTGCTGCATCCTGAAAGGAAAAACGAGATATCAAGAAAGTAGTTTTTTTCACTATGAAGATATTGGAAAGATCTCAGTTATACTGTCCAATAAAAGATAATATTGGAAAAGACTACCAGAGTTGTATGGTGTACAGTAATTACGAAGGGGGCAATAATGAAGAAGAAGTCTCCAGGTCCCTTTTAAAAGTTCCTCATTGCTTATTCTGTAGGATCAAAAGATCCTGCTCCTTCATTCCCATTTCAAAAGACACCAAGACCCTATAGGCTCTTTTTTGAGACATTTGGGTTTACCATAATTCAGCAGGTTTATACGACTTTTAGAAAATCTGAGAAAATCCTTACATAAAACATTACTTTTCAATTTTTTCAGATCCTTTAATCATTGAAATAAGAGCAAATTATTCAACATAAGTGTTTTTAGATACTTATACCTACAATATTATAATGTATTTTTAAATACACTGAGCTTACAGAATTTTCAATAACAATTATGAGGCTCGATTTTCAATTTATGCCTTTGGTTAAAGGAGTAAAACTTTCATATAGTTCAGGTTCTGGTACCCAGTAATTAGTGCAGTCAGGGCATTCAGACAATGAAGTGCGCCATTCCTAAATCACTGTAGCCTCAACTTTATAACTGTCACTGAACATTGGTAACTTTTGTATTTACAAGCACATGTGATTACAGTACTGTACACCATTTTTCTTTAAATGCTGGCTACTCAAAGGTCTCCAGCTCTCAATGTCACACAAAGCCCCATACAACAAAATACTGAACACAGAAATAAGTAACTTCATTCAAACACGTACTGTTCATTATCCATGATTGCAATTATCTCCTCAAAGAGAATGTCTTCTGTCAGGTCCTTCCAAAGGATTGTCTTTCCCCAGCCTTGGCGTTCAACTGTCCTCATGTTTGATTGCTGGTCAGCAAAAACTGGCAGACCGATAATGGGTGTTCCATGGTAGATAGACTCGAAGGTACTGAACAGACCACCATGCGTTATGAAGAGGCGCAGCTTCGAGTGACCTGTTTACATTTGAAAAGGTTATGTTGAAAACTGTGCCCCATATGCACTGTCAAAATAACAAACTGAATGAAGAAGCATCTGTGGGAAACTGTTCTCATAACCAAGAATTATACTTTATCACCAATGAGTATTATCTGAAGGAAATAATCACATTGGATCATAATAAATTATCATGTAATCTCTAAAAGTAGGTTCTTCATTTCCAAACATTAAGCCACTCACCTAGGATATCTTGCTGAGGCAGCCATTTCATGATTTTTACATTTGGAGGCAAATCAGGCATGAAGTCATCGTCCCATTTCCACAACACTCGTTGCTTCAGTGAGCTGAATACCTTGATAAGCATCTGTCTGTTTCTGGTCATAATTTTAAAGACTTACTAGGTAATCTTTATAGGCCTGATCGTTATCAACACGAAAGGAAAGTATTCCTTTATTTTAAATTGCTTTCATCTTGATTTATTATTCATGATGTGGGCTCTGTAGTTGCATTTGTTAGTATGATAATCAATAAACTTACTTTTCTGGTAGATAGGTAGATTTAACAACACTTCCCAGGCTGAAGAAGATGAAACCATGCTCACCAGAACCCTCGATCCACTCCTGAAGATCCTGTGAGGAACACAAGCTCATATACTGCAGATGCACTGATGGTTTTTTCATGAATCTGTGGCTTCGGTGTACGCCTTATCATTCTCTCGGTTCAAAAGGGCTATGTTTTGCTGATTCAACATTGCTTTCACCATGGCAGACAATGTTGAGAATAAAATAGAATATAGGATTTAGGCCAAAGGCCAAGCATGGGGACTCATGAGGTCGTTCAGCGCTGAAAGGGAAATTGACAGTAAAAAGGTTTTAAAGGCGTAATAGGAGGAAAACCTCGCAGTTGCACTATGAATTAATTATTAGGGGAGGGTTGAAAGTAAGATGGAAGCAAATATGAACAGAGATACAGTAAAAGGCATGAAAGAATTTGCAGCTGGGGGCAGAAGGGACGCTGCAAAGAACCGTACGTAACGCCCACAGTGCACTGACAGCGCTACCCCCCCTACAGGGAACAATGTTTACTTCCTTGACTAGAAGTTTGTCAAAAACCATAATCATACCTGCGGAAGTGGCTTGGCTGGCCGGCAATGAATCCCTCCTGCATGAACAACACCTGGGACGTATGGACGTGTTGGAAATTCGAGTTCACGTACACTGAAGAAAGGATCAACACAAACATATAGTACAGCAAAGCACAGCTATCAGAGAGACATAATGAGTAAAAACTTACTGCTGTCTTATAGGTTATGGGTGCTTACATAACACAGGCTGCATATGATCACAATACCTGCTTAATTAATGTTTCCCAGCATAAATGTCTTCAGTATTAATACTAACGTTCGCCTATTCAGAAGCTGAGTCAGAAGCATTCAGAAGTGTCAGCCTACTATGTACATCCCTCAGTGATCTGTCAAATGCTGGTGAATTATAACCTTTGTTTGATGATTTATAGATGGGCAAACTAAGATATACAAAGAACAGAAATGCAGAATCAATGTTACTCACCTGTTCAAAAATATCATTGAGACATTTTTCTGAAATTCTTCAAATGACGGCATATCCTCTGGGCATAGTCCAGAGCTTCGACACCTTCCTTCCAAACTGTCAAGAAGTCAAATTACACGGGTGAATAGTCTCATAGGATGATACAGTACTGTAATCCAATTTTTTGAAGATCTATGTTTGATTGTTTCTTTACTGTAATAACTAAGACAAAAAATTTACTTCTAAACAGTTTTATCACACTGTTAAAAACCCATAAATAAAACAAAGTAACATTGTATTCAGCAGCTACCAACAAATTTAATAATTGGTAAAAAATTATTTACTAAAAGTTTTTGTAACGATACTGTGAGACATGGGGGTGGTATTGACACTAAAACTGTGTTCTGAATTGGAAAAATTTATCCCTTTTTAGTTGAATCTTCTGTTCAACTGCCTTATAAAATGAAATTTATCCCAGGGCTTTCAGGATGCATTAATTCCATTCTTAAAAGTCATGCTTTTTCTTACATACGAACCAATACTCCCCCTCCACCTTTCCACAAAGGCACTGCCTAATGACCACCGGTCAAATGGATAATCCATTTGCACAGAATCCCTTGGGGTTGGTTCATTAAAAGATTTAATCTTACTGTATTCCTGTACAAAACCTCTTAATCTTGCATCTTCCATAGCATCATTTTTTATTTATGGCATCCAATTTAGAAAAGGACTTATTTCCTCAGATGGTGGTCATGCTATCTAATTGAGCACCCTCCATTAGCCTCCTATTTTAATTACATTATTCCCATCTATCATTCTGGTACATATTTTGAAATTTCACTCAATGATTTTCTTGCCAGCAATGTGCTGTAACTATAAAGTAAATCACCCGTATTCACGGGTGATGCGTACCGCATCCCCTCGGTGAATAGCTAAAATCCGCGAATACTTAAAACCCCTCTAAAAACACTTACAACTGCCTATTTTGATAGTTTAAACAAAAAAAAAAAACTCTAAAAATGCTTATACCTGAGTGTTTTAATAGTTTTATCACAAAAGTGCATTTAGTTATGAAAATTAAATGAAAATACAGTAATTAGTGAATATTTCTCATCGAAAAACACAGAATGGGCGAGTTCTCCGCGAATAATGTGTATATACGTTCCACAGAGAAATCCATGAATAGATGAGTCTACGAATAGTGAGACCGCAGATACGGAGGCTTTACTGTACTCATTACACCATTGTGAATGACAGTTCCGCTGAGTTCCTCTAACCTGGTTTTCACAAGTCTTTGTATTTCCCCAAACTAAGGCTTGTTACAATTTTTTGCATGGCATAAGACAGCTTCCTCTTAATGGTATCAGTATGCGTAAAAACAAACTCACAGTCAACAATCCCAGTGATCACGAAGACGAGGTTGGCCGACTTTTTGCTAAAACCATAAATGCACAGAACAAAAAAAAACTAGCTGAGAGCTGGAATACTTACTTGCTAACTATGTAACGAAAAAGCTTTACTATAAGTGTTTCGACAATCACGTTCGCTGTTCGTTGAAGGAAGGTGAATGGGTGCTGATAATCAAGGATGGGAACACTCAGGAAAGCTGGGTATGTTGGATTACCTATGTCCTCAGCATTAGGACTTAAGAACCTTAGAGCTGACACATAGATGAAGGGAACCTGGGAGAAAGATTTACTTGTCATTTTGCTTGAAGTACTATACCTAATGTGTTTGACATATTTCCTTAATCACACAAAGAGGGGTTTGCTTCCAAGTGCACAGATTAAATGATGGCTGAAGTTCATATCTACAGCACTGCATGATTATCAGCCTGTCAAACAAATTCTAAACACTGAAAACAAGAGCAAATCATGACACTGTATATGTTTTAACTACTGCATCATGTACTAGCACATGGAAAACAAGGAACCCTACTAGAAAGGGAGTAATATATTCCTCACATTTTGAGAAAAACCACTTTGTAATCAGCATTCAGCCATTTCAAGGTGTATTGATACTCTTATTCATGATATACAGTACTATCACATACTATCTTTCTAAATGTCTGGTAAAATTGGCTGGCAATTAACCTTTAACCACGTCGGTAAAAATGCTTTATTCCAAAAAATCCCTATCAGATTATAACATTCTGAGTAACACACTTCTAACAACATGCTGTAACATCTCCTACATTGAAGTAAGGAGGAGAATTGACTGAAAAACCCCAAATTTTTTCATTACAGGCAGTCCCCGGTTATTGGCGATCCGGCTTATCGGCACTGATACCCACCTAGCGAAGGCGCCAATATTCTTCGATTTCCGGTTATTGGCGATTTTCAGTTATCATCACGCCGCTGGGAACAGAACCCCCGCCAATAACCAAGGACTGCCTGTACTGTACATGTTGCGAATGAGATACAATTGTACCTGATGTAGGTGTATTCTCTCTGATCATTATCAAAGATACACAGAATGCCACTGCTGCTTTGCTAATAAAATGCCAGTGTTATTATAAAGTAATCAGTGAGGCAATTGAGTCACACCTCTAAACTCTGATAAGGTTTCCCCAGAGGATTTCTTCCTTGGAACAAGAGAACTCAATACTACAGGTCTTTAATTTGGTGGGGTACAATAGTTCCACTGGCACTGCAGAGACAAAAATGAATTTCATTAACACAACAGGAAAAGTCAAAAGATTCCCACTCGTTAAGAAAACACACAAAACAATGTTTTGAATGGATTCAGCAATGAGCCATGATTCAAATAAATTTTTCTATGTAGGAAACTGATTGCAAATTGACTCTAGAAACTAAAGAAGATTTATCAAGATGAATGTAAAGTACAATATTTATAATCAAGAGCTTATACATGCATCACTTATCTATACACAGAACATAATACTAAAGTCAATCCTTGCACCCTACCTTTAACTTATGGACTATCGAAAGATAGCAATCGCAAAGGAAGTTGGACAGGAGAACGATGTCATATTTCTCTTTTGACAACTCTTGCACTTCTTTATAAGCCAAAGTTTTGCCACAGGCATCGAGATACTGGAAAACACCTCCTATGCTAGGGAAGAATGACCCCTCAAAGTGGTTTACATCTACTAAGCCGGCATTTCCTTCTGGGACAACAACCTCACGGATGTTGTCTTTGACTACTTTGGATGGAAATGGTGTCACCAACGTTACCTGGAACAGGAAAAGTAAATGTAACCAAGATTATTATTTTCTTGTGAATATTTTTCAAGTTGTGTTACTTTAGCTGAACTGCAGTTGATGAAAACCATTTCTCTCTCATATATGGCTTGCTTCAATATTACAGGCATCCTTAGATAAAGAATGTCTACCCAGCAGCTATATTTTGTTGAAAAAAGGCACCATTCACCAATATATTGCAAGTAACTGACAGCTGAAAGTCAAAAGATTTCCATATAAAAGAGACCTCTTTTTAACATGAGTAAATTATTTGGTTGATAATATTTACCCTTTTCAATAGAATTTTACACTTTAATGTTTTTGACATCAGCTAGAACCCAACAGATCTCTAATCTCTTGAACTCTGTACATTGGTTAAACTGCCTTTATTCCACCAAGAAATTTGCTCTTCCAAGATCGCAGATAAACTTCAAGACCAAAATTCTAGATTTTTTTCTCTTGATCTCAGAAATTATGTTCACTGAAGATCTCTGGCCCTACGAATTTGACACTTTGGCCAATTCTTTAAGGTCACAGGTCAGTCTAATGGGCAGTATCCTATTTGTCTCCGATTCATTTGGATGAGACTTGGTAGGTAGGTACCTTATGGGTTATTGGTGTGTTTTCTAAAAATGTTTTACTCAGTTTTGAAGGTTGCAGATCAATGTTAAGGCCAACATTATTTTCCTCTGATCTTCTTGAAAGCTGGTTGGTAACTTGGGCTTTGAAATTCTTTTCCCAATTTTTTGTTGCCTTGACCTCTTGCTAAGATCACAGTTCAGTTTAAAGGTCACCTTTTCTCCAATTTCGAAAGAAATTTGGAATACAACTGCATAGAATTGCAACCCCTTGAACAGAAAATCCCTACGTAAGCACAAAACAGAGAGGCACTGAATTGTGAACTAAAAAAGACTAATGGGTGCTTGAACTTGCCTGATGTCCACTCTTGGCGAGTTCCTCTGCAATGGGCTTGTAAAAGTTCTGATGACTTTTACTCCCAATGGCCGCAATGAAGAGAACATCATAAGCATTACTTTCCCGGATGACTGTCACACTGCACGTCAGTGCTATCAGCAAGGACCAGCAGGCCATTTAAATTTTGTTCCTGATGAAGAGGAAAAATATGGGAGGAGGGATGAAGATGTTATGCAGCAAATTTAGTTTTACGGAAAATGACTTACAAGCTACCTGTAAGCTTACTGCTTTAGCAAAGTGGCATTTACATCCAATATAATTCATTAAGTACCTAATTTTTTCCCATTTCATAATATTCAGCATTACTGTATCACCCTATAAAGGCTAAAATTAGCAGACTAGATAAGTACTTACACTCAGATGGCACTTGTAACACTGTGATTTAAATATCTACCATGGAGTTCTCTTAATACGTAAACTGTTGAGTTTTCTTAAACTATTTTCGGGGTCAAATACAGACCTTCAATTGCATTTTCACTAACAGCAATACACTTAAAAACTGTTTTCACCTATGCTTGAAAGTAAACAAAAAATTGATAAGATTAATGTTATCTCCAGAAGATATTGTAATATAAATAATCTACTCGACAATGTGATTAGGGCAACTGGGAGGAATTTAGCCGTATCATGTACCAAGGTTCATTTCTTTAGGCTTATCAACTTACCAATGCTCTGATTGCATGGGGAGCTTGTGACATAGGAGCCAAAGAAAGGATAATTAAGATGGAAAAATGAAAAGAAGTTGGAGAAAGTGCGAATCTTCACTGGATGATCTGAATGAAATGGAATGGAACACAAAATTTAAGCCAAAAGCTAAGTGCTGGGACCTATGAGATTGTTCAGGAGAGGGTGGAAAGAAAGATGGAAGACAGAATATGAATGGAATTACAGTAAAATGAATGAACAGGCTGCGGCCATGGACCAGAGATGCTGCAAAGAATTTTTAAGTAATGCCTAAAAGTGAGGTGTACTGATGGCACTAGGGGTATAGTGATCTGAATGCCATGCCTGCAATGCTTGGAATACCTGGAGTGAATGCAAGCATTTTAAAGGGCAGGGAAAAATTACTGACTTGTGTTAGTACAGATACAATGGTACAGGTTACAGGGGTTGGACAATCTGTTAAGAGTACCAAACACATTTTAGATTCCTTCAACTAAAGCTGATAAAACTTTGGTGAACGTTCTGATTCAGAATTTAGCCCTCTTCCTAACTGAAGAGAATAGAATATAGAATCTAGGGCAATGGCTAAGCCCTGGGACCTATGAGGTCATTCAGTGCTGAAACGGAAATTTACAGTAAAAAGGTTTTATAGGTGTAACAGGAGGAAAACCTCACAGTTGCATTATGAATCAATTGTTAGCAGAGTTTGGAAAGATGGAAGAAAGAGAATGTATATGGCAGTACAGTAAAAGGAATGAAAGGGGTTGAAGCTAGGGGCTGAAAGGACGCCTCAAAGAACCTTAAGCAAAGCCTACAGTGCACTGCATGAGGTCTACAGTGCACCGCATGAGGTGCACTGACAGCACTAACCCCCTATGGAGTCTTCCTAAATGATGAAAATTCAAAGGATTGCTTAAACAAAAGCCACAAGCAAAACTTAGAAATTTGATCCCAAAGGTTGCCAAAGAAAAACTTGATTTCTTTACTAAGTGGATGGTTCCCACAGCCTATTACTCTCTTTTAGTTAACATGCACTACCAAGATTCATTTACCTTTTCTCAAAGGCGTCACTCAGGGAAAAATTTGGAATACAAAGTTGACAGCCAAGTACAAAGGGGCTAAATGTAAGCTGCAATTGTGGAAGTCTCCTTTGCAGTTTAAAAATGTTGTGTCTTGTAATTAAAACAAGGGCTTCAATGCTTTTAAGCATATGCTTACTTTGCCAATAAGCCTTCATTTTTTATTATTTATCTTTCACCAACTGTTTAGTTTATTTCTTTTTTGTTTACCATTATTTACTTGTTTTCATGTCTATTACAGTGAAACTCGCTTTCTTGACTGTCTTCTTTCTTTTACTGTTTGTGTCAACTACCTCATCTACATTAAACTGTCAATACTGTATCAATACAATCGCATACAATGGACAAGAGAGTAAAGTAACACTTTAATCATTTAATGAAATGACAACAAAATACTTATACAAACTATTAAACAGCACAAAACCACATAAACTGTGCTCTTTCACCACTGTTGAATTGGAAAGCTTGCAATGAAGTTTGAACAAAGTTTTTGGAAAATCCACATCAATTTATTTACAGATGTTTTGAAAAGGTTGACACGCATGTTCCTAACTCATGAAAATGCCCTTTCTTAAGCATTTTCTCTTGCCAATATAACCAAATGTATCTTACACTTATTCAACACTAATTCAGAAAAATATGTCTCACAAACAACAGTTATTGGTATTCTCCTAATTGCAAGAAATGAGAAGTTAGTCTATGATAATTTGTCATTAGTCTGTTTTATTTTTTGGTGTCCTTCGAAAGCATTTTATGATGGTGCGAAGCAGCTGAACACCAATCCATAACATCAGAAGCGCCAACAATAACATCATCGCCCAAACATCCACATTGTAGACTTTGTACCTAGAATGCAAAATATATAAGTTTGGAAAATTATTCCACTTTTATATTTTCCTTTACACTTGAATACTACAAGACAGTTACTCTCATTGTCAAACTGACACGACAATGAATAATTAAGAAGCACACCAAAGTCTACAAAACACCTACCAGGGCATATCAGCTATGGGGCAACGGAGATGCTTAGCTCCATTGTACCGGATAACATATTCGGTCCAGAAAACTACAGTTTCTTGAGGAGAAATGGGCTGGTCTCTCATTATTCTGGATTGAAGTTGCACGTGCTGCTGCATCCTGAAAGGAAAAACGAGATATCAAGAAAGTAGTTTTTTCACTATGAAGATATTGGAAAGATGTCAGTTATACTATCCAATAAAAGACAATATTGGAAAAGACAACCAGAGTGGTATGGTATACAGTAATCACAACTCCTTCATTCCCATTTCAAAGGACACCAAGACCCTATAGGCTCTTTTCGGAGGTGTTTGGTTTTACCATAGCTCAGCAGGTTCATATAAATTTTATAAATACTGAGAAAATCCTATGACAGATAAAACATTACTTTTCAATTTCTCAAAAGCCTTTAATCATTTAAATAAGAGCAAATTATTAGACACAAGTGCTTTTAGACACTTATACACCTACAATATTAGAATGTATTTTTAAATACACTACACTAAGTTTGCAGAATTTACAATAACAACTATGAGGCTTAATTTTCAATTTATGCCTTTGGTTGAAGGAGTAAAATTTTCATATGGTTCAGGTTCTAGTATCAAGTAATCAATGCAGTCAGGGCACTCTGACAATGAAGTGCCTCATTCCTAAATCACTGTGCAGTCTCAACTTTATGGCTGTCATTGACTACCTGTTATTGTAGGAAATCTTACAAAAGAACATTGGTAACGTTTGTATTTACAAGCACATGTGATTTTTTCATTTATCTTTAAATGCTTGCTGTTCAAATACTAAATACTAAACATAGAAATAAATAACTTCATTCAAACACATACTGTTTATTATCCATGACTGCAATTATATTCTGAAGGAGAATGTCCTCTGTCATGTCCTTCCAAAGGATTGTCTTTCCCCAGCCTTGTCGTTCAACTGTCTTCATGTTTGACTGCTGATCAGCAAAAACTGGCAGACCTATAATGGGCCTTCCATGATAGATAGACTCAAAGGTACTGAACAGACCGCCATGTGTCATGAAGAGGCGCAGTTTCGAGTGACCTGTTTGCATTCGAGAAGGAAGGAAGAAGTTCTGTTGAAAACAGTGCCCCGTAAGCATTGTCAAAATAACATCAACTGAATGAAGTAGCATCTATGGTAAACTGTTCTCATAATCGTCGAGTAATATTTGAAGGAAATAATTACTTCAGATCGTAATAAATTATGTGATCTCCAAAAATACGTTCTTAATTTCCAAACACTAAGCCACTCACCTAGGATATCTTGCTGAGGCAGCCATTTCATGATTTTCACATTTGGAGGCAAATCAGGCATGACGTCATCGTCCCATTTCCACAACACTCGTTGCTTCAGTGAGCTGAATACCTTGATAAGCATCTGTCTGTTTCTGGTCATAATTTTTGAAGACTTACTAGGTAATCTTAATAAGCCTAATAGTTTGTTACTAACATGAGGGGAAAGGATATGAAAGTATATTCCTTTATATTAAATTGCTTTCATCTTAATTTATTATTCATGATTTGTGCTTTGTATTGGCATTAAGTGTTATAATCAATATATGGGTACTTACTTTTCTGGTAGATCGGTAGATTTAACAACACTCCCCAGGCTGAAGAAGATGAAACCATGCTCACCAGAACCCTCAATCCACTCCTGAAGATCCTGTGAGGAACACAAGCTCATATAATGCAGATGCATTGGTGGCTTTTTCATGACTATGGTTTCTGTGAATACCTTATCATTTTCTGTTCAGACTAATTGTGTTTTGCTAATTCAACATCTCTGCTTTCACCAAGGCTGACTATGTTGAGAATAGAATACAGAATTTAAGCCAAAGGTCAAGCACTGGGACTCATGAGGTTATTCAGCGCTGAAAGGGAAATTGACAGTAAAAAGGTTTTAAAGGTATAATAGGAGGAAAACCTTGCAGTTGCGCTATGAACTATGAATCAATTGTTATGAGAAGGTGGAAAGTAAGATGGAAGCAAATATGAACAGAGATACAGTATAAGGCATGAAAGATGTTGCAGCTGGGGGCTGATGGGATGCTGCAAAAAACCTTAAATGCAATAATGCCTACAGTGCACTACATGAGGTGCACTAACAGCACTTATCCCCCTACAGGGGACAATGTTGAGTTCCTTGACTAGAAGTTTGTCAAAAACCATAATCATACCTGTGGAAGTGGCTTGGCTGGACGGCAATGAATCCCTCCTGCATGAACAATACCCGGGACATACGGACGAGATGGAAATTCGAGTTCACGTACACTGAAGAAAGGACCAACAGAAACATGTATAGCAAAACACATTTTTCAGAGAGACATAATGAGTAAAAACTTACTGCTGTCTTGTTGGTTATGGGTGTTTACATAAAACAGGCTGCATATGATTATAATACCTGTTTAACAAGTACAGTCTACAGAGTACTCACACCAACACACAAAAGCCTGCCCGCTCTTATCTCATTAACATAACTGACTCAAATTCTAGCATAAGTTTCAACCTCAGGTGAGGGCAGTATCTGTTGCCTACTGGAATGTCTAACATTTTTTCCATGGTAATCTAGTTGTTCAATGCACTCCCAATACCAAAAACAAAAAAACTGTGTATTTCATATCTCGAGCCACCTACAGTCAAGGACACTGTCTGAAGGTTTCACTATCATGCCTAGGTTAACAGTGTGGTCAATGTCTTACCAGTATGTTTCCCAGCAAAAATGTCTTCGGTACAGTGTTAATATTAATGTTCCCCTATTCAGAAACTGAGTCAGAAACAATTAGAAGCTTTAGCCTATTACAGTTGACCCCCTGATCTGCAGGGGGATAGGGACCTCAACCCCCCATGAATAGCTAAAATCCACGAATACTTGACATCCATCTAAAATCACTTATAACTGCCTATTTCAATAGTTCAAACACCAAAATCCCCTCTCAAAAACTTATAACTGCCTACTTTAATAGTTTTATTATAAATGTATTTAGTCACAAAAATAATGTGAAAATACAGTAATCAGCAAATATTTCTATACGAAAAATTCTGCGAATAGGCAAATTTTCTGTGAATAATGTGGATACACAGTACGTTCCACAGAAAAATCCGTGAATTGGTGACATCATGAATCCTGAACTGCGAATAGGTGGGGGCACACGCTGCACATCCCTTGTTAATTTGTCAAATGCGGACGAATTATAATCTTTGTTTGATGATTTATAGACAGGCAGGCCAAGATATACAAAGAAGAGAAATGGAGAGTCAATGTTGCTCACCTGTTCAAAAATATCATTGACACATTTTTCTGTATTTCTTCAAATGATGGCATATCCTCCAGGCACAGACCAGCACTTCGACAACTTTCTTCCAAACTGTAAAGAAGTCAAATTACACAGTTGAATAGTCTCATAGGATGATACAGTACTGTAATCTAATTTTTTAAAGATCTGTGTTTAAGGTTTTGAAGATCTGTGTTAATTTTTTTCTTTACTGTACATTAATAACTCCAGTGTGACTAACAATTTACTTTTAAACACTTCTACCACACTCTGGTGTCTTCCTCAGCTGCACACCACAAAGTATTATACAGGCAGTCCCCGTTTATTGGCGGGGTTCCATTCCCAACAGCGTGACGACCGAAAATCGCCGCTAACCGAAAATCAGCAACAATAGCACTGATCCCCGGTTAGTGGCGCCGGTAACCGGTGATCAGCGCCACCGATAAGAGGTAATCAGCGCCGATAACCGGTTATCAGCGACAAAAATCTGGTTATCGTCGTCGCTAGACAAGCGCCGTAAAACCGGATCACCGGTGACTGAGGCTGCCGATAACCATGGACTTCCTCTAGGGCCTTACAGTGATTCTTACAAATTTACAAAGAAAACAAAGTAAGATTGCAGTCGACACATACCAACGATTTAATATTTGGTAAAAACTGATTTACTAAATATTTTGGTTACGATATTATGTGACATGGCAGTGGATCTGACAATTACACTATGTTCTGCACTGGAAAAATTAAACACTCTTTTGCTGAATCTTCTGTTCAGCTGCCCTTATAACAATGCATATCCTAAGGCTTTCTGAATACATCAGTTCCAGTCTCAAAAGTCATGCCTTTTCTTAACACCTCGACTTAATGGAACTAAAACTTATTATAATTATTTTTTGCTGTGCTACCATTTTAGATGCGACACATTTTAGACAAAGCTCATAAATTGAATGTAAAGTACAGGTTAGTTTAGATCGGGAACTATGCGGGAATGCTGTTCACTGTAAGATACTTAAAAAACATTCAATTGCAGCTACAATACTAGTCTTTGTTCCTAATCAGAAAGCCAGACAAGTTGGGGTGCCACTGTATGTGAACCAATACTACCCATCCCCTTTTTATTTCTTCTTACTGTATTCCTGGACAAAGAATCTTAATCTTGCATCTTTCATGACATTTTTTTTTTATTAATGACATCCAATTTAGAAAAGGACTTACATTATTTCCTCAGCTGGTGGTAATGCTATCCAACTGAACACCCTCCATTAGCTTCCAAATTTTAATTTTGTTTTCATATATTATTCTGGTATTTTGAAAATTCACTCAATGATTTTCTTGCTAGCAATGTCCTATAACTACACTCATCTCACCATTGTGAATGATAGATCCTCTGAGTTCCTCTAACCTGGTTTTCACATGTCTTCGTACTTCCCCAAAATAAGACCTGTTACAATTTTTTGCAAGGCATAAGACAGCTTCCTATTAATGGTATCATTATGTGTAAAAACAAAAACTCACAGCCAACAATCCCAGTGATTACTAAGATGAGACTGGCTGACTTCAGCTGGAAAACTCACTTGCTAATCATGTGACGAAACATCCTTGTTCCAAAAGTTTCAAGTATCACGTTAGCTGTTCGTTGAAGGAAGGTGAAGGGGTGCTGATAATCAAGGATGGGAAAATTCAGGAAAGCTGGGTATGCCGGATTACCTATGTCCTCAGCATTATGACTTAAGAGCCTCAGAGGTGACACATAGATGAAGGGAACCTGAGAGAAAGATTTATTTGTCATTTTGCTTGAAGCACTACGCTTAATGTGTCAGACATATTTCCTCAACCAAACAAAAAAGAGGTTCGCTTCCAAGTCCACTGATTAAATGATGGCTGAAGTTCATATCTACAGTACTGCATGATTATCAGCTTGTCAAATAAATTCTAAACACTGAAAACAAGAGCAAATCATGACACTGTATATGTTTTGACTATAATGTACTAGCACATGAAAAGCATGGAAGCCTAATATATTCCTCACTTTTTGGGAAAACCACTTTACAATCAGCATTTAGTCATTTCGAGGTGTGATGATACTCTTATCCATGATATACAGTATCACATATTGTCTCTAAATGTTTGGTAAAATTGGCTGGCAATTAATCTTTAAACATGCCAGTAAAAATGCTGTATTCCAACAAATCCCTATCAGATTATAACATCCTGAGTAACACACTCATAACAACATACTGTAATATTATCTCCTACACTGAGGTAAGGTTGAGAACTGATTAAAAAACCCCAATATTTTCTAACTACAAGTTGCAAATGAGATGCACCTGATGGAGATCAGGTGCAAGTCTATTCTCTCTGATCATTATCAAAGGGTTTTGATTATCCAGTTATGTGCCCACTTAAGGTGTTTCCTTTATAAATATTTAAAAAAAAAAAAATACCCAGAATGCCACAGCTGCTTTTTTACTAGAAGACAGTGCTACTATGAAGGAATCAGTTGGGCAACTGAGTCACACCTCTAGACTCTGATAAGATTTGCCCAAAGACTTTCTTCCTCAGAACAAGAGAACTCGTTACTACAGATCTTAAACTTGGTGGGTTACAACAGAACCAGTGGAACTGCAGAGGCAAAAATGAATTTCATTAACATCACAGGAAAAGTCAAAATATTTCCACTGGTTGAGAAAACACGGAAAATAATGTTTCACATGGATTCAGATATGAGCCGTCATTCAAATAAATTTTTCTGTTCAGGAAACTGATTGCAAATTGACTCTAGAAACTAGGGAAGATTTATCAAAATGAATGTACAGTATCTATAATCAAGAGCTTATACAGTACATGCGTCACTTATCTAAACACTAAAGTCAATCCTTGTACCCTACCTTTAATTGATGGATTAACGAGAGATAGCAGTCACAAAAGAAGTTGGACAAGAGAATGACGTCATACTTCTCTCTCGACAACTCCTGCACTTCTTTATGAGCCAAAGTTTTCTCGCAGGCTTCGAGATAGTGGACAAAACGCCCAACGCCAGGGACGAAGGATGCCTCAAAGTGGTTCAAATTCATTAAGCCAACATTTCCTTCCGTGACAACAACCTCACGGATATTGTTTTTGACTCCTTTGGATGGAAATGGTGTCACCAACGTTACCTGGAACAGAGAAAGTAAATGTAACCGAGATTGTTACTTTTCCAGCCCTTACTTTGACTGAACTATAGCTGTTGACGATCACTTCCCTCTCATATATGGCTTGCTTTAATATTACAGGCATTATTCAATCGTCTGCTCAGCAGCTATAATTTGTTGAGGAAATGCACCGTTCACCATTATATTACAAGTATCTGACAGCTGAAAGTCAATAGACTTCTTTATAAAAGAGATCTCTTTTTAACAGGAGTCAAATTAACTATTTAATAAAATTTACCAATTTCCATAAGATTTTACACTTGAATGTTTTTGACATCAGTCAGAACATAACAGATCTTTAATCTGTTGAACTTTGTACAATGGTTAAGCCACCTTTGCTCTACCCAGTTACAGCCAATACATCTGATGCTTTTCCAAGATCGCAGATAAACTTCAAGGCCAAAATTCTTTATTTTTTTCTCTTGATGTTAGAAAGTATGTTCACCGAAGATCTCTGGTCCTAAGAATTTGACTTTGACCAATCGTTTAAGATCACAGGTCAGTTTAATGGGTAGTATCTTATTTGTCTTCGGTTGACTTGGATGAAACTTGGTAGTACCTTATGGGTTGATGGCGTGTTTCCCAAAAATGTTTTACTCAGTTTTCAAGATTACAGGTCAATGTTAAGGTCAACATTATTTTTCTCCGGTCTTCTTGAAAGTTGGTTGGTAACTTGGGCTTTGAAATCCTTTTCCCAATTTTTGATGCCTTGGCCTCAAGGTCACAGTTCAATTTAAAGGTCACCTTTTCTCTGATTTCAATAGAAACTTGGAATGCACATGGGTTAGAAATGTAATCCCTTGAACAGAAAATCCCTACATAAGCGCAAAACAGAGCAACCGAATTATGAACAAAAAGACTAATGGGTGCTTGAACTTGCCTGGTGTCCACTCTTGGCGAGTTCTTCTACAATGGGCTTGTAAAAGTTCTGATGACTTTTACTCCCAATGGCCCCAACGAAGAGAACATTATAAGCGTTACTTTCCTGAATGACTGTCACACTGCACATCAGTGTTATTAGCAAGGACCAGCAGGCCATTGTTTAGGTTTTGTTCCTGATGAAAAGGAGAAATATGAGAGGGATGAAAATGTTGTGCTGAAAACTTAGTTTTACAGAAAATTGCTTACCAGCCACTCATAAGCTTAGATTTACTGTACATCCAACAAAATTCACAAAGTACTATGATTTTTTTCCACTTCATAATATTGAGCATTATCAACAAGTACTGAGGCTAAAATTAGCCGACTAGATAAGTACTTAGAGAAGATGGCACGTTTAAGTGTAACTCACATATCTAGCGTGGGGTTAACAGGTAAATTGTTGAATCTTCTCAAACCACTTTCAAACTCGAAGACAAGCTTTGTCGTATTTTCACTGATAGCAATACACTCAAAAACTGGTTTCACTTATGCAGCTCAAGTGACCAAAAGCATTGATAAGATTAATGTTATCTTCAGAAGATATTGTGATACTGTACAAATAACCTGCTTGTCATAATGTGATAACAGCAACGTGGACTTCAATCTTTAAATAAATTCCTCTGTATCATGTACCAACGCCCAACTCTTTGGGCTTACTAACTTCCCAAGAAAGGACAGTTCAAGATGGAAAAATGAAAAGTTAGAGGAAGTACAAATCTTCACTGAGTGATCTAAATGGAATGGAATGTAATATAAAATTTAGGGTAGATGCTAAGCACTGAGACCTATGAGGTCATTCAGCTAAGAAAGGTAAATTGAAAGTAAATGGTTTGAAAGGTGTGACAAGAGGAAAACCTTGCAGTTGCACTATGAATCAATTGTTAGGAGAGGGTGAAAAGAGAGGCAGAAGATAGAATATGAATGGAAGTGCAGTAAAAGGAATGAAAGGGGCTGCAGCCATGGACAAGAGATGCTGCAAAGAAACTTGGCAATATCATCAAAGCAACGAGTGAGGTGCGCTGACGCCACTAACACCCTATAGGGTATGGTAATCTGAATGCTAAAGAAAGCGATGGCATGGCTGCAATGCTTGAAATATCTGGGGTGAATGTGAACATTTTAAAAGTTGGGAAAGTCACTAACTTGTGTGTTATTACAGATATGACGGTGCAGGTTACCGAAAAAGGGTCGGACAACCTATTAAGAGTACCTTTTTGGACTCTAGAGCAGTATCAAACCTATATATATTGGATTCCTTCAACTAAAACTGATAAAACTTTGGTGAACATATTTTAGAATATACTACAGCCATCTTCCTCAGTGATGAAACTTTAGAGAAATGCCTCACCAACAACCACAAGCAAAATTCAGAAATCTGATCAAGGTTATGAAGAAAAGCTGGGTGCTATTCACAGAGGATGGTTCCCACAGCCCGATACTCTCTTGTAGTTAACTACTGTCACCAAGATTCATTTACCAAACCAGCTTTCACCATCATCCGTACACTTCAGGTTTATATTTCCATAGGAACAAAAATTGAGAGGACTGAAGCAACACTATCCATCTGTGATATCATCTAATGTAACCATGTTACTTAGCAATGCTTCACCTTAACACCAATGATTGATTGACTTATAGATTTTAGGCATACATGCCAAGCACTGGGGCAACTAAGGCTATTCAGCACTGAAAGGGAAATTGACAGTAAAAGTCTGAAAGGTGTCCCAGGAGGAAAACCCGCAGTTGCACTATGAATCAATTGTTAGGCGAGGGTGGACAGTAAGATGGAAGAAAGAGAATATGAACGGAGGTACAGTAAAATGGATGAAAGCAGTTGCAGCTAGGGCCGAAGGGACACTGCAAAGACCCTCAATTAATGCCTACATTGCACCGCATGAGGTGCACTGACGGCACTAACCCCCTACGGGGCCTAACACCACTGGTTTTGTCTGTTATGTTTTTTACGGAAGGACAGGGTTTCACATCAAGTGCCAGCTTTGGGTAAAACTACTGTACTACATAATGCTTTCATCCTTGTCGACTTCAGCCCTGACTTTAATTATTGTAGGATATTTAAAATACCTTAGACAGCTTGAAAAGATCATTTGATTCGTGACTCAAGATATCATACACAACTTGAAGTGATCATTCAATTCGTGACTTGAGATATATACACAACTTGAAAAGATCATTCAATCTGAAACTTAAGATATTATGCACAAGCTGAAATGATCATTTAATCAGAGACCTAAGATACCATACACAACTTGAAATGATCAATCTGGGACTTAAGATACAATACAATTTGAAATGATTGTTCAATCTGAGATTTATCTTTCAAATATAGCAAATTATAAAATGCAGGTCAGGAAAAAACCATCTTTATGCATTTTCTATGAAGACAAAGAGTTGTAAATGGAAAGCTGTAGTACATAAACAGTAACCCTAATGTAAATAAAAGAAGTTGGAACACCTTTTCCTACAATATGTTACTTAATTACTATTTCCCTTATGTTTCTCCTAACATGATTGTAACATTGGCAGTCAACATGTTTACGCAACAACATACAAATCCTCATTATCATATGGTATTAGCCATGTGCCGTTTCAGCAAGACATTCATAATCTATAAACTGACTGGTCTTCAATTGCACATAAACAGCATGTGGTGTTCAAACTCTTACATAATCAACAGTAGAAACAGTTTTCTACCATTACTAAGGTAAAGAATAAAAAAACCCACATATATGATTTCACACCCTTTATTTTACTTCAGTGGGATAAAACGAGAGCTGTGGGTAGCACCAATACCAGGCCTACCGTGCTTCACAGGCTTGTAGGTAATTGAGAACTCTGCCAAGTAGTGTGAAATCATTTCAGGCTGAAAAAGAAAGAAAAACAAAATTAGGAAAGGCAGGAATTCTGGTGCTAAACTTAGCTTACGTGATCATGATTGTTAAGTAGTAGCTTACACGACTGACCAAACATGTTTTATTTGATTTATTAAGTGATGCCACTGGCAGCCTAAAGGAAACAGCACTTGGGCATGGGCTTCCTAACCCGAGAGGGTACGCGATAAAAATAAGAAGCCATGTTTTTCCAGACTAAAAAATAAGTAATAAATATACAATATATAAAAATCATCCCACATCAAATTAATGTAACATGCAATTTCCTAAACACTTCACAATTTTTTTCTCCCCATCTTCGTTGCATTCACTGTTCAAGCAGTTATTTGCTTGAATGCAAGTGGGTGTGTTCTTTCTTCACAGGGCAACGTTTGCACTGAGAAGAGTATAAAAAACAATCTCAATAAAGCCTAACCAACTCATGGTGGCACTGGATAGAATACAATTTGGTGACAGACCCAAATTTTCAAGAATTGCATTTCTATTTAGTTAAAATTTACTACATTAAGAATACACAGAGCAGAACAGCAGAGTGGGATGACCATGTTGACAACAAAACCCACAAGTGAAAGATTTAAAAGTTATTAGATTTAACTGCTGAAACATTTTAAATCTCATTTTCCTGTCTATTTAGGATAGCAGCTCCCAGTGCCAGATTTTTGTCAACCTGTATTGCATCTTTTTGTCATTTTCATGTATGGACAGGGTGTATCAAATCCAACAAGCTTGTTACAATAAAACAATCTAGCAATTTTGAAGCTCAACATTCTCTAAGATCATCACTTCAAATAGAAGTTCTAAATCTGGCCACAAGATTTAACATGGATTTGTTTATTAAAAAAAAAAAAAAAAAAATATCTTATTGATCAAATAATAGTTCTAAACCCAGCAGCAAATTTGGTTTTGATTTTTTTAAAATACAAAAAACATTTTTATTGAGACAATAGACAAATTACTGTACCAGGTTGAAAAAAATCTTAAAAAAAAATAATAGTTCTAAATCCAGCAGCAAATTTGGTTTTTGATTTTTTAAAATACAAAAACATTTTTATTGAGACAATAGACAAATTACTGTACCAGGTAAAAAAAAAAAAAAAATCTTATTGATCAAATAATAGTTCTAAACCCAGCAGCACATTTGGTTTCGAGTTTTTTAAAATACAAAAAGCATTTTTATTGACACAATAGACAAATTACTGTACCAGGTTGGATAAAAAAAAAAAAAAAAAAAACTAACTAACTAACTAACTAACTTTAGAAAAGCATATCTTATTCCATCATCATTTGCCATACCTTAATTTCAACTTGGTTGAAAGTCTTTCCGTTGTAAACACCAATCATAGACCCCACCATCTCGGGGATGATCACCATGTCACGCAAGTGGGTCTTGACGACGGCTGGTTTCTCCAGAGCTGGGCATTCCTTCTTGGCCTTACGCAGTCGCTTGAGGAGTGCCATGTGTTTGCGCTTCAGGCCTCGCTGGAAGCGGCGTCTTTGGCGGCAAGGGAACAGTTCCACCAGCTGTTCACTGGAAGTAAAAAAAAAAAAAAATAAATAAAATAAATAAATAAAAATAAAATAATTGCTGGTGATGTGGAATAGGAACATAGAATGTAGGTCAAAGGGCAAGCTGGGATCTATGAGGTCATTCAGCGCTGAAAGGGAACTTGAGTGTAAAAAGGTTTGAAAAGTATAACAGGTGTATAGCTGCACTATGAAACTACTGTTAGTAAACTAGAGAGAGAGAGAGAGAGAGAGAGAGAGAGAGAGAGAGAGAGAGAGAGAGAGAGAGAGAGAAGAGAGAGAGAGAGGAACCAAGTAAAAGGAATGAAAGGGTGGCAGCTGGGGGTTCAGAGACACTGCAAAGAACCTTACGTAATGCCTACAGTGCACCACATGAGGAACAATGATGGCACTACCACCTGTTGGTTATATGGATAGAGGTTTGCCATGGATTCAAAACTGATGGAAAAATTAGAGGGTGGGGGTATACTCTGTGAGAAAGGCAGCTCATATTGAGATGCAGAGCACGGTGCAAAAGATAGTGGTACGACCTGCTATGCAGCATGGATTAGAAAAAAAAAAAGTATATAAATTGCATAATAAATTTACAAGACTTGAGAAGTGGACGGAAAAAGATAAAGATCAAAGGAGACATGATGTATTATATGCACTCGATACACGAGAAGAACTTTATATCAGGCCAGATCTCATGCTGCTGAACAGCACAAGATCAAATCATTTAGTGTTGACAGAGAAAAAAAAAAAAAATAACACAAAGGTGGATAGGCAGCATAAAAGTTGTGGTGCAGAACCAATTTCCTGTTAAATGTTGTGAATGAAATGAAAAGAAAAATAATGGTAGTAATCATTTAAGTAATAAAGAGGAACACATGGAAATGTTTCACAAAAAAGAGATTAAGAAAACTAAAGTGCAAAGTGCCAGGAAATTGATGATCCCAATACCATCACTAACTTTGAAATGTGGGTAATTCTACGGAAGAGCTCTGCACAGTGATAGTTTATTCAAGAAATACTTTGACTGAACAATACAAGAGTAGTGTGTATATGATGCAGTACAAATGAGATAGCTAGATAAATATACTGATATACTGTGAGAACTTTACTGTCTTTTGTTTGCTTTTGCGTTAATCCCTGAGGGGTTGGTACTAAACACAGCATAAAAATTTCATTAATAAACTCAATCTGTGCAAAGTTATTCTTTATAATTACCAAATTATGTATTTTCCCACATATATCAGAAAATTTTGATTCAAACTGGTTTTTCTCAGCATACATAAAGATCTTGGGGCCAAGGGCCTCAGCTCAGTAAGCATGTTACTAAGATTTGATTAGGATAGGTAGAAGTCTCCTCCTCTCCAGAAGATACATTTCCAATTTTAGATTAACATTACAAACCAATGCTACTAAGTTCATCTCCAAACACTTGGCCCATATCTCTACATCCTTGGCCCAAAATGAATCTTGTAAATATTCAACGCACTATAAACCAAAACATGACCACAATATTATTATTTTTGGGGGTGTTTTGTCTTGACTCTGCTAGGTAGCTTGATCTGAAAAGCATACTAAAATCAATACTGTTTGGAAAAGCTTACTAAACTCAAACACAATTTTACTGCTACTGTTCACAAAAGTGGGGCCAGTATTAAACCCAGCATTCATGACAGTAGACCTGGTAGTCTATTAAAATGAAAATATAACCATAGCCTCAATACTGGAATAGAATATAAGTTTTAGTGTAAAATCAATTTTCCCTACATTATTATTATTCAGATGATGAACCTGTTCATATGGAACAAGCCCAGAGGGGCCACTGACTTCAAATTCAAGCTTCCAAAGAATATGGTATTCATTAGGAAGAAGGAAGAGGTAATGGGAAACAGAAAGATCTCACTTTTTAATAAAAAAAAAATAAGAATAACAAATAGATAAAAATGGGTAGTAATACACTGCACCTTTACTTGAACTCCTAAAGTTTCAAGTGAATAACATCTTGTGGGAGGCTGTTCCACAGTTCCACAGCATGAGGAATAAAGGACCTCTGGAACTGATAAGTTCAACAGGGAGCACATTTCCTGCATGTTGTGCTGCTGTTCAGTGAATCTGGCTGCTCTCAGCATGTAAAGGGGATCAGGTATAAATACAACTTCTGAAAAAGCGACAAACAAGAGGTCGATGGTCCACGTCATAGTTGCTAGTCTTGCGAAACAGAAACCTACCACCACGAACCACTCTATCTAAAAGAGAGAAATCTCGGGCAGAAGCAGCCATCCACACCAGTGAAAAGTATTCCAGCAAAGAAAGGACAAATGACCTAAAATAGGCTGCATTGATTTTATCAGTTTTAAATATATGAGGCCGCACGAACAATACCTAACCTTCCTGCAGAATTTGCTGAAAGTTTCATTAGATGTTTCTCAAAAGTTACACCTCGACGGTAAAAGCCTCAGATTTAGTTAGGAAAGTCCCACCCACCTGAAGGGGAGGATGGGGTGGGAAATCTATAATAGACCTGCAAATCGACAGTCATTCCGTTTTACTGGAGTTCAGCCTCATACCCCACCGACGACACCTTTCGTCGATCCGGTCCATGTCCCGACAACCTTAGCACATTTTGAATGGGGCTACTGTAGCAGGAATTACGGCAGAAAGAAACTCGGACAGAATGTGACCTAACCAGACTTGCTTTTACCCAGCGTTAGACGCTGTGCCCTAACCAGGTCAGGGGGCATTGCCCTACTGGACCCCTCACTCTACATTCTACCGAAATAAAATTTTACCAACTAATACACCCTAAGCTAGGGCAGTGTGCCCTGGTACAGGCAGGGGCCTTGATCCCAAGGCCATGAATAGCATAAAATTGCTTAAAATGCCTAAATACCTTTCCAAGTGCCACATCAACATTACCAAACTTGCCTGACAGAAAATAGGGATTCTAACCACCGTAGTTTAGGGTCGGTTCCTCGGTAACCTGACCTTCGGGGCAGCGAGACCGCAATACCTTCCACTTACTTGCTCATATCAAGAAGCTGGTCAAGATCTACACCTCGGTAGGTGAATTTCCTGAAGGTGCGCTTCTTGCGCTGCTCGGTCTGCTGTGCTGCAGCTTGTTCCTGGAGGATGGAGAAAGGAATGAGTGGAAATAAAATGTAAACACCGCGAGACTCGTGTGGGTCGGCAAAATGTAAACACGGCGAGACTCGTCTCATTCTTTCAAAGATTTACCGTAAATATCTCGATTGTGGCCTTACATTTTCCTTTCAATACGATGTTTAATGAATAATGTATCTATTGTTTCAATATTGTTAACGCTTTCCACAATATGAACGCCGATTACTTATGATAAAATTGTACAAGGATTCGCAGACTTACATCAGCCATGGTTGGACGTTGAGAAGAGAAGAGACACAATGACGCTTCGCTCGACGCATTTGTTTTTTTCCTGGTCTAAAAAGAAAGAAGAAGTAGACATTGCATTTGGTCTCGGCAATTAAAATTGTAAATAAGGATGGAATTGTAAATAACGAGGGAATTCACTGTTGGTTTAAATAATGTATTAACAGTGCGAATGAGAAAATGTTTAAGGTAAAACCACTCTGGTAAAACTCTAACAAGAGCAGGATATTGCGCCCGCAACTGTGTTGGTGGAATGGGTGCCCAGGAACCAGAACCACATTACCTTTTAGAAATCTTTTTTGGCGGTGATAAGAAACTGAATGGATTATGATAAGTGGTAATTAAAAAGTAATGGCATTGGAGAGTTTAGTTGTAAAGAATTATTTTATGTGTTTATTGCAGAAAAGTGCAACGTTCAAGGAATAAATCAGACTCTCAACTTAGTGGTCTTCGAGAAAGTAGAGCTAAAACGATTAAAATTCTTAGGTAAGGATAGTGAAATGAAATAACAATACGGAAGAGGAAAGTTATAAAGTAAAACTATTTAAATGGCAATAGCTTTGAAACAACACACGAACAATGTAGTGTGCCCGCAACTGTGTTTGAGGAGAGAGTGCTCAGGAACCTGGAACAAGTGGAAGTAGTTTTGCTACTATATTTACGTGTAAAAATGTCTTGTGTCTATTTACTTGATATTTTTCAATTATATATATCAGTGAGTGAGTGAATGTTAAATCTTACAGAAATTTTTAAGGAAATAAATGCAATTTAAATGTGTCCCTTCTCTGGTACGGCTCTCCTCGCCAGAGTTTTTTTTTTTTTACACAATAGTGACATTGTTTGCAAGGCTGAAAGTATGAAACAACTTGTAATTTAAATATGCTGAAGACCTATAAAATATGCATGATGTTTGAGTCATAGATATGAATTAATATTTTCATGTTGGATCTTAAAATAACAAGCATAACACTTCCATCCGCCTATTGAATAAGTTGAGCTCTAGCAAGTAAAAATAGTTTCTCGATGTCCATTCTAATCATGAAACCATTTTGAACACATAGGCTATGGGTTAAATTTTTGCCTTTGACTTAGGACAGCAGTTGATATGGCTGTCAAAGGAAAGACATTTATGTAATAATATAATTTGTTTATCTCTATCTCTCTCATACCTACATTCTTACGCGGACTGCGAAATAAATCATAAGCAATTATGAGGTCTATTTCTAGCATCGAAAATTCTAATTACGAGACTATATATCTTAGCGAATATTCTCCAGTACAAAAAAATTATTCATATTCGATTAGACAATTCTAGACAACTTTTTATTTCCTATCTTTTCCACGATTATTTTGAAATGGGTCTCATATCTATTTGAAAGTTTCTGAAATCCTCGACCAAAATGGTTATTGTCGCTTTCATAAATGAGTCTAAAATTCTTGCTTTTTTTGCAATAATTGCATTCATTGCAACAGAGGTCATAAGAATAAAACAAGGGAATGAATGGAAAAGGTCAGTGTCTAAACACCACGGAAGTGACTGACCTAATTGCTAGGTCTAGGTCTGTTACTAAACAGCATGATCCAAGAATTACCGACTTCCATAGAGTAAATGTGGGAAGAATTAAGAGCCTTCAGATGTTAGAAAATTCGGCACCAACGAGTCTAAAATTCTTCTTGTTTGTATTTTTGCAATAATTACACTCATTGCAACAGAGGTCCTGGGAATAAAACAAATGTAATTAATGGAAAAGGTTGATATTTTAACACATCATGGAAGTGATAGACCTACTTGATAGGTCTACGAGTAGATCTATTACAGAACAGTACGGTCCACGAATTGCCGATTTACACAGAGTAATTATGGGAAGAAGAGTCTTCAAAAGTTAGAAAATAAAAAAAGATAAATATTATGTATTTTGCTATTTCAGTACCAGACCTTTAGAGCCACAGTTTTTTATACTTATTATTTTTTTTTTTTTCATTTTGACTTTACAAGCTCTACCAGTGAGGTAACTCTCCAACCTCCCCATTGTAAGTCTTTTGTCATCTCTACTGATTTATCAAAACTGTCGCCTGTAACCAAGTCAGTCTGTGCCATATTTAAAAAATTAATTGACTTTGAATTTCATTGCACTCAATTTTTCTATCATTATTTTTTTTATTGCAGATGTAAACTTTATTCTGCGACCAGGTATTCTATATGACAAAAACTTGTATTTATTTATTTATTTATTTATTTATTTATTTATTTATTTATTTATTTATTTATTTATTTATTATTTATTTATGTTTATTTATTTATTTGTTCATTTATTTATTTATTCACCCATTCATCAGTTTGTTTTGCCCATCAAGCATCTGAGTAATAGGCCTAGGTCTTAAACTTCAGCCCTTCTGTGACCCACAGGAGATTTGGACAAGCCTCAAAAACGCCTTGATAAATCAGAGATATTCTCTTGCAACATCATGAATAGTAAAAATATATTTTTTTGAAGTGTTTATTTAGCCATTTAGGGACATTTTGGTGGAACATTTATCGGATCTTCCCTAGAGAGTGACCCCCAACAAAGTGCGGGGGTCGTTATCTAGGACTAATACTTCTTGGGGGTCATTATCTTTATGACTGTTTGTGTTTTTATGGTCATCCTCAACGGGCTTGTACTAAACACGTGTCAAAAGTTGACTGGAAGGACCATAAGCAATTGATATCAGAGATGATGCATCGCAAGATTAGCTGAAATTGCAAATATGGTCCTCATTGCACCAATTTTAACAGGTAAGAATTACATTAACAGGCTAAAGAAAGACTCATACAGGCGTTTATTAGGGAGTTCACGTTCAGAAAACGCATATTAATTAGGCACGTCTTATTTTATCAGGCAGGTTTTTATATAAATTTTATGATCTTTTTTTGCAAATGATTAGATCTGGCACTAAATACCCACTAGACATTTCCAGATGAACGCTAATAAATCCATCTTTGTAACTGATTATAGTCAGATTTGTCATTAACCTCAAATGTCAATGTGACTGATGTATCAATTTACAGGTGTTGATTGTGTCCGATGGCTTGCAAGCAGAAGGCAACGCGTCTCTTATGAATCACATTGCATGAACCAAATTGCGTTTTAAATAGACCATATTGACGTTTTAGGTATGAAAACTAATTATTACCCCCTGAAGCTGGTCTTATGTCACATTTCATAATTATTTAAGG
Organism: Macrobrachium rosenbergii; assembly: GCF_040412425.1. Taxonomy (NCBI): domain Eukaryota; kingdom Metazoa; phylum Arthropoda; class Malacostraca; order Decapoda; family Palaemonidae; genus Macrobrachium; species Macrobrachium rosenbergii. The sequence goes on along the minus strand of NC_089753.1, from coordinate 28,540,113 downwards.
TTTAAATTCCCCCAATTAACCCAACAAGGTCGAACAAATTCATACCATTCATGAGTCAAAAACATTTCCGTGTTCGATTGCTTGAAAGCTGAAGGAAACTTGTTTCAAATATCAAATTCTATGAACATAAACACGTTTTCAATAGAAAATATTAACGTATTTGAGTTATGAAAATAATTTTTATCCATTTTAAGCTGGTCTTATGTCACATTTCTTAATCATTTTAGGGTTAAATATACCCAATGAAGCCAGCGAGGTCGAACAAATTCATACCCATTCACGAGTCAAAACATATCCAGTTCCCCGAGAATCAATTTGCAATACGGATGGCGATATGCAGTTCTACATTTGAATTAAAAGATTCTTGATGCTGTATTTTGATTTGGAAAATTAATTTAAGCGCAGAGGTATGTATCTTGAAGGTTGTTATGTGGGTTAGACGTAAGATAAGGGAAGTGAAACCACAGGAAGACGTCTCGCCAATGGTGGCTTAGATCGAAACTTTACCGTAAAATTTATACTTGTTTTATTTTATGGTTAGCCAGAATGAAGGCTAATGTCCTTGCATCCTATCTGAGTAGGAACCTTCGTGACGAAGGATTTAAACGCACAGGAGGAGGCCAGGCTATAGGTTAGGGGTCTCCCCTATGGTGGCTAAAAAAAAAAATAAAATTACGAACCTTTCCCGTAATTTCATTTATTTTTTCTTTTAGCCAGAATGAAAGCTAATGTCCTTGCATCCTATCTGAGTAGGAACCTTCATGACGAAGGATTTAAAAGCTAGGCAGAAGTCCTTAGACTAAAGCTACGCAACCTATCCTAGGCGAGCTAATCGTAACTTTGCCAAAGTCGCCATCATTATTTACGCACATTATTTCTTTGTAATACTACATGGTAAAATTTTTATTAAAACCATTAAATCATTTTTAACATGAAAATATTTTCATATGTTATAGCGTGTGCTTTGAATGTTTCTGACGTTCGTTTCAATTGCAAACCACTTGACCAACCAAATTATCATGCACTAGGGTAAGGACCTGGTACCTAGGTTAGGTTAGTTTAGGTGTGGTTAGTTAGGTCATTTGCGGACAGAGCGAACGTTAGAAACTCCGAAAGCACATGTTTAGATGTAGGAAAACAATATTTTACAGTCTAAAATGTGATAATGTTTTGAAGGAAAATTTTACTTGCTGGTGCGTTCGCATTGTTCAGTGTACAATGTAAAGAATTTCAGGTTGGGGAGAATATTGTGTTTGCATCTTTCTGTGCCCAACGTCAGGTTGGGGAGAATATTGCGTTTGCATTGTTGAATGAACAGTGTCAGGTTGGGGAGAATATTGTCTGCATGGTTTTATGCACGGCATCAGATTGGGGTCCAAGGGGGCACAGTCTGTTCCCCCCCCCCCCTTGGCTAGGTTCAGGCATGTTGCTCTGGGATAGTTTAGTTTAAGGAAAGGATCATCTCTGTTGAAATATGGGTAAATTTTTACCTGTGGGAAAGAATGATAAAACATAAATAAGAGAGATGGCTGCATGAAGATATTTTTTGTTAATACAATTTTTTGGCTGAACAGTATAGAAAAGGGCATATACAGTGTAGTACAGGTGAGATCATTTGAAAAATTTGCCAAGGGTATGAGAAATATACCATCTTTCTTTGGTGTATATTATTACTTTCATCCCCGGGGGTCTGGTACTAAACACAGCACCCCATGGAGCTTCTAGCATGTTCGGTACCAACCCTTGGTGATTAACGTAAATACTGGCAGTCCCCAATTTACGGTGGGGGTTCTGTTCCAGCGGCACAGCGTGAGTCAGTACCTATTAGTTATTAGGCGCCGTAAGCGCCGGTAATGGTGCTTTAACAGCGTTTATGGCGCTGTAACTAGATACCTATTCTTGTTGTAAGTGCCGTTAACAGCACTTGAACGGCATTTATGGCGCCATAACTTGATTATGGTCCTGTAACTAGATACCTCTTCTTGATAAATGTATTTGAAAAAGTGCCATAAGATCGGAATGCCGTAAGTCGGTGCTGCCATAACTCGGGGGCACCCTGTACGTAAACAAAAGAATGCAAATTTCTTATTATCTCAGTAAATTTCTCAGATTATCTCACCTGTACTGCATTATACACACCTTGTTCTACATTCTTTAGCCAAAATGTTCCTGCCTAGGTATTTAGGCCACTAACTTATCCTGAAGGAAAATCAGGATAGCAGGATGCACACCTTTCTAATCCACAACGAAGGTCTCTACAAGTCATGGTCTGCAGCTTCCAGCGCTTGTCGACATGTTAGACAACACCCAACCATTTTCTTTCATGATAAAACAACAGCAGAAACTAATTACTGTACACCACTGCCATTGCAGCTATACCTAAAAATGTGCAGAAAAGTTGTGCAGCCTGTGGAAATAAAGTGTGCAACTCATCTGCACGTTTATACATTTGTTGCAAGGGCAGCGGTGTTATTAGTATTCGTTGTTGTTTTCATCATGTTGTCTGACAAGTGGATCAGTGCTGAAAGCAGCAGAACACGACTTGTAGAGGCCTTTAACATGGATGAGAAGGGTGTACAGTCTGCTGCCTTGATTTCCATCAAGACAAGTTGGTGATGATTACAGTATACTCATTGCTCTCTCGATGGATATTTCACCCCCCTTCCCCCGTATGGGGTAGCACCATTGGTGTACCTTACGCAGTGCACCATAGGCATCACAGTGCTTAAGTTCTTTGCAGTGTCCCTTCAGCTCCTAGCTGCAACCCCTTTCATTCCTTTCGCTGTGCTTCCATTCATATTCTCTTTCTTCCATCTTACTTTCCACCCTCTCCTAACAGTTGTTTCATAGTGTAAATGCGAGTTTTTCTTCCTGTTATACCTTTAAAACCTTTCTCCTTTTGATTTCCCATTCAGCACTGAATGACCTCATAGATCCTGGCTCATGACCTATGGATTAAATTTTATATTCCATTCCTTTCCAATATGCCACCTAGCAGTTACAAATAATAACATGCTCAGGAAGAATTTACTAATTGGTCAAGAGGGTAGGGGCTTCTTGGTTGCCCTGGAGCAGCATGTCCATTGGTCTTGGTTAACGGAATGGTGAATTGCAATTCAGTTAGGGCTCATTCCCATCAAAAACCCATATTTGCCCCATAGCATTATTAAACAGTCAATGGATGTTAAACTTCCATTTCACCATTGTAGTCTTGTCCGCCTCTACCACCAGTTCCTTGCCATCCACATGGCTTTGGTTACAGAACCCCTATTCAGTCAACTCACCCCTGAACAGAAACTTCTCCATTCTATTTTGGAATGCCTAGATATGCCAAAATTCCTCGTCACTAGTCTACACTACATTCAATCTCTTCACAACGCTAATTAATAAAATCCATAATTTGCCAAGGTTTTAGATGGCGTCTTTCCAGAAAACTACCTTTAAAATAACCAGCTCCAGGAGCAACTTCCACCGCATTCCCTTACAGCCACTGGCATGTGACCTATTATCTTACATATGTCCTTCTAGAGATGTTTTCCTTTAGTTTAGGTACTATGGGCACAGTTTCATTACAGGGTGAATTTTAATACTAGTTACAAACTTTCCATTCATTTCAGTTTCCATCGTATGAGGTAACACAAGTATAACAAGAATCAGTGTTCTTTATCTGTGCTTCATAATGTTATTTTGACGTATCATCGTCACTCTTTCCTATGTTTTCCATATGAATTTCATCGTTCTCAGTGTTTCAGTTTGTATTACCAAGTTTTTCCCTTCAGTTTCCCCACTTCACAGAGCTCATTTTCAGCACAGCCACTAAGGCAACACACAACGAATGAGAAATAGCAAAACCAGTAACCAAAACTTACACTTAGAACTATATACTTTATATAACATTGAAACAGACGCTAGGCTTTGCCTGAAAATATGAATTATCCAGTTGCTTGCTTGGAGAGCAAGATACACTGTACAGAAATTTAACTAAATATAGAATTTGCCACTTTGTTGCGCAGGCAGCTAATAAAATTCTTTTATTTTCGTTTTTTTTTAGAACGAAGTCCCTGTGTAAGTCATGTGACCAAGTCAGATTTTCTTTGAACACTTTGTCCGTATAGCACCGCACATTTTATGGCGGTTGTTTTCCTACTCTGAATGTCTTCCAGGGATTAGGCCACAGCTCTTTTCATATTGTTTGGGATTATTAACATAATCCCCCTTATGCTCAGCCTCTCATGATTTGTAACGTGCCGAGTCATCTTGTTGATTCTGCGGGAGTATTGTGTACTAGTTGAAACACAGTAAACTGGGATGTAGTTGTAGAGGCTTTGCGGTTGTATCATGATCAATATTCTCTGCTGTCCTTGATTGCTGAACTAACTAGGCTACTTGGGTCGCTCGTTGATAGTTCGGTTTTTATTCTTTTTCACTTCGTTTTGTTTGAAGACTGTTTTCTACGCCGGCAAAATGGATCGATTTGCTGTGTCAGTGATTGTGAGTATAGTTCTCTAGTTTAACCCCTCAGTATTGTTATTTGGGCTGAGATGAGAGATATATATATATATATATATATATATATATATATATATATATATATATATATATATATATATATATATATATATATATATATATATATATATATATACACATACATGATACACATGATGATTATTGAGTAGTTAGCCAAAGAATTTTGTTTTCAGTATTGATATCTTCTGTACTGTAAAAGGTACATTATTATGAAAATGAAATTTGTGTTAAGGGTGCGTAAGCATGTGTTTATAAAACTTCATTGAATAGAGTTATAGAAAAAAAAGTGTAAAATGGTTCCTGTCCAAAAATCCTTTGCAGTAAAGTGCTGTCAGGTCTGGTTTACCAAATATGACCTTAAGAGATACAGTGATTATCATTTTATTCTCTGTGGATTTATTCTAAGTGATGCTGTATGTATACAGCGCTGGTTTTGGTTTCATTTTGAAGCTTATATTGGACTTTGTTGTATTTAAAAGTGAAAAATAACAAAAGTACAGTACATACTGTAGTGAGATTGATGTGTTGAAGTTAGCAGAAAAGAGAAATGACTTTTGAAATCTGACTAAAAAAGTAGGTGCTAGGAAATATTACAGTATAAGTATACACTGTACCTGTAAAGGTATAGATTACAGGAATTGTAGCCTTGAAATTTGCACGCATTTGCCAAATTTAAATATGTGTTGGAGCTCCAGCGCTGTAAACCTGACCATCATGAAATAAAAATACTGTAGTTTCTTGTAAAATTACATTATGATTTTAAGCGAGTTCAGTGAGATCACTGACTCGCATTACATACTTGACTTGCATAACACTTATTTGAAGGATTTGTTCTTGAATGAGAGTTGAGGATTGAAATAGGGCTAAAAGTAAAGGACCTGGAATGAGAGTTGAGGATTGAAATAGGGCTAAAAGTAAAGGACCTGGACTGTCAAGTACTAACTACATGAAATAACAAACTGCAAACTTGGAAACTCATGAGTTTATCTAAACATATTCATGTATTTCAGGTTCTCATAGCACAATGGAGGGCGAACCCTCACCTCGTATAGTGAGAGTGGCGGCTGATCTCCCAGAGCCTGTTGGTAGTTGTAGGTAAGGTTTGATTCAGTTTTGTAGATGTATCTCTTTCAGACAGAGTGGTTTGTGGTGGTAGGCTTCTATTTACTAAAATTAGCAGTTATAACTTGGACCATCGATGAATGGTTTCTTGATTGTCAGTTTTTCGTGTTGTATTGTAACAGAGATCTTTCACATTCACAATTGACCCTTAATCCTCTTTTCCTTGGAGCGACCAGATTTGCTGAGCAGGAGCACCATTATGGTATATGTGCCTCACTGTCCAACTTGTCAGTTCCAGAGGTCCTTCATTCCTCACGCCATTGGAACGTGGAACAGTTCTCTGAGGTTGTTGTGCAATTGGAACCTCAAAAGTTCAAGCAGAGATGCAATGCATTACCACCCTAAAGCAGTTCTTGTATTTTATGATTTAATTACATTTTTATCTATTTATTTATTAATTCCTTAATTTATATTTTTCTTTTCTAATAACTGATCCCTTCTCTTTGTATTCATTATTACTTTCTGTGCCTTCTTTCAAATATACACCATATTCTTTGGAAGCTTGAATTTCAAGTCATTGGCCCCTTTGAGCCAGTTCCGTATGAACAGGGTTCATCTTCTGAATATTGATTATAATTAACTTTTTATTGGTTTGGTGTGACTGTTATCAAGTTTTTACTTTTCTACTATACCTCACCAATTTTCCCCAATTTTACAGGGATGAAGATAGTGATGACGCAATGGTGTACAGCATAAGAGAAGACAGAATTCCATTGATTTCCCGAGCTGTCCCTTCACGGCAGTAAGTCGATTCAATTTTATCTGAGTGGAAGTCATCTATTTTTTAACGGTATAATTTAGTAGAAATCATCTGAATAAGAAAGTTTTTGCCTATGTTTTAAGTCGAGTGAAAACATGATAGTCATAGGGGAAATATGTAATGCGTGGGTTGTACTATATTGCACTGTTTTACTTGTAAGACACATATATTCAGGCGTCAGATTGAAGCAATTCAGTTTTGGGGTATTATTGTGGTTATAAAGATATATAATTCATAAGATTTTAGAAATCACTTAAACAGTTTGCTCTGTATTATAATTTTGGCATTCTTTTCACTGTTTAGACTTGCATATGCATTATTTCTCATTAAACCTTTTCCTGTCGTATAATTTCATCAGTTATGCGCTGGAAAAATTCCACCGTTCCAGTAAAGGAGAGGCCATGATGATACCACCTGTTTCAAAACAAACTGTATTACCGGCGCAACGAACAAATCTGTACTTTGTATGAAACACAAACATTTTTAATACTCGGGAAATTTATTGCAGGGGCAGTGTGGTGTACGTATGCTTCCTCGTCCTTGGCCTGGCTACTCTCCTTCCATGGAACTTCTTCATAACGGCACAGACGGTAATGAAAAATGACACTTTAAATTGACCTTTCTATTGTCAAAACACTACAGTAAACATATGTACTGTATATTGAATCTTTGTGTTATGATGTTCCCTTGTTCACCAGTGTTGCTCATCAGATGGAAGGTAATTTCATGAAACATGCCCAATCCGGCACCACCCTACTTATGCACATTCAACTTACAAACATTCGCAGATACAAGCAAACAGGATCGCGAATTAAAATTGTGTTCAGAGTGCTCCCCTTTGCCACCTGTAAGTTCAAATTTTATTCTGCGCCTATTTTATAAAATACACTACTGTATGTACAGTGAATGAGAAAACATACAGTACTGTATTGACTTTATTATATCAAACTGTACTTAAATAGGCATGAAGAGCACAGCAACCAACTTACAAACAACCGTCTGGAACGAAACTCGTTTGTAAGCGGGGTGGTGTCCGTACACTGCTCTCTTTCTGTTCTGTAGCAAGCGCCTGGTTTGTTTTTACAGTATTGGGAGTACAAATTCCGCAATGTCTCGGCTGACGGAAGCACCGGCGGTGAAAATACGTATTTGCAGGACCTGTATGCTCCGATGCAGGTGTGCTTCTGTCAAGTCACAAACTTCACCTTCTTGTTCATCAACATGCTGCATAGTTACAAGTAAGATTGCCCTTCAAGTGTCTTGTCCCTGGGTTATAGAGCTTATTAAATTCATTGTTTATAACTGTATGCAAAATGTTCTGATTTCCATGTTTTTCTCCGTAGGATCCCCCACCGCATACGAATGTTGTCGTCGTTGACGCTGATGATAATGCTCTTCTCCTTGACTGCCGTCTTCACTCAAATTGACACTGACGACTGGCAGACTGGGTTCTTTGCCTTCACCGTCGTCACCATTGTTTTGATTAGTGGTAAGCTCTTTCGTGCATGATAACTCTTGGGTCATCCACCTAACTTAAGAATCTTTTTCTATAATTTTTTGTAATGGTAGCATTGTAGGTCAACTCAGATTAGCTTATTAAAGACATCTAGTCTTTGTAGGTGTATTGCTTGATGATTTCTTTTAAAAACACTTGTAGGCTGCTGTAAATGAAATTGCACAACATAATCAATGACGTACAAGAGACACTCAGGCTTACAAAGTATGTGTGAGGTATGAGATTTTTAGTGCCCAAAAATGAATAAGATAAATTGGAGAAGAGAAGAGTAGGAGAGATCTTAAAAGCAACAGAACATTCTTGATACTTTAGAGATGCAATAAACTGTAAAGTACATATTAAGAGATTTAGTAAGAAAGTTAGCAACAACCAGGATGATGTGGAAAAGAGATTGACAGATAACTAGTCAATAAGAAATATCCCATTAGGAGATAAGCAAAGGCTTATGACGTGTGTACAGGCAGTTTCTGGCTTACGATAGGCTTGGCTTACGACGTTCCGAGCATATGATGCTCTTCAAATACATTCATCAAATATTATTTCCCGGGTTACAACGCATGTTCCGGGTTTACAACGCCAACAATGCCGATCCAACAGAAGAAATATGGCCCCTAAAGGGGCAGTATGGTAAAAATTTGGAGCTTTTTTGGTGAAAAAGTCAATAAGAATGCAGTTTACATTGTTTACAAGACAAAAATTGATTAAAAGTAAGGTTTTCTTACAATTGTTGACGATATTTTGGGTTACAACGATTTTCGGTTTACGATGAGGCATTGGAACCCATCGTAAACCAGGGACTGCCTGTATATGGCCTGTACTACTCTCTAACAAGGGAAATGATAAAGATTTTGAAATTTTGAGACTGTAGAATACTTAAAATTTGTTGGCAGTTGGAATGGGAAGATCTTATGATTGAGGGTGTGGCAGAGAGATTTGGAGTCCAGTGGTTGGACATGCGATGAGATAGGTTTGGGAAGTTATTCAGAAAATAAGTTGGTATGGCAGTATCAGGACAATGCTAAGTAGGAATGCCCAGGAAATCATAGAAAAATGGCTCAGATGAAGACACACAAGATGGAGTTGCTGCAGAAAGTGCACGGGGTAGAATAGAATCGGGAGAACTTAACTCATGTCTAACCTCAGAAAGGGGTTTCAAGAAAGAATGTTTGGAATTAATGCATCTTGCAGGTACAATGAATTGTTTCTCACTTTACATAACTATTGTTTCAGTGTGTAAGTGTAAGTCAGAAGTAGAGTAAACATTTTCTTGTCAAGACTTTTATATAGATCTATGATTTTTTTCCTTTTCCATTTCAGCATTTGTAACGAGGACAAACATTCCTGCTTCTTTTAGTCATGTTTAAATTTGTTTACATACAGCACATAGTTTGTCAGATGGCATTCCTTTGCCCTATAGCAGCAGCATTAATTCTTTTTTATTTGTCTGTTCCTTTTGTCTCTTCCAGCTTGGCCACCCATCTCCAGTCTTTTCTTGGTTCAATTTACACCCTTTATTTAAAAACGAATCTTTATGTTCAAACACTAGAAAACTTTAGGGTTATGACTTGTTAATTTGGTTAAACTACTTTTATAACAGTGCAGTGTAAAGTCAATGTGCTTTTAGTCCAGTTCGTACAGACAAAATCCATCTGCTCAAAGGAATAACCACCACAGAATAACAAGTACGTGTTGCACGTACAATGTAATTGCTTTTGACCCAGGTGTTGGGGATATTGTTTAAAAGCTTTTGTACCTCTTCAGCGTCTGGAGCAATGTTCCAAGGAGTCCTGTTTGGAGTAGCGGGCGTGTTTCCTGAGAGATTCATGACGGCGGTTATGTCAGGGCAAGCCTTAGGGGCAGTCTTTGCGTCAGTGGCTCGTATAGTGTCCCTCTCTGTCGGAGCAGCAAATGCAACTTCTGCTTTTATCTACTTCATGATTGCAGTTGTTGTGATGATTTTCACTTTAGGGACATATCTCTATATGAACACAACTGTAAGTAACTATTTCTCTTTTTTTTTACTTAATCTAAATATCGTGTGATACTGCATACAATAGGTTTGAAATCATTACTCTTAAGTATATTGTGTCTTTCTTGTATTGAAACTGGGAAAGTTTATTGTTTTCAGTTATGGAATGTAATCAAAATTCTGTATGTGTATGTTGATATCTACAGTAATAAGTAATTTTCAAAATGTATATGGTAATCCTGTATACTATCATTTGATACCTTATCTTGACATCTCAGTACAGTGCAGGCAGTCCCTGGCCGAGCGCCGCTAACCGAAAATCGCTGCTAACCAAAAATCGGCTTTGATAGCACCGAAAACACAGCTGAACGGTGCTGTAAACTGGAGATGGGTGCCGAAACCCCCATTTAACGGTGCTGTTAACCAGTGATCAGCACTGAAATCCCCACTTATCGGTGCTGTTAACCAGAGATCGGTTTGAAAATCCAGTGAACAGCATTGCTACCCAAGTGCTGTAACACCGAAACGCCATTAACTGATGCCAGCGGTAAGCGGGGACTGCCTGTAATCTCTTAATTTGACACTGTATCATGACATCTCCAGGACTTTAACTATCCTCTTTCTTTCAGGAGTTCTACAGGTACTATACAGACCCAGAGCAGTTGGAAAAGGCCATTATCATCCCAAGAGACATAACTCAGTCTCATCACCTTCAGATTCTGAAAAAGATATGGCCTGAAGGGCTGTCTGTTTTCTTTGTGTTTTTCATATCCTTGGCTGTGTATCCTGCTCTGTGCGTTAAGATTGACTCCACCTCTGTTGACGAAGATTGGGCACGTAAGTTGAATATTATCGTTATGATTCATGAGTGCTTTCACAGTGAGCTAACTGTTCCATTATTTAGCATAACTTTTCCTTTGAGATTGGTCAGCTGATGTAAAACATCATTATACAGTGGACCCCTGCCTATTTGCGGCTTTGGATTCGCGGACTCGCCAATGTGCGGATTTTTCTTTGGAACTTATATATACATTATTCGCGGAAATTTCGCCTATTCGCAGTATTTTTCATAGAGAGATATTCACAGATTACTGTATTTTCATATAATTTTTCTGACTAAATGCACTTTTTGTGATGAAACTACTAAAATATTCAGGTATAAGCATTTTTAGAGGTTTTTTGGTGTTTTGAACTATCAGAATAGGTAGTTACAAGCGATTTTAAGGGTTTTAAGTACAGCGGTCCCCAGTTTCATAAGTCGTAACCCGAAAATCGTTTAAGCCGGAACATCGTCGAAAATCGTCAAAAATCATAAGAAAACCTTACTTTTAATGCTCTGGGTGCATTGAAAACGATGTAAACTGCATTATTATTGAGTTTTACATCAAAAAAACCTTCAAATTATGATTATTCTGCCATTTTGGGGCCATATTTCTTCCGTCGGGGCGGGGCGCGCGTAACCCGAACATCCGTAAGCCAGGAAATAATTTCTGATGAATATATTTGAAAAGCGTCGTAACCTCGAACCTGGGGTTGACTGCCTGTATTCATGGATTTGAGTAGTGACGCATCCCCAGAATACCGGGGTTGACTGTACAGTAAACCCCGTATTCGCGGGGATGTGTACCACACCCCCCTGCGAATAGCTAAAATCCGTGAATACATAAAACCCCTCTAAAAATACATAGAACTGCCTATTTTGATAGTTCAAACACCAAAATAACCCTTTAAAAATGCTTATACCTGAGTATTTTAATAGTTTGATCACAAAAAGTGCATTTGGCCATGGAAATTATATGAAAATACAGTAATTAGTGAACATTTCTCAGTGAAAAATACTGCAAATGGGCGAATTTTCCTCGAATAATGTGTATATACGTTCCATAGAGAAATCCACAAATTATGAGAATGCGAATACGGGGGTTTACTGCATAGGCCTGGTAGTAGCGAGATTTTTTTACTTTGTTAAATTAGTCTTTGTTTGATAAATCCACATCATTATAATATGTCAGTTTCATACCTGGAATTAGTTTCTCATGTCCCATAATCATAAGGTTTACTTGTTGAAGATAGCCCTGTACATTTCCTCATGCACTTGGGGAAAGAAATCTATCCCCAAATCTCAAAGAGTTGAGATATAAAAGGTTATAAGAGTCAAAATTGATGATCAGCTGAACTAGCTGGTTAGAGGTTGGGGAGGTAACAGAGGGAAATTAGTAGAGGTCAGTAAAACATAACTGTGAAGATTATCATCCCCATTTAATGAGATGGATTGCCTCAGTTTGGAGAAGTACTGATCCTTGACGAACAAGGTTCTAGGATTGATGTTTTAGGAAGAATTCTAGGACGGAATTCTTCGTAAAACATTAATCCCAGAACCTTGTTCGTCAAGGATCAGTACTCTCCAAATTGAGGCAATTCATCTCATTAAATGGGGATGATAATCTTCAATATCATAAGTGTTTCAAATAGTTATTCAGAATGGTGAGCTTATTCATTAGTGTCATGTTTGACTGTAAATTGGGAGGATTGTGAGTGAGTCATTCTTCATTATTATTATTATTATTATATTATATTATTATTCAAAAGATGAGCCGTATTCATGTGGAACAAGCCCACACTGGCCATTGACTGGGAATTCTAGCTTCTAAAGAATATGGTGTTCATTCGAAAGAAGTAACAGAAGGTAATTGGGATTATAGAAAGAGGAGATCAGTTATTAAAAACAGATAAATTAACACATCAGCTTCATTTAAGAGGGTTTTGCTTGAAGTAATAATCAGATCTAGAAGATTTCATGGAGTTTTGACTTTTGTTTTGGATGGAATACCTCATGATGTGGTCTACAGAATAGAAAGGACATTGTTTGGAAATACAGTTCTAATGGTTCATCCTATTGAGACAAACATCCATGAAGTCACGGTTTCATAAAAAGTACGTACCTGAGGTTTTTTTTTTTAAGTCATACGTTACCAGATGCTTCTATTATGGTGGCACATACATTCTGACCCCTCAAACATTCCAAAGTGATTATAACCCTTTCTTCTAAGAGTAGGTTTGCGGGAAAAGGTCCATGACATTAGATGCATTTTTTACCTAGATTAAATTCTTGCTGAAGACATTAGTCTCAAGTTTGAAATCAGGATCTGTGACCTTCGTGATAAGAGCCGAGAAGGAAGAGGAAAATTTAGATACACGTAGATACATTGATCTACTTGGACAGTTGAATTGTGAGCACAGTACTTACTTTACTGGTGAAATGTTTCCTTTCCAGTATTATCAGGCTCAAAATTTATGTGTGAATATGTTTACCTACTTTGTATACATTTTTTGACAAAGTAGAGTAACAATTGTGTACAGTACTTTTTTTAAAAATAATAAACTTTTTCTCCAACAGATATTTACTTCCAGCCTGTGGTGACTTTTCTACTGTTTAGTGTTGGTGACTATTTAGGTCGACAAAGTTCTGGGTTTATTTTATGGGTAAGTTTTCCTAGATTCTTCAACATTTTAGTGAATATTTTATGTAGACAACATACATATTGGATAAATGTACACAACAATTGAGGGATCATTTCATTGCTAGTAATGACAATAAATTTTTACTTCATACGCTTTTGTAGTATTTTGCAACTTTCCCCCATAGGAGGGTTAGTGCCTTCAGTGCACCTCACGTGGTGCAATGTAGGCATTACTTAAGGTTCTTTTCAGCACCCCTTCAGCTCCTAGCTGCAACCCCTTTCATTCCTTTTATTGTACCTCCATTCATATTCTTTCTCCTATCTTACTATCCACCCGCTTCTAAAAATTGTTTCACAGTGCAACTGCTGAGTTTTCCTCCCGTTACAGCTTTCAAACCTCTCACTCTCAATTTTCCTTTCAGCGCTGAATGGCCTCATAGGTCCCATGCTTGGCCTTTGCCTAGATTGTATATTCTGTCTATCTAGTGTACGGCTTTCAGATATTTTTATCATTTCCTTATTTACAGCCAAGATATGCGGCCTAAATTGTATGTTCTGTCTGTATGGTACAACTTTCAGATATTTTTGCCATTTCCTTACTTACAGCCAAGACGTGGCTCCAGGATGCTTTACTTTCTGGTCTTCTGTCGCATCGTTTTCATTCCTCTGTTCCTGTTGTGTAACCATGACCCCAAGTCATCTATACCAACTGTGTTCGATCAAGATGTGTACTACATTGTCTTCATGCTGCTGTTTGCCTACTCTAATGGTTACCTTTCCTCTCTCTGTATGATTTATGGACCTAAGTAAGTATAGATTGTACAGTATACAGTAGTTCATTAGTAAGATGTTAATTTGATGGAAAATGTTTTAATAATTGTGCTAATTGTCAAAGTATGCTGATAGTTACGGACCTCAGCTTAATGGACTTCTGTACTTAACAGCTGTGCTATTGTGATTATTTTGTTGCTATGCTACCATTTTAGATTACAGGCAGTCCCCGCTTTACAAAAGAGGTTCTGTTCCTACGCTGCGTCGTATGCTGAAAAATCGTCAAAAATCCTAAGAAAATCTTACTTTCAATGCTTTGGGTGTATTGAAAACGATGTAAACTGCATTTTTATTGAGTTTTTCATTAAAAAAACTCCAAATTTTGATTATTCTGCCGTTTTTGTAGTCATATTTCTTCTGTTGGATCGGTGTCATAAGCGTTGTAACCCCAGACCATGCATTGTAAACTGGGAAATAATTTCTGATGAATATATTTGAAAAGCGTCATAACCTTGGAACGTCGTAAGTCGGGGACCGCCTGTATATAAATTTTTAGAAAAAGAATAAGTGTAAAGAATAATACAGAAAGCCAGACCCTTAAGTTGAGATGCCACCGCATTAGGCTTCTCGTTTAACTCCACCGTAGAATCCCTTGTAAGCTAAATCACTATCGTCTTATTTCCAGATTGGTTTCCGAAGACAAAGCAGAGTTGGCAAGTGCTATCATGATAGCTATGCTTGCTTTTGGACTTATGTTGGGAGGCATCTCTTCGTTTGCATTTGCGTTAATTAGTTAAAGTGCGCTCGTTTATTTTCGCTAGGTATGACATGATAATATATTGCATGTTTCTTAATTTACTAAGTGCAGTACTGCCTTTTTATCTCAGCTTAGTTTTATATTCTGACATAAGAATTAGATATATCTTTTATATACAGGGATATCGTGCACTGAACCCCTTGAGAACTAAGTGTGGCATTGTGGTTTTTGCAATGTGGATTTTGCAATATGGTTTTTGCAGTGGACGTGTGCACATCGCATCTTAGTGAATGTATAGTTTAGACTTCAGATTAAACACAAAAGGTTTGCTTATGTAACATTCTTCTGTATTTACTTGATAAAGAGGTACAAGACAGGATATATGGCATTTGCAAAAGTAGCTCTTTATAGCGAATAATTTCACAGTCTTTTGACGACTCTGAAAAGTCATCAGATTGATTTGTCACCGCTAAGATTTCCGTCGTATTGCGCTGTGTCAGAAGTACGTTTGTAGATCTTTTAGATACTACGTTGTGTATTTGTATGATTCTCTTGATTTGTAAACAAAGACAAATAACTTTATTTAATATATGAATACTAACCAGAATCGTAATACTGCTTCATTTTCAGTGATAGAGATATGACTACTGTACATGCTTTTCAAAGCATTTTGAATAAGTGTGAAAATGTGGCATTTTAATTTTAGATATCTTACTGCATTCAAACAATATTGTTTTACACTCCCTATTGATTGTTATTGTAGGCATATGTATTCTCAAATGATTATCATTTGCAGATATTGCCAATAATCTTAGGGTAATTGCTATCACAAACTATTTTTTATATAGAAAGGCAGAGCTATGTTGTAGCTTCAAGATAATGTACATAGTATGGCAGGTGATAAATATATGTAGTGCAAGCATAGGTTTAAGAACAACGCATCCCAGCTAGACCTATGTTGATAGAATTTCTGAATTGATCCAGTGGTCTGGCTATACTGCTTAGGAATAATGTAATGATAATGATGGTAAGGCAAATAGCTCATAAGTGAATTGACTACTATTGGTATTTCACTAAGATATGTAAGAAAGCATGCATGAATTTTGTCCTTGACTTGTATCATGGCTACCATTCTTTTTCTCGAGGCAAAATAAGCAAATCTGCTTCAGATTATCCTCATAAAGTGAGAGGTGTTGATTCTTCTTGTTTTTTTAACGAAGCATATCTCCAAATCCCTGTATTCAATGTGGATTTCTCTGATAAGTTATGAGCACAATCATATTTGCATGTCAGAGATATGGATACATTTTGACAGTTGAATTCTCTCTCTCTCTCTCTCTCTCTCTCTCTCTCTCTCTCTCTCTCTCTCTCTCTCTCTCTCTCTCTCTCTCTCTCTCTCCCCTGCCCTGTAGAGGGGTGGTGCCGTCAATGCATCTCATGCAGTGCACTGTAGGCATTATTTAAGGTTCTTTGCAACATGCCATCGGCCCCTAGCTGCAACCCCTTTCGTTCCTTTTACTGTACCTCCTTTCATATTCTCTTTCTTCCATCTTACTTTTCATCCTCTCCTAACAATTGATTCACAGTGCAACTGCGAGGTTTTCCTCCTGTTACACCTTTCAAACCTTTTACTATCAATTTCCGTTTCAGCACTGAATGACCTCATTGGTCCCAGTGCTTGGCCTTTGGCCTAAATTCTATATTCAGTTCAATTCTTTCTCTGTGTAGAGTGAAAATTCGTATTGTATTTTTATTCATCTCTTGTTTATAATACTTCTTTGTCTTTGACAAACTGCCATCATGTACTAGATAGAAATTTGCCTTGCGTAAGAATGCATCTCTTGCAAGTCAAGTGCTCTGATAAGTAAGATTAAGATTCACTGGATTAAGAAGAAAAGTATTCTTGTTATGCCAAACTATGCACGGATGTATTATTGCACCATGAAGGTTAACAGTAAGATATAGAGTGAATTTCAAATTTGGAATAATCTCTACCATAGAACTAATATTTCTTTCCATTTTCCAGTATGTTGTAGTAATGTGGCATTTCATATCTAATGTTTTATAATAGAGTATTCTATAATCTTTTCTAAACTATCATAGTTCTGAGTACATGAATTATCCACTTTGTTCTAGATCATCATTTTATTAATATTTTTATGTCAGATTTTCCATTTTGGGTTAGGTGTCGAATGAGTTCTCTTCGTTTACTCGTGTCTTTTTGTGCTGGGGCTTAATTCTGACTTAATTTTTTCCTTAACCATGGTCGTCATCATGCTCCTTCCATAGCCACGACTTTCCCAAAAAATTGCTCCTCTCCCGTTATCTCATGTCGCCATATCGCTCCTTAGATTCCAGTTTATTTTCATGCCTCCAGACACCACATCTCTCTGCAGTTCTTCATTTGCACTACAATATTCCTTGCACGATCCAGCATGTTGTAGACACCTCTTCACGATTTATACCGTTTTCTTGGCAGGTGCTCATGTTTTCATTGCATAGAGAAGTACAGGTCTTTGACACCTGACACAGTTATTACTGTGTTTACTTGAGGATATTCTTATTAACCAGTTCCTCAGCTATTGCTTCCCACTTCATCCAGGCTGCAGGTGCTCGTGTCTCTCTGCCTTCCACTTTGCATTGGAAAAAAAGTGTGAAATTTTGTCTGCAATACTGTTGTAGTCAGTGGTTCATTCTTGAATATAAGGTGCTTCAGTGGCCTCACATTTACTTATATTCAACTTGCAGAGATATGAAACTGCAGTTGGTCTTGATGTATCACCAGGTAAAAGTTAGTAAAGATGATTAGGAAACTGCATTCAGTGTCTCTGAAAGTGAGGTACTCAGGCAGTCAGCATGGCCTCCTTTGTGAATTAAGTAAATCATTCGAAAGATTTGGTGGCCCAGATGTTCACTTCTGTCCTGGAAGAGCATGGGTACAAAATATGAGACGTAACAGTATACAGATGTTCAGATTGTCCAGTAGGAATAAAGACATGTTTACGTAATTAAGAAACGTTGAATAGGCTAAATTTTTAATGGTATTGATAGTTTGTGTCGATGAAGATTGTGTTTTACATAAGAGGTCACTATTCAAACTGCCAGTGTTAGTGAATGACTGAAAAAGCAGTTATGAATCTCCTGTTAATGAAGCTTATTTTAATGTTTTTATGATCTATGGTTATTTTTTAGTGATATTTTCAGATTTTCTAATTAAAGAAACACGAACTGTATCCTCAATCAGGTACTACTGCAGAAGATTCAGTGGACCATTACCTTCTTGGCAATTGTGAAATTTTTAATGTATTTAAATTTTTATTTTTTTTAGTGCAAAGGCAACTGAATGCTTTTTTTCTAGCCCAGCCCCAAGAAAACGAGAATTCTGAGGTTTAAACATGAAGGAGGTGATTGAACTGCCTCATAACAAAAAAAAGGATATAAGAGTAGGGAGAGAATTTGGATCTTTCCTAGATAGTAACCCCCAAGGGTTTTAACCCTGTATGTATTCACCTTTGCTGTGTGTTTAGTACAAGCCCGTTGGGGATTACTGTAAAAACATAAACAAAAGACTGTAAATATCATAAAGGTAATGACCCCAAGAAATATTAGTCCTAGATATTGACCCCCCAAAAACCCTTGGGGTAACTATCTAGGAAAGATCTGAGATTTTCAAAGCTTGATATTATTAGGCAAGTCACAATTGTTGAACTGCGTGAATCTGATTTCCACAAAAAAAATGTACAAAGAGGCAACATGGAAGGAAGGTATTACAAGGAAGCATAAGAGGTGGAGAAATTCACTACTTCAGTACAACAAAATGGTGAATAAAATAGTACATTTAGGAAATTGAGAGAGAATCTTTGCAGTGAAGGTCATGATGAAGAGACAAATTGGAAGTTGGATTGTTGATGAAACAAACTTTCTTGAATTCATTCCTGTTGTGAAAGGAGACAAGAGGCATGACTTTAAATAGGGACACAACGAAACATCAGTAACTGAGGTGAAGGAAAGAATGATTTAGTGGCAGATTTAGCAGCTTGAACAGTGGGGCCTACCAAAGACAAGGTAGCAGCAGCTCGGACATCCAGAATGTTGATTGAAGTGAAAACATTATTGAAATTAGTCACTGAATTTGACTAAGTTCTGAAATCACCATTCAGTTAGGCTCACAAGACCTGAGTGAATGGATGAAGAGAGCACGATTCAAGATTGAGTGTGATCATTAGAAGCGAAAAAGAAGTATGTATGGTTGAATAATCAGCAAAAACTTAGATATTAGAGGAGATAGACTGCAGAAACAGAGATGTAAAGATGGAAGTATGCTTACAGAGGGAAAGTTAAGCTACAAGCAAGAAATATGGTTAACCAATACCCTGGAGATGTTAAACACTGTGACAGATGGTTCTCCAAAGTCCTGTAGGGGTGGACAGACATCAGCATAAGAAAGAAACTGGGAGTGGAGTAATTTTCAAATACTTTTGTAACTAGAAGTAAAGGCAACTGTGCAGTAATTGAAAGAATAAGTGGCTAATCTGCAAGGATTGACGGTACCAGAACATGTTTCCAAGAGGAAAGATAAATGTATGATTTAAGAATCGGGTGTGAAAACCCAGCAGAACGGGAGACTGCTTGCTCGCATAGTTCTTGAGAACGCTTTGCCAATCTGAAAAGATGCAAGAACCCTACAGACCTGATGAACAGAGAACAATTGGGATTATGTTGGATTAGACAAAGGCAGAGGAAGAGGATCATGAACATTGAGATTGCTGAAGAGTGTGCCTATTTTATTAGGAGCGCAGATGATAGATCTGTTTATACTTGCAAAAGGGTGCTATGTCACAGGAAGCGCAGTCCCCCTTGGAAACGAAAGTACGAGGATGATTTATTGAGAAATCTGAAGAGAATTATGGGAAGCTTTGCTGGACAGCTGAGTTCCAGTAACAGAGGGAAGTTTGGAAGTTGGACGCTAAATATTAGATATTATTTTAATGGGATGAAACTACAAAAATGCATTTATAACCAGTCATGTAAGAGTCAAGAACTTCGACTCACTGGTCTGTGTAAAGTACTGTACCTTATAAATCAGTCATTTTTCTTTTGGGTGTTTAAGTTAGATAAAAATTTGTCTTTCTGTATTTATATAAAGGAGAATCTCATTCTGCTATGGAATTTGTTCCAGACAGTAAAAACAATTGTATAACAAAATGATTTAGTAGTTTTGAGCAAATCTCTTAAAGTATTTAGTTCTTTCACGTAGTCTTCCGCCGTTCATGTGCTGTACCTGATAATTATGTATACTATTCTTCGTAGAATGCATATTAAAATGATGACAAAGCTGTGATTTGCATTCCGTAGAAGGACTGCCAAAACTGTTGGTTACAGTATTCTGTGTCTGGTTAATTATACAGATTTTTTAAGTTACTCTACTATAGTGTCCGTCGTTATTGTCACACCTTTAATCCTGCCATTGCTGTGAGTTTTTATTATAAATGTTCTGATTTTTTTTATCCACTTTATCTATTTTTTGGTGTTTGGTTATTATGGTACTCTCTTCGGCAAATTTTTGACGCAACACGGGGCTTTGATGGTGGAAAATGTCGTGCTTTTCATCATAAATGATATTTTGCAGATACTGCAGTTTTCCATTTTAGGCCAGCTTTGTTTTTTTAATGAGCAGTCCTGTTTTTTCATTTCCTTTTGACGGAAGATTGATTAGAAAGGCTTCCATAGCATTTCTGATTGACATGTTGGAAAGAGGTCCAAAACTTAAGGCTATTTAACGCTTGCCAGGCTTGTGAGACTTAAGAATTTTAACACCTGTCTGGTTAAACTGGTATTGGTACTAACTAAATTGAACACATTCTTGAACATCTAACTAGTTTTGGCCTCTCGCCAGTAATTCTTTAAACAGATGTGTGAAGTATATTTTATTAATCTTTCCTCTGGGTACATTTTCAGTTGCTTTTTCTGAATGGCATAAGAACTGATTCAAGATAAGGGATGAGTGTATTGCAAAGTGCAAAGGCCTGGGGACAAGTTTGTCTCGACTGTTTAGAACAATACAGTATTTTGCATAATGTAAGTGTTCAGCATTTTGTTTTTTCTTCAAAGGACTCCGTGTTATTTGATACGAAAGCATAGTGTGTTATTGAAAAAGTGCTCATGCTAGATGATATTTTATTTTTAGTATTTAAAGACTGCATTATTGTTATAGCTAAACTCATTAAATATCTTTTTCATGTCATAGTATGCTTTTCCTTTTAGTTAATTTTAGATAAATTGTAAAATGATCCTAGGAGCAAGTTTTAGTCGTTGATAACTTGTCAATCTGTAGATCACTGTTGTAATATTATTATTATTAATGTTATTATTATTATTGTTATACAGAAGATGAATCCTATTCATATGGAACAAGCCCACCAAAGGGGCCATTGACTTGAAATTCAAGCTTCCAGCAAATATGGTGTTAATTTGGAAGAAGTAGCAGAAATACAGAAAGAGGAGATCAGTTATCAGAAAATGAGAAATAAATTAACAAAGAAACATGAAAATGTAAGTAAATTATAATAAATATAAGGAGATTTGTTTTAGGGTAGTAATGCATTGTATGCTTGCTTGAACTTTTGAAGTTTCGATTGCACATCCTCAGGAAGACTGAAACAGAGAAACTTCATTTTGAATATTGGTTCAACTGTTCAATAAAAAAGATGCTTACCAATATCTCAGAGCTGTAAGTAATGCAGGGAACTACTTTAGTAATGTTGATAAAAAATTCACGGAGTGGGTTAGTCTCAAAAAGCAACTACCTACCTACATCCAACCCGTAACCTGGCACCAAGTAGTTGCAAAGCTGCTGTAAACTAAATTAGATGCCCTCACATTTTGCCACTCTGTTCTCCCTTAATCTTCTGTCTGGATAGACCTTTATGTGACTTCATGAGCATGATTCTGGATAAGACACCACCCTACTTGCAAATGAGTTATGTTCCACTTGGCTGTTTTTATATTGAATTGTTGGTAAACTGGTTACTGTATTCTTCATGTCTATATAAGTACAGTATAAAATCAGTACATTACTATATATTTTTTCATCCTAAAACACAATTCACTGTTCTTACAGTACAGTTGACCCAAGGCATTCGCAGGGGATGCATACCACAACCCCCTGACAAATAGCTAAAATCCGCGAATACTTGACACCCCTCTAAAAACGCTTATAACTGCCTATTTTAATAGTTTAAACACCAAAAAAAAAAAACTAGAAATGCTTATACTTGAGTATTTTAATAGTTTTATCATGAAAAGAGTATTTAGTCACGGAAATGATATGAAAATACAGTAATTAGTGAATATTTCTCCATGAAAAATACCGCGAATAGGTGAATTTTCTGCGAATAATGCGTGTTTATGTTCGACAGAAAGATCCGCGAATAGACGACGCTGTGAATCCGGAACCGCGAATAGGCCTGGATCCACTGTACTGCATTTTATAGAATAGGCACTCACAACAAAATTTGAACTTACTTGTAAATAGGGTGGTGTTTGTAGTTTGGATTAATTTGGGAGTGTGAGGACATGGTGCAGTAGATTTGAAAAAAAAATGTGACACCTTCAGTGAATAAGAATATAATGAATAAACTTCTCATGTGTTACACCTAAAATGAAGATACGAAGTCTCACATTGCCACCCTACGGATCAAAATAGATCCATTCAAAAATTTCTTAAAAAGCAGCAAAGGACTTGATCACAGCAGCTTAACAACTCGGACCAAAGCTTTCAGTCCGTATATTCTCAAATGGAATATAAATGGCATTCGAACTAGAATCCATCTAGACGAACTACAAAGGTTCGGTTGAGAATATTTACCAGAATATTGTTAGTTAGGCAGCATACCTGTGAAAAAGGGTAACACTGGTAAATTTGGAGCAGGAATTTCTGTACTTAATCATATCATATGTGAAAGAGTGGAAATCTAATTCTACAATTCACTATTTACGATGTAGACCAATCAAACTGAGATTTAGTACAGTAGGCTACATCAGATTTACAAAAGATAATTACAGTACAATACAGTAATTTGTTACCACATTCATTAGCATTACTTGGTGACTTGAATGTTTGCTACCCCTCATTAGAGTCAAACTTCTTAACTGTTTACATAAGTGGCACTGAAATATCAAAAATAACGCATACACTTCTGAAATGACAATGATGTCCGTACATATTTTTCTAAAACGTGAAACTGTCATTATACCTATAATAAACCAACATAATGGCAGGTATTGTATGATGTGTATTCAGGGAGTCATTATCCTATGATAATCTTCCTGGCACACCTTTCAAATCTCTCTCACTCCCAATTTGCCTTTCAGTGCTGAATGGCTTCGTTGGTCCCAGCACTTGACCTCTGGCCTAGATTTCATATTCAAACTCAAATTCCGACATGAATAAAACAGAGTTGGCGGGGTTGTGGGGGAGAATGATCAAAAACTTTTGAAATTTTGCCTTTTGCCAAAATGATTAATTTGGTCAGAACATCAAATCCAGTATAGAGTTCTCATCAAAATTTAAGAAGTGAGTAATAAAATAGAAAAATAAATACAAAAAGTATTTATACCTCGAGCATGACACGGCACGAAAAGAAATTATGTTAAGAATTCAGCAAGGCTAGTAGATTAAATTCAGACCACTGAACCCCATAGGGGGTAGTGGTGCACTGTAGGCATTACTTAAGGTTCTTTGTAGCATCCCTTTGGTAGCTAGCTGCAGCCCCTTTCGTTCCTTTTACTCTACCTCCATTCATATTCTCTTTCTTCCATCTTACTTTCCTCAACTCTCTCCTAACAATTATTGTTTCATAGTGCAACTGCAAAGATTTTTCCTCCTGTTACACCTTTCAAACCTTTCTACTTTCAATTTCCTTTTCGGCACTGAATGATCTCGTAGGTCCCAGCACTTGGCCCTTGGCCTAAAAATTCTATATTCCACACCATAAAAATTTTGAGAAGTTCAGTAGGTTAATCAATTAAATGCAGACTACTGAGACATTGCTGGAAATCTGCAATGGACAAAGCAGTTATTAATTGGACTTTCTTCCAGCAATGTCTCGCAGCTCTAGGTCAAGGCTAAATCAGTTCTGAAATGGCCAGACTTCTATCCAAATTAGCCAAAAGCGAATTGCTTGAGTTTTGGAACCAACTAATGACTAGGAAACTGTTTTAAGTGGTGATGTTTGGAGTGTCTCACTAAACAGTATACATGTTAGGTTGGAGTCCTAATTCCATTTTGAATTTTTCTTTCACTTTTCACTTCTATACACACACACACACACACACACACACACACACACACACACACACACACACACACACACACACACACACATATACATATATATATATATATATATATATATATATATATATATAATATATATATATATAATTATACAGTATTCATACTGTATTCATATATGGCTGTCAATCTGTAATAGTTTGCCATAAACCACCACATTTTCTATAAAGATACATTTAATATGTTTTCTATAACAATAATAGACAGTATACCTTAAGATTTCACAAATGCAGCCTCGGGAATGTAAAATAAAAACATTCCTTTGACATAAAATGTTCTTCAGTGTAACATTTTTAAATACTAAGACTAACCAACAATGTTTATACCTTTACAGGTAAGATGGCGACGTTTCTACGTATGGAAATGTATCAGTGGGCATCGCTGGATAGCCAATATAAACAAATATAACAAAATCACAATAAAAATAAAAGATCTTTTGCTGTTATGTGCAGGTGAGGGAGTGTAAAAAAAACTTGTGTTTTTTATAGTTTCTGTTGTTTTTGTTTTACTGAGTTAAAATAACATTGTGTAACTCGCATGAACTAAGATGAATTGAGTGAAGATAGTCTCTCTCTCTCTCTCTCTCTCTCTCTCTCTCTCTCTCTCTCTCTCTCTCTCTCTCTCTCTCTCTCTCTCTCTCTCTCTCTATATATATATATATGACTATTGTAATAGTAAATTAAGCTTATAAGTATTTTATTTTCAATATTCTTCAGAGCTCGAGAAAAACGCTGGCTATCTGGAACTTGGGTCTACCTGATTGTCACTAAAAGTTCAATCCTGAAAGGAAAAAGGTAAGGCCATTTTTTCATATATATATATATATATATATATATATATATATATATATATATATATATATATATATATATATATATATATATATATATATATATATATATATCAGTCATATACCTGTACCAGCAGTACCAGTAAATGTTATTTTGGTACAGTACCTGTCCAGTACCAAGATACAGCTTTTTATACCATTATTTTCACGTTTTCTAATGATATTTCTTTACTGTTTGCATAGCATTTTAGATTTATATGGGAGAGCAGGTAGTAGGTTAGGTTAATAATCCAGTGGCTCATGAAGAAATTTTATTTAAATAAAATTAGGCTATATATCAGGGCCGGATTAAGGGGGGGGCCCAGGGGCCTGGGCCCCGGCCACCCACCAAGAGGGGGCCTCCCACCAATAAAAACAATACATTTTAATTTAATAATATAGTTTGTATATAGACTATAGTTTATAATATAGTTTATATATTGACTATAGTTTGTAGTGTATGCAATAGGAGTTGGAAAGGGGGCCTCCCACCAAAATGGGCCCCAGGCCTCCCACCAGCTTAATCCGGCCCTGCTATATATATGTAAATCATGGGTCGTCACTTAATGATATATATATATATATATATATATATATATATATATATATATATATACATACATACATACATACATACATACATACATACATACATACATACATACATACATACATACATACATACATACACATATATAAATAATAATTAAATAATTTAGAGCAAAATAATGAATCCTATGAGTCAACAGACTAGAGAAAATCAGTTACAATATTGCTTGTTCATTTTCCCAAGCCTTCAGTGTACATGCTTGCTTATAATAAGACATAAAAGTTATATGCATTTTTTATCGAGATTTTATTCCTAAGTGGAATTCATTTAATTCATCACAAAGGAAATGAACGGCGTGAAAAATAATATACATCATTTTCGGATGGGAATGAACGAAAATGGCGCCGTAAAATTTGATTATCTATCGGGCACTCGGTGCTTTTGCGACTATAATCATGAGATCAGAGATACGTTTTGCTTTTTTTTTTTTATTTTTTAAATCATTCTGAAATGTTTAAAGATTGAAAAATGCAACCTTTGAGTAGTTTCATCACGACTTCCATTCCAGTTTTATACAATTGGCTCCTGTGCTATAGGTCTAATGCTGTCACACTGCTTGGTATCGTTCTTAAACAATTTAGTTCGTTATCGTGTCTTATTCTAATTATCTTCTATCTTTCCACTGGATAATATCATTAAAATTATCATGATGGTCGTAACATAAGGGATTTGTGAGGGAAAATCTGATTTTCTAGTAAAATACACCTAGGACAGTTATAGGTCTAGAGTTAGAATTACTTGTAGTCAGAAGCCAGTTGTTCTAGTCAAAGTTTAAAAAAAATATTCTGTTTATCTTCTATTTTTTCACTTGTTCAATAACAATAACCATAATATCATAACATAAAGGACTTGTGAGGAAAAAATATGATTTTCCAGTGAAACCCCAAAACAAAAGCACAAGAGCTATAGGTCTAGAGCTAGAGTTTTCGAGAATTAGTTGTAGTCGGAAGCCAGTTGTTTTAGTAAAAGTATAAAAAAGTATCATATTCTGTTTATATTCTATTTTTTCCACTTGATTAATAACAATCACCATAATAATGATAACACATAACATAAGGGACTTGTGAAGAAAATCTGATTTAAAGTGATGACCCCAAAACAGACCACAACAGTTATAGGCCTAGGTCTAGAGTTTTCCAGAGCTAGTTGTACTCAGAAGCCAGTTGGTCTAGTAAAAGTATATAAAAAATATAAAAGTACAAAAAGTATTAGATTCCTCTGTTAGTTTGATCGGGGGGAATCCAGTTATATCCAGGAACGTAGATGAGTTATGTAGCAGTGGGATGAATGCAGTATTTTTATTGTTACGTCAATTGTCGGTTGTGCCACTGCAAAAAAGTTTGATGGCGACAGTCTCAATAAGACGTAGCAGTATATTGAACTGTCAATATATTTCTCGTTTTAGAAAAAAAAAACTACAATTTATCGGAAAGAATGCATTTTTTTGGTCGAAGGTTTTTTTGCATTTTTCGGTCGAATGTTTAGGAGAGAGAGAGAGAGAGAGAGAGAGAGAGAGAGAGAGAGAGAGAGAGAGAGAGAGAGAGAGAGAGAGAGAGAGAGAGAGAGAGAGAGTACTTATTCATTAGATAACATAAACGTAACTAATCCATATATATGATACATTATTTTTCACAAGTTCTTTGATAAAATAACTTCCTTATTTATTTATTAGCATTTTTTGGAAAGGCGATATATATATGTGTCGCATTTTCCTCACGTGTCTCCTCCCTATTTCCAATTAATCCCTCTACCCTCCCCCTCCCCGCCCCTTCTTCCTCCCTCTTCCCTTTATACCTGTAATTAAGGATCGTATCCAGGTAAGCTCATATAAGTATTGATGTGGGGAGTCCTTCCAATCGCTCCCCCCTCCCCTTCTCAGACGCTTGGTCCTTCTTTAGTCTAAACAGTGGCTCTCTCTCCCAGTTGTTGCTTGGCGAACATCTCTCTCTCTCTCTCTCCCTCACGCTCACGCTCAGTTGTGAAAAAGAGACGAAGGCTCCTGTCATGGAAGTGTGAATTATGAGAATATTCGCATTTTTTTTCTCTTAAGTGGACGGAAATTGTCATTTTGTTGCCTCGAAATAGAGCAGAACCTTTGTCTTCTTCTTGGAAGTCGTAGATGGGAAGCTGCGATTCTGTCCTTATTTTGGATTAAAATCTTCCTCTCCCGAAGAGTTTCCCAGATCAGAGCAACGATACTAACTTGATATTTGTTGCTGTGGATAAAAATCGCTATAATATAAATAGTTATTGACTTTGGAAAGAGAAAATTCAAATTTTTTCCCCAATGGCTACGAATGTCGCCAGATACATCGACGAAGAAGAGGAACAAACCTCCTCTGAGGTTGTTGAGGTGAAAACGAAACAGTAAGTCCAGTGGAAGTCTATTGGAATTGAATTAATTGTATATAAAATTGTCAGTCATCCAGCAAATTTGTCTTTTATTAGGAAGTTTACCCTTTAATGTATCGGGCACAGAATTTCCCGCGAAATCTTCGCGACCCTGAACCGGTTTTCCGTCGGGTTTGTATTCAAAGACCAACGGCTCTGTCGAGGAGAAAATAGTCTTATGTCATGTGACTTTGTCTATTTTTATTAGTTTTCTGTAGAAGAAAGCCGGCTTTGTCTGCCCGTCCGCGCTTTCTGCTGTCCGCACTTTTTCTTGGCAGCACTTTTTCTGTCTGCACTTGTTTCTGTCAGCACTTTTTTCTGTCAGCTCTTTTTCTGACCGCACTTTTTCTGGACGCACTTTTTCTGTCCGCACTTTTCCTGGCCGCACTTTTTCCTGTCCGCACTTTTTCTGTCCGCACTTTTTTCTGTCTGCACTTTATTCTGTCCGCACTTTTTCTGTCATCATTTTATTCCGTCAGCATTTTTTTCTGTCGGCTGTTTTTTCTGTCCGCACTTTTTCTGTCAGCACTTTTTCTGTCATCATTTTATTCCGTCAGCATTTTTTCTGTCCGCACTTTTTCTGTCAGCACTTTTTCTGTCCGCACTTTTTCTGTCAGCACTTTTTTTCCGCACTTTTCTGTCCGCACTTTTTTCCGCAATTTTTCTGTCCGCCCTCAGATCTTAAACACTACTAAGGCTAGAGGGCTGCAAATTGGTGTGTTGATCATCCACCCTCCAGTCATCAAACATACCAAATTGCAGCCCTCCAGCCTCAGTAGTTTTTATTTTATTTAAGGTTAAAGTTATCCATGAAGTTTTCCTCCTGTTACACCTTTCAAACCTACCTACTCCTCAGTTTCCTTTCCAGCGCTGAATGACCTCATAGGTCCCAGTGCTTGGCCTCTGGCCTGAACTCTATATTCCATTCCATGTTGTTATAGGGTTATATAAATATATTATATAATATATTAGCCACGTTTCAAAGTAGAAAAATAAATAAACGAGCCGGTGGGATTGTACACCATCGGTTTTCGCTTGAATCTCTTCTAAAAACTTTCGATATTTTTTTTTCAAATTTTCCACGATTGATATTTCATTCTTGAAGCACAGTTGAAAACTAAAACTATTATTTATTTAATATATCTTTTTATTTATAGAGAAATATGACCATTATTCTTTAACCCAAGTGTACAGGAGACACAACTTTGGATTCCAGATTTCGAATTCTCTCGAGAGTTTTTAGGAAGTTATTCTCTGAACTTAGTCTTTGTGTGTGTATGTGTGTATGTGTATGTATGTGTGTGTGTGTGTTTGGTAAGGGGGTGTGGGGGTCTATTCGTGTTTTTGTGAAATGTATGGCAGCTGTTTTTTGAGATCTTACGTACATAATATTTATTAACTTAGCGGGAATCTGTACAGGAAGCCACAGAGCTGAGGTCCACTAAGTTAAAAAAAAAAAAAAGGTATACGATAAGAAAAAAAAAAAAGCTGCCAGCCATTTTACTAAAGCATGAATACTTCCCTCCCCCCAAAACACACACACACACATACACACACGATAAGACTGAGTTATTTGATTTTCTAAGATATCTAGAATATATTCAAGTGCAGGCTATATATATATATATATATATATATATATATATATATATATATATATATATATATATATATATATATAGAGAGAGAGAGAGAGAGAGAGAGAGAGAGAGGGTCTTCATCGCTTAATGTACTTTTGTTGCTTATGAGGATAGCCAGAACCCCAAAGTGTCTTGTTAAGTTGTTCTTTGGCGTTCTTTCTCTCTCTCTCTCTCTCTCTCTCTCTCTCTCTCTCTCTCTCTCTCTCTCTCTCTCACACACACACACACACACACACACACACACACACACACACACACACACACACATCTTGTGCTTTGCAAAACGCTTTAGAAATTTATATGCTCAATTAAAAACTCTTTGTGACTTCTAACTCAAAGTAAATATTTAAAATTAATTATTAGGAAACTGAAATGAGAGAGAGAGAGAGAGAGAGGTTTGGTGTAGCGTCAAGTGCTATGATTCTAACCTAGTTAAGTACAAAGATCGTACTGTTGTAGTGCCTAAGAGAGAGAGAGAGAGAGAGAAAGAAAGAGAGAGATACCCCTTCCCCCCTCAACAACCGTGCGTCACTAGAGTCCGCGGAAATGGTGGAGGGGGTTGGGTATGGTGGGGTACGGTACCCATTAGCCTAAACCCAGCCATTATCATTGGAAAACACTCGGGTCTCACAAAGGATACACACTTCTACAAAGAAGTCTCTTTTTAGGGTCAGAATCGCCGAATTTTTCAGCTGGTTTGGTGTCGGACAGACGGACGTATTCTCTCTCTCTCTCTCTCTCTCTCTCTCTCTCTCTCTCTCTCTCTCTCTCTTTCATACATACACACACACACAAAGCTGAACCGTCTGTGCAGAAGCCTAGACTGATATAATATTATACAGCCAGTTCGTACACTTACACAACTTGATAAACAGCAAATTCACGGTCCTTCCTTTCTCAAACCTCTTTCACAAAATGTCTAACACCCCTGTGGGGTTTTCTCTCTTCCAAATGCTGCCAAATGAAGCCCCCTTTAACGTCATTCTCCCTTTAAACCAAACCACCGAAACATATATAATAAATTTATCGATTCTGTAGTACCATTAGACGAGCTTTCACTCTTACCGGGACGCAAAGATTTTGTGAACTTCGCTGAATGTTCTTTGGATATATTAATGTTTTAATGTTATTGCTAAATGTTCTTTGGATATAATGTTATAGTGTAACTGTATTAATCATTTCCCAGTACCCCACAGTGCAAGAATGATTTTGTCAGTCGTGGATAGGCCTAGTTAAATTTCCCGATTTTGTAGTACCATTATATAAGCATTCGCTCCTACAGGGATGCAAAGAATTTGTGGATTTCGCTAAATATTCTGTGGATATAATTTTATAATGTTATCACTAAATGCTCTGTGGATGTAATGTCATTACGTTACTGTATCGCTTGTATCCCAGCAAACCACAGTACAGTAATTACAAGAATGATTTCCTAGTTTCATATTTCTTGTACTTGGATCCAAGGCTTTGTGGTGACGAGCGTTTGCAAAGAGCAAGAAGAATTCGAGAAGTTAAGAGGGAATTGTGGCTGTTACAATTACATAATACGTTTATGGACAGGATAGGCCTAATACAAGAAGGATTCACAATGGTAGATAGGCCTATGTCTAGGCTTATCTAGTCTTTAGGGAATTTTATTAAAAGGTTTTACAAAATCTTTATGTAGGTTTATATAAAGAAGTGGGGATGTATAACACACAAAAATACATTCTTTAATCTTTGTTGGTTTTAATTTTCCGTAAAAGAAAACTATTGTGCCGGCTATGTCTTTCCGTCCGCACTTTTTTTCTGTCTGCACTTTTTTCTGCCTGCAATCTTTTCTGTCTGCACTTTTTCTGTCGGCACTTTTTCTGTCGGCACTTTTTCTGTCCGCACTTTTTCTGTCGCCCCTCAGATCTTAAAAACTACTGAGGCTAGAGGGTTGCAAGTTGGTATGTTGATCAATCACCCTCCAATCATCAAAAATACCAAAATGCAGCCCCTTAGCCTCAGTAGTTTCCATTTTATTTAAGGTAAAATTTAGCCATAATCGTGCTTCAGGCAACAATATAGGATAGGCCACCACCGGGCGGTGGTGAAAGTTTCACGGGCCGTGGCTCATACACCCATTATACCGAGACCACCGAAAGATAGATCTATTTTCGGTGGCCTTGATTATGCGCTGTACGGGAAACTTCGGCGCATTTTTTACTTGTTTAGATGATGATTAAGAAGCAGAGTTCCCAAACACCTGTTGCCAACTAGTCATAATAATAATGAATTTTTATTTTCAAGGTGAGAACAGGATACGTTGCTGAATCGTCTATTCCGAGAAGCAGTGTAAAGTACGTTATTGTTTTCAAATGCGTTGTACATATATGCTCTCTCTCTCTCTCTCTCTCTCTCTCTCTCTAAAGTAGGAGAGTCCTATGTGCGTCTAGGGAAGTTCTCTTCCTGTAGGAGTTCTTGAAGACAGAGAGACTCATTGTAGACATTACTTTTTAAGGTTCTTTGCAGCGTCCCATAGGCCCCTAGCTGCAACCCCATTCATTCCTTTTACTGTACCTCCGTTCATATTATCTTTCTTCCACCTTACTTTCTTCAATCCTCTCCTAACAATTGTTTCCTAGTGTAACCGCGAGGTTTTCCTCCTGTTACGCCTTTTAAACCTTCCCACGTGTCAATACCCGTTTCAAGGCTGAATGACCTGATAGGTCCCAGCGCTGGGCCTTCGGCCTAAAATTCTTCTGCGCTGTCGAGTTTTCTGTACAGCGTATAATCAAGGCCACCGAAAATGAATCTATGTTTTGGTGATCTCGGCATAATGCTGTATGAGCCGCAGCCCGTGAAACTTTAACCACGGGCCGATGGTGGCCTGTCCTATACCAATTTGCATCCCTCTAGCCTCAGTAGTTTTTTATTAAGATCTGAGGGCGGACAGAAAAAAGTACACCTTAGTTTTACCAGACCACTGAGCTGATTAACAGCTCTCCTAGGGCTGGCCCGAAGGATTAGACTTATTTTACGTGGCTACGAACCAATTGGTTACTTAGCAACGGGACCTACAGCTTATTGTGGAACCCGAACCACATTATAGCGAGAAATGAATTTCTATCACCAGAAATAAATTCCTCTAACTCTTCATCAGCCGGCCGGGGAATTGAACTCCGGCCCATCGAGTGACATTCCGCAGCTCTACCGACTCACCCAACAAAGGGCGGAGAGGCAAATAGCCATCTCCATAATAGCTTTCTTTCACAGAAAACTAAAAGCGAACATATTTTAGTGTTTTAGCGCTGCGTTACAAATGGCGATCTTACGATGCCAGGGCGTTGTTTTGCCCGCAGATGCAGGCGAGACTACTTCGTTATGTCAAATGGCGATCTTCCGATGTTTACCAGGGGTGTTGTTGTTTTGTCTTGTCAGTCAGTGGCTGAGGGGATATATATTTATCATGTCTCGTGAAATACTTTCTGGTTTAAATAATGTATATACGTATACTGGTGTATGTGTGTATATATATATATATATATATATATATATATATATATATATATATATATATATATATATATATATATATATATATATATATAAGATGGACCCTCAAATAAACCCCACTGATACAAAATTCCCTTTACCTTGGGAATAACACCAAAGAGGAATTTTACATATGATGAGTGCATCTGACCAGGATTCTGACCAGGCCTTTTTTTATTATTATTATTATTTATTATTATTATTATTATTATTATTATTATTATTGTTCAAAAGATGAAGAACACTGTTCATATAGGACCACCTTTTCAATCTTATTATTATTATTATTATTATTATTATTATTATTATTATTATTATTATTATTATTATTATTATTATTCAGAAGATGAAGAACCCTATTCATATGGAACAAGCACCACCAGAGAGGGCCACTGACTTG
This sequence comes from Macrobrachium rosenbergii, assembly GCF_040412425.1. NCBI lineage: Eukaryota > Metazoa > Arthropoda > Malacostraca > Decapoda > Palaemonidae > Macrobrachium > Macrobrachium rosenbergii. Next base: position 28,506,483 of record NC_089753.1, on the reverse strand, counting down.
ACATTCAATCTTATTATTATTATTCAATTATTATTATTATTATTATTATTATTATTATTATTATTATTATT
>NC_089753.1:28486412-28498912 GCF_040412425.1 Macrobrachium rosenbergii | reverse complement strand
CACACACAGCCAAACTCAAAACTCGTATCAGAATTATGTCGTAAAAAAAAAAAAAAACCATTTCCTTTCTTTTGCTTATCATTGTCTCTTCTCGAAAGTTAAGTGGGTGAACGGATGTTTGGAGGTCGTTTGTAATGCCTCATTTATCTCCCTCACCTTTGCCTATATGTGTGTGACGCCTCTCTGGGCTGTTGTAGAAAATCTAGGACTAATATCCCGGCTATTGTAGGACCTAGGGCTAATCTGGGCTATTGTAGAACCTGGGACTAATCTTGGATATTGTAGAATCTAGGATTAATCCTGGGCATTCTAAAACTTACGATTAATCCCGACTATCATAGAACCTAGGACTAATCCGGGCTATTGTAGAACCTAGGACTAATAATCCCGGCTATTGTAGAACCTAGAACTAAAATCCCGGCTATTGTAGAACCTAGAACTAAAATCCCGGCTATTGTAGAACCTAGAACTAAAATCCCGGCTATTGTAGAACCTAGGACTAATCTGGACTATTGTAGAACCTAGGGCTAATCTGGGCTATTGTTGAATCTGGGACTAATCTGGCCTGTTGTAGAACCTATAGGACTAATCCTGGCTATTGTAGAACCTAGGACTGATCCAGGCTATTGTAAAACCTAGGACTAATCTGGGCTATTATAAAAACCTAGGACTAATCCAGGCTCTTGTAAAACCAAAGAATAATCTGGGCTATTGTTAAACCTAGGACTAATCCGGGCTAGGCCATAGGATAGGTTCAGGCGGAAAAATCTTATGAGCTAAAAAGTTCCATTTGTAATTGACCCTTAAAGAACTTTTCAAAGCTCTAATTATATATATATATATATATATATATATATATATATATATATATATATATATATATATATATATATATATATATATATATATATATATTCGTCCCTGAAGTGTGCTACATAAATTATATAATTTTTGGCTTCTTATTTGAGCTCATATACTTAATATCATATATCTCAGATTAATAACTAGGCCTAATATTACTCACTATAAGTGAACACTTATAAACCCGCTTGAAAAGCAACTTCAGAATCACATAATCTCTGTAAAAGTACAAATCTCAGTAAATAACTTTAGGGCAACAAGGGAGGGTACAAACGCCATTGTTACTGGGTATGGGTATCTCGTTTCACGAGGGTATCCTACCCAGTTTAGGACATGCGGGTGTATTAATCGACAAAGGGCCCTCCGGCCATCTGTCTATCTGACTACAGGTCCTACGGGACTTTGGGACTATTTTGGGAGGAGCTATTTTGGGGATGTCTTTATAGAGATAGAGCCTCTTCCCCCTTTCTTAGTTGTTGAAGGAATGTCAATTGTTTTTCCGTTGTATCTGTCATAATTCAGGAGAGTACATGGACGAGGAATATATTTATTCGAGCTCGGTGGGACGATGAATTTGACCCGGAAACAGGGCTTCCCAATTTTTGCGGATCTTGCAAACCGTGATTAAACTCGCAGACGACAATTTAGCTCTACTTCCGGAGTGACAAGCTGAGAAAGTCACTGGGAAAATGCGTGATTGTTCCGACACGATATATGGACCATCGGTCCTTTACGTCAGGAAGAAAAAAAAATAGTAAAAGCCAAGATTAAAACGATCGAGAAATGGAAAATATGTGTCAGAACGTTAGTACTAGTTTCGATTAGGTCTAGAACTTTGTATAGTTTGGAAAAATACAATTTTTTTTCAAAAATTGTGATTTGTTCCGACACGATATACAAACCATCGGTTCTCTACATTATATTCTCGCTAATGTAAAGGACCTCAGGTTTGTATAGTGAGGAAAAATACAATTTACTTTCGAAAATTGTGATTCTATTGTCATGCGGATGAGCAAAGGAGTTCGCGGAAGCATTAAAAATTTTTTTTAGACCTAACCGAAACTTAGTACTAATGTTCTGACGCACTTTCCATTTCTCAGTCTTTCTAATTATTGTTATTATTACTTATTATTCTTTGTTCTTCATCTTTTCCGCTTTCCGCGTGACGTCGCGGTCTTAAAATTAACAAAAGTTTCTGAAAAGGATTAAAATTTTAGACCTAACCTAATTTTGACTTTTATTGGTTTTTTAGTTTTCTGTAAAAGAAAACTATTGTACCGGCTTTGCCTGTTCGACCACACTTTTTTCTCTCCGCACTTTTTTCTCTACGCACTTTTTCTGTCCGCACTTTTTTGTCGGCACTTTTTTCTGTCCGCACTTTTTCTGTCCGCGCTTTTTTCTGTCCGCACTTTTTTTATCCGCATTTTTTTCTGTCCGCACTTTTTCTGTCGGCACTTTTTTCTGTCGGCACTTCTGTCTGCACTTTTTTCTGTCTGCACTTTTTTCTGTCTGCACTTTTTTCTATCCGCACTTTCTGTCCGCACTTATTTCTATCGGCACTTTTTCTGTCCGCACTTTTTCTGCCTGCCCTCAGATCTAAAAACTCTGCTGAGGCTAGAGGGCTGAAAATTGGTATGTTGATCATCTACCCTCCAGTCATCAAACATACCAGATTGCAGCCCTCCAGCCTCAGTAGTTTTTATTTTATTTAAATTTAAAGTTATCCATAATCGTGCTTCTGCCAACGATATAGGCCAGGCCACCACATAGCCGTGGTTAAAGTTTCACGGGCCGCGGCCCATACATCATTATACCGAGACCACCGAAAGACCGATCTATTTTCGGTGGCCTCGATTATAATAGGCTGTACAGAAATTTTTACTTGTTATTCCGCATTCTCCATCTTTTCCCATTTCCTCATGACGCAAAAAAGAAAGTTTCTAGAACAAAAAAATAAAAAATAATTGCGGAAATTACCCACGCTTTCGATAATCCCGATCTCATGTACGAACTAGACCGGACGTGACGTCGCGGCTCAAGAAACGAAAACATGGCGCCCCCGCGTGAGATCTTAGCAGAGTCTATAACTCGATAAACAACTAGAAATGCATTCTATTTGTTCTCGTGGCTACTGGCGCCATTTAATTCTTTTCATTTGATTCTTCTTCTTGGTTTTAAGTGCTGATGTAAACAAAGAAATGTATATTTTTAATTTTATTTGGAAGACTCGAGACGCCTCGTGAAGAAGAAGAAGAGGAAGAAGAAGAAATTCTCGTTTGCATAGGAGGGATCAAGGTCGGTTTTGCGTACGTGATGATGGGAGGAGAGAGAGAGAGAGAGAGAGAGAGAGAGAGAGAGAGAGAGAGAGAGAGAGAGAGAGAGAGAGAGATTTACTAGGATACGTCATTGGGATTCCTAACTATTCTGTTAAGGGGTTACACACTCACATATGGGAATTTTTTGGTATATTTAAGTAGATAGTTATTTTTTGAAATTTGGGAACGTTTATGTATATGTATGTATGTATGTATATTATATATATTTATGTATGTATATATATAAATATGTATATATACTTATATATATACATATTTATATATACATATATATATACATACATACATATATACATATATACATACTACATATTTATATATACATATACATACATACATACATACATATATATAGATATATATATACACATAGTACATACATCTATACATACATATATATACATACATACATACATACATACATACATATATATAGATATACATATACACATAGTACATACATACATCTATACATATATATATACTATACATCCAAACAAGAAAATTCCGTCATTCCTTTTTAAAAGGAAAAAAAAAACAGTCATCATTTTCCTAGTTTAATACCACTTTATCTACTCTTCCTGGCAACACATTTACTCAAGCAATGTGACACTCGCTAGAAAAGGTGCGTTTGTTGCTACAGAACTTTTTACAATAATATTCTGGGTAAATATATCCCTGGGTAAATACATCCCTGTATTTCAATGATTTGTTTACTTGTTTATTTATGTGTTTGTCAATTTATCCATTCATTTTTTATATGATAATTGATAGATTTTTTCTCTGTTTCCCATTACCTTCTGTTAATTCTTGAGAATGGACACCATTATATTCTTTGGAGGTTTGAATTTCGAGTCAGTGGCCCCTTTGGTGGGCTTGTTCCATCTGAATAGGGTTCACCATCTGAACAGTAGTAGTAGTAATAATAATAATAATAATAATAATAATAATAATAATAATAATAATAATATAATAATAATATTCTGTGGTATCTTGAAGAATTTTAAGTCTATGGCCCCTTTGGGGGGCTTGTTCCATATGAATAGGGTTCATCGTCTGAATAATAATAATAATAATAATAATAATAATAATAATAATAATAATAATAATAATAATAATATCAGTTATAACAATAATAATAATAATAATAATAATAATAATAATAATAATAATAATAATAATAATTTCTATTATAATAATAATGTTAATTATAATGATAATATAATAATAATAATAATGATGATGATAATAATAATAATAGTACTAATAATAATAAATATGATAAAGAAGGCGAATGAGTAATGCATATGAGTTCATTCATAACTTGACGCATCGTCTTTTAAAAGGAAGGATTTCCTTGAAAATATGCTAACGAACTCGTGAAGGTCTCTCTCTCTCTCTCTCTCTCTCTCTCTCTCTCTCTCTCTCTCTCTCTCTCTCTCTCTCTCTCCCGGTTATCTTATCAGCTCTGCAGTCCGTATAGTCTTCGTAGCAATTGCAGTGAATTTTTCAGCGTTACGTAATCTTTTGTAACGCTATACGGAACAGCGTCACGGCGTAACGTGCGTCATTTTACTGCAGGGGAAATGAGAGAGAGAGAGAGAGAGAGAGAGAGAGAGAGAGAGAGAGAGAGAGAGAGAGAGAGGAGAGAGAGAGAGAGAGAGAGAGAGAGAGAGAGAGAGAGAGAGAGAGAGAGAGAGAGAGAGAGAGAGAGAGAGAGAGAGAGAGAGAATATGCTTGAAAGAGAGAGAGAGAGAGAGAGAGAGAGAGAGAGAGAGAGAGAGAGAGAGAATATACTTGAAAGAGTTGAAAGAGAGAGAGAGTATATACTTAAGGAGAGAGAGAGTGAGAGAATATACTTGAAAGAGTTGAAAGAGAGAGAGTATATACTTAAGGAGAGAGAGAGAGAGAGAGAGAGAGAGAGAGAGAGAGAGAGAATATGAGAGAGAGAGAGAGAGAGAGAGAATATACTTAAGAGGATATATTTAAGGAGAGAGAGAGAAAGAGAGATTTTGGTCAGTTTGAAAGGTGAAAAACAGTAGTTTGAAACAATATGTAGTTTCAAACAATCTGTAGTTTGAAACAGAAAAAACACCTGTATTTTGAAAGAGGAATTATTGTAATTTGAAAATAGTAATGGATATTTGAAATAAAACTTGAGTACTTTCCAAGGAAAGGAATTAGTATTTTTAAACCAAAATTCTCCAGATTAAAAAAAATATATATTAAGAAAATGAATATTAAAAAAATCACTATAAACAAAAATGCAGTTTCTAAATATAAAAAAAATTCTGTTTAAAATAGTGGGCGGTTCCAGTTCTTCGAAAAATTATGTTCCCAAAAAAATTAAAAGTAATAATTTACACTATCATTATTGTTCTAAGTCAGGAAGTAAAGTAGGAATGATTGTTGATCGTTTCCGCAGGTTAAGTTATTCATTTATTTTTTTTATTCTACTGAAGAATAAGGCAGAGAGAGAGAGAGAGAGAGAGAGAGAGAGAGAGAGAGAGAGAGAGAGAGAGAGAGAGAGTACAAAAAGAAAGTCTAAGACTGAAAGAAAGCATTTAATAGACTCAGATGTGAGCTCTCATTGATTTTAAAGACAAAAAATTCATAATATTCGTCAAGAAAATAGTAGTTAAGAAAATATTCAAAAAATTCTCCTTAGTGAAGATTCAAGGCAACATTTGTCAAAAATATTCGTCAAGAAAGTATTCGCCAAGAAAAATTCGTTAGGAAAATATTCGCCGAGAAAATAATTATGCGCCAAGAAAGTATTCGTCAAGAAAGTATTTGTCAAGAAAATATTAAAGAAAATATTCGCCAAGAAAACATTTGTCAAGAAAATATTAAAGAAAATATTCTTCAATGTTAACCAAGAAAACATTCAAGAAAATATTCACCAAGAAAATATTCGCCAAGCTAGTATCACAAAAAAAATATTCAGCAAGGAAACATTCGTCAAGAGTATATTTGCCAAGAAAACATTCAAAAAAGTATTCTTCAAGAAAACATTCGTTTAGAAAATATTCGCCAAAAAATATTCGGCAAGAAAAATTCGTCAAGAAAACATTCGTTTAGAAAATATTCGCCAAGAAAATATTCGTCAAGAAAAATTCGTTAAGAAAACATCTGCCAAGAATTATTTGCCAAGAAAATATTCTCCAAGAAAACGTTCAGCAAGAAAATATTCGCTAAGAAAATATTCACCAAGAAAAATTTTCCAAGAAAATATTTGCCAAGAAAATATGCACCAAGAAAAAATTGCCAAGAAAATATTTGCCAAGAAAACATTCGCCAAGAAAATATTTGCCAAGAAAATATTCGCCAAGAAAATTCTCCAAGATAATATTCACCAAGAAAATACTCGCCAAGAAAATATTCGCCAAGAAAATATTCACCAAGAAAAATTCGCCAAGAAAATATTCGCCAAGAAAACATTCATCAAGAAAATATTCACCAAGAAAATATTTGCCAAGAAAATGTTCGCCAAGAATTTTTTTGCCAAGAAAATAATCGTCAAGAAAACATTCGCCAAGAAAATATTCGCCAAGAAAACAATCGTCAAGCAAATGATATCATGGGAATCACGAGCTTCCCAAAATAGACGATGATTCTATAATGACGATGATAATGAATTATGCAAATGAGGATAGCTAAAACAAGTTGTCAAGAGGAACCCCAAAAAAAAAATACTAAACAAACATAAAAAACACAGACAGATGCTCTTGGTTGCGTAGTAATCCAACACAAAGCAACATCTATTCTGCAAGTTTTTTTATTTTTTGTTTTCAAACTACGTGATTGATCTCTCGTCTCGGGTTTGGACATATCAATCAAACACTACGAATGTGGGGATATATACTTAAGGAGAGAGAGAGAGAGGGGAAAGTATGTCAGTACTCGGTCATTCATCTGCTGAATCTCTCTCTCTCTCTCTCTCTCTCTCTCTCTCTCTCTCTCTCTCTCTCTCTCTCTCGTTCTTACAGCAAAGAAATCACAATTAGTATTCGGCCCTCATTCACTATTGGCGTCGCTGGCAAATTTAACATCCACTCGAGATTCTGACAAGATCCAATTGTGTCCTTTGAATGATATACTCATCTTCTTCTTCTTCTTCTTCTTCTTCTTCTTCTTCTTCTTCTTCTTCTTCTTCTTCTTCTTCTTCTTCTTCTTTTGAATGATATACTCATCATCTTCTTCTTCTTCCTCTTAGGACCTTAATCCCATCTTCCTTCTCCACAGAAGCCTGTTTTGGGCATTTGCGTGTTCAACTTCCCCAGGGATTTCTTGTTTGTACCCTAAAACAGAATAATGGCTTCCTGCGCATTTGTGTTTCTTGATAGCAATCATTCGTTTGTTTTTAGTTCTCTGTAAAAGAAAACTATTGTGGCGGCTTTGTCTGTCCGTCCGCGCTTTATTCTGTCCGCACTTTTTTTATGTCCGCACTTTTTTTCTGTCCGCACTTTTTCTGTCCGTCCTCAGATCTCGAAATTTACTGAGGCTAGAGGGCTGCAGATTGGTATGTTGGTCATCCACCCTCCAATCATCAATCATACCAAATTGCAGCCCTCTAGCCTCAGTAGTTTTTATTTTATTTAAGGTTAGGGTTAGTCATAATCGTGCGTCTGGCAACGATATAGACCAGACCACCACCGGGCCATGGTTAAAGTTTCATGAACCGCGGCCCATACAGCATTATACCGAGACCACCGAAAGCTAGATTCATTTTCGGTGGCCTTGATTATACGCAGTAGCGGCTGTACAGTGAACTCGATTGCGCCGAAGAGACTTCGGCGCAGTTTGTACTTATTCTTTTTTTTTTTTTTAAGTATCCCGAGATTAGGCTGGCAAATATCTCTCTCTCTCTCTCTCTCTCTCTCTCTCTCTCTCTCTCTCTCTCTCTCTCTCTCTCGGCCTTCACAGGTCATCACGGGATGTTTACGAAACGCTTCTAAGACGGCGAGGAAGTGTTTAGGCTAATTCTCTGCTTTGAAATGTCCATTTTTTTTACGGAAAGCGAGAGACCTGTCTTGTCTTGAGCGAAAGCGATCTCTCTCTCTCTCTCTCTCTCTCTCTCTCTCTCTCTCTGTCCTTAAGTATATTCTCTCTCTCTCTCTCTCTCTCTCTCTCTATCCTCTCTCTCTCTCTCTCTCTCTCTCTCTTTAAGTATCCCACCTCTCTCTCTCTACTTAAGTGTATTTCTCTCTCTCTCTCTCTCTCTGTCCTTAAGTATATTTCTCTCCCTCTCTCGTTTCCCTTAAATATATTCTCTCTCTCTCTCTCTGTCTCCCCTTAAATATATCTCTCTCTCTCTCTCTCTCTCTCTCTCTCTCTCTCCTTAAATATATCCTCTCTCTCTCTCTCTCTCTCTCTCTCTCTCTCTCTCTCTCTCTCTCTCTCTCTCTCTCTCTCCTCTCTCTCTCTCTCTCTCTCTCTCTCTCTCTCTCCCCCTCTCTCTCTCTCTCTCTCTCTCTCTCTCTCTCTCTCTCTCTCTCTCTCTCTCTCTCTCTCTCTCTCCCCGCCCATAAAGCTGATACAGCGTCACCAGCAACCAGCACCGGCACTTTCGCAGACGGTATTTTCAAATCAATTACGAAGTCAGACAAAACTTGACTTTTCAGGAACGAGATCTATAAACAAACAAGTAAAAAACGCGCCGAAGTTTCTTCGGCGCCATCGAGATTTCTGCACAGCCGCTACAGCGTATAATCAAGGCCACCGAAAACAGATCTATCTTTCGGTGGTCTCTGTATAATGCTGTATGAGTCGCGGCCCATGAAACTTTAACCACGGCTCGTTGGTGGCCTGGCTTATATCGTTGCCGGAAGCACGATTATGGCTAACTTTAACCTTGAATAAAATGAAAGCTACTGAGGCTAGAGGGCTGCAATTTGGTACGTTTGATGATTGGAGGGTGGATGATCAACATACCAATTTGCAGCCCTCTAGCCTCAGTGGTTTTTAAGATCCGAGGCGGACAGAAAAAGTGCGGACGGAAAGACAATAGTTTTCTTTTACAGAAAACTAAAAACAGAATCTCTTGTAAACTTTGAAAAGGTAAATGAGGGAGTTAGGTTTGTATATTAAACAGAATCTCTTGTAAACATTGAAATGTTAACTGCTAAGAATATTCGTGTAAGCATGGATTGGCGCCAACACTGCATAGGTGCGGTCCACATACATTTCTATGTTGCATTGGGGGGTTAGGGTGGGTTTGGGCCACATGCATATCTATGTTGTGTAGGGGGGTTGGGTGGATTTTGGCCACATGCATATCTATGTTGTGTAGGGGGGTTAGAGTGGGTTTGGACCACATACACATCTAAGTTGTGTAGGGGGAAATTGGGGTGGGTTTGGGCCACATGCATGTCTATGTTGTGTAGGGGGGTTGGGTTGGGTTTGGGCCACATTTATGTCTATTTTGTGTAGGGGGGTTGGGTTGGGTTTGGACCACATACATATCTATGTTGTGTAGGGGGGTTAGAGTGGGTTTGGACCACATACATATCTATGCTATGTAGGGGGTTAGGGTGGTTTTGGACCACATACATATCTATATTATGTAGGTGGATTGGAGTGGGTTTAGACCACATACATATCTATGTCATGTAGAGGGGTTGGGTTGGGTATGGGTGGGTTTTGGGGTAGGCCCACACCAGGACACCCATAGGGATGGGTGGAATTTAGCCACATGCATATCTACGTTGTGTAAGGGCGCTGGGTGGGTTTGGGGTGGGTTTTGGGATAGGGCCACACCAAGACACCTCTAGGGGCGAGTGGAATTTGGCAATGAGTATATGGGTCACTCCCAGACTTCCCAAAGCTTGCTTGCCTGCGATCAATACTGGGCTCTTAAAGATGTTGTTTCATTCTTATAAGACTTAGTTTTGGGCCGTTTGGACTCGTTAAGGAATTTTTAACACCAAGGAGGAGAATTTTGGGTACGATTTTGTGTATAATTTTATGTATGATTTTATATAATTTTCACTTTTGTCTTGCCCTCAGGTTTAAGCCGAGCGAATGTCGTTTGGTATATATTGGGGTAAAATGGTTTTTGTATTTTTACGATTCTGAAGATTTATGCTACATTGGATTTCTTCTGTTTATGCTGGTTTCATATGTTATATATATATATATATATATATATATATATATATATATATATATATATATATATATATACATATATATATATATATATATATATATATATATATATATATATATATATATATATATATATATATATAAATATATAAATGTATGTGTGTATATACATATACATATATATACATTATATATATATGTATATGTATATATACGTATATATAATATATGTAAGTATATATATTTGCATATAAATTATACATATGTATATTTTCTTTCATTAACTATTGAATATCAACATAAAAACTTAACCTCCTATACCTAACATGAGTTAATTCTCTCTCTCTCTCTCTCTCTCTCTCTCTCTCTCTCTCTCTCAAAGTGCATTTACACATTAACTTGCATTTTTGTCATTATTCTAAACGCCTTCTGTATACAGTAGATTCCAAGAGAGGATGATAAGAGAAAATATAAAAAAAAAAAACCAAGATAAACTGAACATGCAAATCACCGCTGGTCACGAGGACAGAAGAGAAGCATCACTACGTAGCAGTGTCTCCCATTAATATGAGAAACAGCACAGCTCGTGAGAAGCATCAGAACTACTCAGTATTTCCCTTGACGCTGAGAAACAACACAACACCTCATTAGCGTAGAAAAGAAGTTGAGAACCAGATGACCAACTCAGTTGATGGCTTGACACATTCGAAGGAGGGTCGCTTGAACTCTCTTAGATAATGTCTGTATTGTTATGATATTCAAAATTGTCTTTTCAAGCCTTTTGTGTTTTGTGATTGAGGATTAGCTTCTTTCTGTATTTGTGTATATTCTTTTTTTGTATTTTCCTTTATTTCCTCTTACTTATTCCCAAAGAACACCATAATGTTCTCTGGAAGCTTGAAGAATTTCGAGTCAGTGGCCCCTTTGGTCGGCTTGTTCCATGTGAATAGGTTTCATCTACTGAATAATAATAATAATAATAATAATAATAATAATAATAATAATAATAATAATAATAATAATAATAATAATAATAATAAATTGATGGATGTTCTGTGTCTTTCGTCCGTTGTATTATTCAATGATATTATTACTATTATTTGCATTATTAATGATATTATTATTATTTACTCTGAAAGCATAACGAACTCATGAGTGATGTTTGTGTGTGTGTATGTGTGTGTTTGTGTGTGTGTGTGTGTGTGTGTGTTTGTGTGTAGGGGGGGGAGGGTGTAGGAATCAAGGGGCATGACTAATAAAACTCACTTGGCAGAACATTCTTTGACTGCACTCGAGTGGCTGTGAAGATCGAAGAATCTCATAATGCTTTTATCTCGATCGTATAAGATGGCCTTTGCCCGTTGCAGGATCGTTCTACATTCCTCTAAAAGTCCCTGAGGACGCGAGGTCATAGCCAGGTCAGGCTCATTTGACCTCTGGCCTGGTGGATAAAGACGAAACTTCAAGGAGGAATAATTCCTCTTTGCTTGGTACTTCGTTCTGTCAGTGGAACTTGAGATTCTCTGCAGTGTCCAGCGGCGTCGCTCAGGCCCAAAGCTGCAACCCCTTTCATTTCTTTTAACTGTATCTTCGTTCATATTCTCTTTTTCTATCATTCTTCCCTCAACCCTTTCCTAACAATCGTTTCATAATGCAACTGCGAAAGATTTTCCTCCTGTTACACCTTTCAAACCTTCTTTTTTTTTTATTTTCGATTTTACTTTCAGCGATGCATGAGCCTAATCATAGGTCCCATTGCTTGTTTCTGCATTCTACTCTAGTCTATTCTATTCTATTCTTAGCTGGTCTTATGGCAGCGCGGACTCTTCTTCTTCTTCTTCTTCCTCTTTCTTCTATGTCGTCAGCGAAGACGTAAGCTTAACCCAACCAGATGGGTAAACAAAACCTCGCTACTTCGCGCTACGCAAAGAAAAAAAAAAAAAAAAAGTCGATCACGTGATTCTGCGTTCCCTAAGCGTTCGATATTAATCACCCTCTCGATGGCGGTTGTTGTCTTAATCTAGTATTTCTGGGCACGTGTTGGCACAGAAACCCCAAATCCTCACTCCACGAACACAGTTGCGGGGGCACACCAAAATGCAGTGACGAGACCATCAGATCACAAACTGGCCTTAAAAATTGGAAAACTGCAGTATCTGAAAAAAAAAAATTGTCGAAATTGAGATATGCCAC
>NC_089753.1:28333912-28481412 GCF_040412425.1 Macrobrachium rosenbergii | reverse complement strand
GATATTGGTCTGTGGAAAGTCTTGCCATTGATTGGGGAGTGACTTCAATTCTGCTCTGTCTGACTTTGTTCTGCCTTTGTTCTGACTCTGATCTGTCTTTGTTCTGACCCAAAATCATCCTTTTATCAGGATTAATGCTAAAAGCATGTTCATACCTGGTTTTATGTATTTGCAACAAATATTTCACCAGGTGTTTATCCATTTTGACTGTGTAATAATCCCTTGAGATTAGACATTTGGATTAGCATGTCCTTTGGGACAGATTTGCAGATATTTAATCTTAATCACTTGCACAATTGTACTGTGCTTTAATGCAATTGATAACATGACCTCATTTAAGCAGGGTGGTACCTGAAGGAGATTTTTTTTTGAAAAAAGCTATAAGCCTTCAAGGACTTTCTGTCCTCATCGTCTGGTGGCCGTAAAAAGTTAAAGGTCCTTCAGAGCTTGTAATTTTTTAGTTTTCTGTAAAAGAAAACTATTGTGCCGGCTTTGTCTGTCAATCTGCACTTTCTCTGTTCGCCCTCAGAACTTAAAAACTTCTGAGGCTAGAGGGCTGCAAATTGGTATGTTGATCATCCACCCTCCAATCATCAAACATGCCAAATTGCAGCCCTCTAGCTGCAGTAGTTTTTATTTTATTTAAGGTTAAAATTAACCATAATCATGCTTCTGGCAATGATATAGGACAGGCCACCACCAGGCCGTAGTTAAAGTTTAATGTGCCGCGGCTCATACAGCGTTATACCGAGACCACCGAAAGGTAAATCTATTTTTGTTGGCCTTGATTACACACTATACAGAAAACTCAATTGCGCCAAAAAAACTTTGGCGCATTTTTCCTTGTTTTTAATAAAAATCTCTGTTAGAGACCAACTTTTAAAACGAAGATTAATTTATAGATATATGCATGAACAGGTATCAATATTACTCACACTTATAGATCTTAATCTGCTTCTAAAAACGAGGTTTTAAGGTCGCTCATAAGACCAAGAGGAGAAGGACAGGCTTGGTTCCACCAGGTCTGCCTTGGGTGGAGAGTGGAGAAATGGCTCCTCTCCACCTAGGGGAACCAGGCAGTGGCTACTGATGACTTAGCAAGTGTACCACTTTCTCGTAAAACCAGTCACACCACCTCTTCTCACATTTGCTTCTGTGAAATAAAAGGAAATTTCATTGACTCTTGCTTCTTTGGCTCTGGAACTTTTCTGGTTGGTTGGTGCACTATATTCCCTACAACATGACTGTTAGGAGACTTACAGCATGAATAATCTTCTATTTCTGCTGCTTCTTCTCAGCTCAGTCCCTAGTTGGGGTCGCTGTTTCTGACGGGCCTTTTCCAGGCATTTCTGACACTAGCTGAATGGTTCATTTCATAATCATTTTGCCAGAACACGTGCAGTAAAATTCCCCAAACTGAAGGACGGATATAGTTCAAGAATTTCCTCCAACAATTGTCTTCACGCTACAAAAAAAAAAAAACCTAATCTCTTAGTCTGTGCCCTCTGCGTCAAAGTTCTCCAGATGTCAAACAGGAAATGTGATAAGCCGGTATATCAACATCTGCTTCTGTCTCTGAATACGCTGTCTCCAGCATTGTGCCCTTGCCCGGGAATTTTTCCTTCCACATTCAAACTTATCTGAGATCTTCCTGTAGTCTGTGGCTTAGCACAGTTCTGAGGCAGTTTTTCCTCGACAGAGGCCTTTGTTATGTTGTGAGGTCTGCCAGTAAGGTTGCAAGTCCAGAGTTGACACTTCTGGGAATAGGATTAACACTCAAATAAATTACTGATCATCATTATTTCACCACCAAAGAGCCTCTGTCAAATTCCACCATCTATTCTTTCTCTGCATGCTTTCAGTTCCAGAAACCCATAGGGGGGTAGCGCCGTCAGTGCACCTCATGCGGTGCGCTGTAGGCATTACTTAAGGTTCTTTGCAGCGGCCCTTCTTAGGTCCCTAGCTGCCACAACCCCTTTCGTTCCTTTTACTGTACCTCCTTCATATTCTCTCTCTTCCATCTTACCTTCCACCCTCTCCTAATAGTTGATTCATATTGCAACTGTGAGGTTGTCCTCCTGTTACACCTTTCAATCATTTTACTGTCAATTTCCGTTTCAGCGCTGATGACCTCATAGGTCCCAGTGCTTGCCCTTTGGCCTAAATTCTATATTCAGTTATATTCAGTAAATTATTTCATCACCATTATTTTTGCCTTGAACACTATTCAATTCAAAGGGCTTCTACCAAATTCCATCATTCATGTCTTTCTTGTGCTTTGAGTTTCACAAATCTCCACTCATCTCCAGCCTTCTTCTTGTAGTTCTCTTCCAATTTGGTCTTGGTCTTCCAACTCTTCTGGTGCCCACAGGAGCCCAGCTGATGTCATCACATTCCGTTCTCCCAGGGGTCGTACGAACGACATGTCCAAACCATGTCCGATTCCCTTTCGTCATGGTCTTATCTATGGAACTTCTGTATCTGACTCTTAATACTCTTCACAAAGCTTTATTGTTAAAATGAGAATATCTTCTATAAGCTTAACCATAGCAAATCGTACTGAACTTATGATGTACAATTTCACTTTCGGATGCTGTTTCATTCTGTCGGAAGCATAGCTAAATTATATACATACACACACACACACACACACACATATATATATATATATAATATACATGACAGGAATATGAGAACAAGTCATGAAAATGCTTCACTGAAGTAATTGCAAGGAGAAAGTATAACAGATATACATTTGGCTATGTTCTCGATGGAGTGAGTATTCTGAAGAATTGTCGAATCTACAAGTATAGAGAAGAATATATATATATATATATATATATATATATATATATATATATATATATATATATATATATATATATATATATATATATATATATATATATATATATATGTACTGCCTTCTTCATACTTGTTGATTCCTCACTGACAGAGTAACTGGAACTACTTTACATTTCTCTAAACAATTGTGAGAT
Source organism: Macrobrachium rosenbergii (assembly GCF_040412425.1). Lineage (NCBI taxonomy): Eukaryota > Metazoa > Arthropoda > Malacostraca > Decapoda > Palaemonidae > Macrobrachium > Macrobrachium rosenbergii. The sequence continues at coordinate 28,478,413 of NC_089753.1, read as the reverse complement.
GCAAACCTGATCATAAGTTTGAGACTGTGTGTGGACAAAGCGCTTCAGGACAGATAATTTTGTATCAAGAATTAATAAAAAAATTAATTTTCTATATAAACGAAAATGTATTCAGTTCTGAAAGTTAAAATATCTAATGAACTTAATTGTAACTTAGTTTCCTTAATTATCTAAGAACACAAAAAAGGATGATATTATGTAATTACAAGGTATCTAGATGTAATGGTATTAATACGCATTTTTCCATAATTATCTGAATGATCTTGGCGCACACATCTCTTCATCAGTGCTTACACAACACGTACACAAATACACACTCGTGTATGTGTGCGAACACAGTACACGACATGGCTTATCTTTCGTACCCTGTAATAGATTTCTTCAACTGGAAATTTTTTCCCACTGTCGAGCAAAAAATGTAATCATCCAAAAATTAGGTCAGAGATTCCTGCATTACAGGAAGACACGTCATTTGACAACCCCTCCCCCAACACTTACCCCCCCACACACACACACATGCACAATCATTTTTCTATCTTCTACATTAGAACTTTCCCCGAACCGGAACGGGGACATATATTTGATAAAAATGGGATAATATCAAAATATCAGTTGTCACTCCTTTGCCTTGTAAGCTATTCGCTCATAATATCTCTCAATACCCCGTCTTTGTACTTTTCCTAGTGGCACGTTGGTGACGAGAAGTTGGAATGACTGGTGACAAGATTTGGGAGGAGAATGGAGAAAGTTGGGTGCTACTTTGGCTTGTTATCTAAATGTCACCTAGTGCGAGGTGCTAGTACTAAACATGGCAGAATCTCCTTGGGACGCCATGTTTACTACTAGCCCCTCTGGGATCAAAGATATAGTTTATTAGTATAATTTGTCGACCACACAATATAGAAATAGGTGTAGTATATAGTACTTTGATCCCCGAGGGGCTAGCACTAAACACGGCGTCCCATTGAGCTTCCGCCATGTTTAGTACTAGCACTTCGGAGTAGGTGACGCATAGATAACAAGCCAAATTAGCACCGAAAGTTCTTCTTCTTCTTCTTTTCCCTCTTCTTCTTCTTCTTCTTCTTCTTCTTCTTCTTCTTTTCTCAGCTTAATCCTTGGTAGAGGTCGCTGTTTCTGATGAGCTGTCAGTAGAGTTAGAAAGGTGATTTACCACATAGGTGGGGCAAAAAAGGTAGCAGGATCTCTGCAAGAGATCTGAAGGTGGAACTTGTAATGTCCATAGGGACTGTTGAGCCAAGTCTCCATTATAGTAGTAATGTGTGGGTATTTACAGCCACATTAGGTACTAAAGACTTGTCGTGTGGTAGAATTTGTTAGCAATGTTAGAGGGTGCGCTGGGCAATTGTTGTTTGATTAAAATTTTGAGTAATAACAGTCACAAGGCAAAGATGTGTAATGTCTCCATTACGGGCTGCTCTAAATGAGAGAGAGAGAGAGAGAGAGAGAGAGAGAGAGAGAGAGAGAGAGAGAGAGAGAGAGTCAGTGACATTAGTGGCTGATGCGATATGCAAATGCCCTCTGATGATATCTGGTCTAGTTAGTTTCCTGAAATTAAAACTATTGTGCTGGCTTTGTCTGTCCGTCCGCACTTTTTCTGTCCGCCCTCAGATCTCAAAAACTGCTAAGGCTAGAGGGCTGCAAATGGGTATGTTGCTCATCCACCCTCCAATCATCAAACATACCAAATTGCAGCCTTCTAGCCTCATTAGTTTTCATTTGATTTAAGGTTAAAATCAACCATAATCGTGCTTCTGGCAATGATATAGGAAGGGCCACCATCGAGCTGTGGTCAAAGTTTTATGGACCGCGGATCATAAAGCATTATACCGAGACCACTGAAAGATTATACGGTGTAGCGGCTGTACAGAAAGTCGATTGCGCCGAAGAAACTTCGGCACAATTTTTACTTGTTTTTTCCGTTTATCATTTAGTTTTCTCTAGCTTTCCTTGTTTATCATCTACCTTTCTTATAGCCTATGATATAACAGTCTGTCATTTTGCTCCTGTCTGTAATTTCAGTCCCTGATATCAGAACACAGATTACAGGTAGAGAAGTTCGCTTTTTTTATCGGTCTTTGGCAAGGTCCATAGACCTTGTGGTCTATGGCGAACCGCGATAGCTGAGTCAGTAACAGTTGTATGGTTAATCCAATCTATGAAAGCTGATAAACCAACACAGTCTTTGAGTACATACAAGTATTCATGGGAGTATGCTGTTGATGGTGATAATTTTTCTTGACATCATGTCATTATGTATTATGTTGATGGTGATCCAGAACAGGTTTGTTTTCTTGACAATAATCATTATGTCATTATGTATTATGTTGTACATTGATAAAAAGGGTGTCCTGGCATGCTGATACACCCCATTTGATGTATGTGAATGCCAATAATTTTTTTGAATTGTATGAAATGAATACTATACAAAGACCTATGTATGCATCAGTGGCCTAGCTGGAATTCCATCAGTGGGTGGGTGCTTAGGTGGGACCAAGATATTTTTTGGAAGGGGGCCAAAGAAAATTTACGCAAAACTAATGTACCAATTCTGTAATTAGTAAGATACACTCGAAAGTATATATCCGTGTGAATGAGGGAAAAATGATAGCATTAGTAATTAGTGAACCTGTATTTGAAATGACAGATCTCAATTTTCAGTTGATTCTCAACTCTTACTATATGCAAATGCACGCCACTGGTATGCATATGTAAGCATTCATGCCCAAAAAGATTTTTGCATGCGTGCGCTGGGTGCTTAGATTGTCATTCGATCTCCGAGGGACGTCAAGTGCTAACTCCTGAAGAAAATATTGCGCGAAGGGATTGGGAGACTGTCGAATATATTTTTAATACAAAACGTCTGTTTCAAATGTAGGACAGAAGAAGAAGAGGAAAAAGATTTTCCTTATTCAAAACCTCTCAAGTGCAACTTGCTGTTGACGAACGAAGCTTAAGTTGGCTTTAGGAGAACCACTGAATATATAATATATCAGTTGATAATCTGAATTGACATAGTCTTACGGATTAGAATGGATGATTTATATGAATTTGATATGGTAGCAGAAATATCCGGAGACTTATATTGATACAAACCGCACATAGGCCTAGACATTGTATTTTTTTGCCTGTCACTTTCAGAGTACCTCTGTTGTAGGGGAACTAGACCTTATAGATGGTCTGAATTCACATAGTGGTACGTATTAGAATGGATGATTTATATGAATTTGATGATATGGTAACAGAAATATTCATAGACTCATAAGTCAAACCCTACATAGGCCTAAAAACATTACTTTTTTTTTGCCTGTAACTTTCAGAGAACCTCTGTTTTGGGAGAACTAGACCATATCGATAGTATGAATTGACACATCGTTACATATCAGAGGGATAATTTATATGAATTTGATATGGTAACAGAAATATTCATAGACTTATAAGTCAAAGTACATGTAGGCCTAGACACTATTTTTTTTTTTTTTGGCCTGTCACTTCGAGAGTACCTCTGTTTTAGGAGAACTAGACCTTATAAATAGTCTGAACTGACATATCGTTACATATCAGAAGGATAATTTGTGTGAATTTGATATGGTAAATGAAAAATATTCATAGACTCATAAGTCAAACCACACATAGGCCTAGACACTGTATTTTTTTTTTTTTTTGCCTGTCACTTCGAGAGTACCTCCGTTTTAGGAGAACTAGACCTTATAAATAGTCTTTTTGTACCCAAAAAAAAAAAAAACGATAAGGTGGGCGGACAATCACATAGGCGAGATAATGCGTAACATACATACCATAATTCTACAGATAAAAAGATAAGTGGAGTAGCTGGGAAGTGGGGAGGAGAGAGAGAGAGAGAGAGAGAGAGAGAGAGGGGGGGTTAGAATTTGGGCATTATCGGAAGCAGTAGAGACCCCCCCTCCCCCCAATCTGTACCAATGGATCCGGGGTAACATCTATAAAAGCCTGAGGTCTCTCTCGGCTTCGAGATTTTCTGTCTGGGGGGCCCTTTGTCTCGTAACTGACTGCTACTGGTCTGATGGTGTTCCCTGACTGTTCCGTGCCCGCCGGAACACTTGAGGAGGAGGAGGAGGAGGGCTCGCGGGAAGTGATGGAAGGAGGAAGGAGAGATGACAAAGTCATTGGGTAACTACCATTTTTTTTTTAGCTTTCTGTAAAAGAAAACCATTGTGCCGGCTTTGTCTGTCCGCCCTCAGATCTTAAAAACCACCGAGGCTAGAGGGCTGCAAATGGGTGTGTTGGTCATCCACCCTCCAATCATCAAACATACCAAATTGCAGCCCTCCAGCCTCAGTAGTTTTTATTTTATTTAAGGTTAAATTTAGCCATAATCGTGCGTCTGGCAACGATATAGGATAGGCCACCACCGAGCCGTGGATCTCGTATCTTTTGCTAAGAATCATTTTATTCATTATATTCATACACTTACAGTAATAACATTATATTGACAGTATTACGTATTTAATTATCAGCTGGCCTTAATTTGATCTTTATATATATATATATATATATATATATATATATATATATATATATATATATATATATATATATATATATATATATATATATATATATATATATATGACTTTTATTACATCACCGTGATTCATATACACGTCTTAATAATAATTCAGTCTACTGAAATAAATAAGCTACAAACGTCCTTAATATCCAATTCGCAGTGGCATTTAACACGCGTTGGTTAAATGCGTCCACTGTAGTCCTGAGTTCTTGTCCTTCGCTGGTTCGAGCCCACGGGACGACGAACTTATTATCAACTAAAAATTCCCTTCGGTAACATATATGAAAATATATTATTTCGAGGTAGAGCGAATTCTTGAATTACTGATATTAAAGTATACGTTTGTATATTATATATATATATATATATATATATATATATATATATATATATATATATATATATATATGATAGAGAGAGAGAGAGAGAGAGAGAGAGAGAGAGAGAGAGAGAGAGAGAGAGAGAGAGAATTTGAATCTAACTAGAATTATTGTCTTATATATATATTATATTCATAATAGCTGTTGTTTCAACTAATCAGAATCTCATGAGACACTTCAAGTGACACAAAATGACACAAAAAAACATTCACATCAATGAGAATTTTCTTTATGAAAGTGTTTAAGAATATCTTTTGTTAAAGTCTCTAAAAGGGCGTTTGCTTTCTGTGATCTGAACGCCCTGTAGATAATCCTCGCTTGGCGTTTTCGCCAATATATGTTTTTCTCAGCCATGTATGTGCGTGTGTTTCGTCCGTAACGCATGGATTGATGTCAATCAATGCGTTATGTGTTGATTTGCTCGTTTTTGTAAAATGCCAGAGTTGAAAAACGCATTAATATGTCGCAACATTTATTGGCGTAGCAGGGTTGGAACACACATAGGCCTAGTCAGCTTGTAAACGAGAGAGCTTGGTAGGCTCAATCGGAGCGCTGATCTTGCTCGTTCAGTTAAAATGTGAGTTCGGATTAAAAAAAAGCATTAAAATATAGCAACATTTATCGATGTAAAGCCGTTGGAACACACATAGGTCTAGTCAGTTTATCAACGAGGTTAGCTTGCTTGACGTGACACTCACTTTGATTTAATGTTAAAAAAAATGAATACGGGGAGTTTTTATGGATCACACTGTGACGTCACTTTAGCTGTGCGTGTGCATCGTCCATAACGCATTGACTGATGTCATATTCTCACTGAGGATATCAGCTTCATTAATGGAATAGGGATCATTTAGTTCAAAATGGCCAAGTGAAAAGAAAGGGTGCATCGTTTGGTAAAGAAAGGCATAAAATAGACCCATATGCTCATCATGTGTCTAGTTTAACAGGTTTAGAGCTGTGAAAAACATGAAAATTTCCCTCAAAACTAACGGCAGTGTCATCCACTGCTCAACGGACTTTGAATTTATCGACGGTTCCTCGAAAGCGGATTCTCTCAAGAATTTATCGACTTCTCGAGCTGAAAGAAGTCGATAAAATTCTCGACAGAAGTCGGCGTTTCCTTACCTCATTCGGGAACCGGAAACTTGATAGTACTTACGAATTCGAAGTCCCATAAGTAATTTGTGGTGCAGTGGATGACAGCTCCCCCTCCCTCCCCCCCACAATAATGTGACATCAGTCCATACATAGACAGACACGCGCTTCTCGAAATTGACGCCGCATTTTGATTCATAAAAGTTTCCTTTATTCGTTTTTATTAAACCAGTATAGATTGCCGCATATAATATAATATCCTATATATATATATATATATATATATATATATGTATATATATATATATATATATATATATATATATATATATATATATATATATATATATATATATATATGGAATCAGTTGGCAATCCAGATGTGTTGTTATCATAAATTGCTTAGTCACTGACGTAAAGAATTCAGAGAATATGCATACAAGGCATCATCTCTCTCTCTCTCTCTCTCTCTCTCTCTCTCTCTCTCTCTCTCTCTCTCTCTGTGGGTATATTCTCTCTCTCCTTAAGTATATTCTCCCTCTCTCTCTCTCTCTCTCTCTCTCTCTCTTAAGTATATTCTCTCTCTCTCTCCTTAAGTATATTCTCTCTCTCCTTAAGTATATTCTCTCTCTCCTTAAGTATATTCTCTCTCTCTCCTTAAGTATATCCTCTCTCTCTCTCTCTCTCTCTCTCTCTCTCTCTCTCTCTCTCTCTCTCTCTCCATTTATATTAGACCAGTTCCTCCCATCAACACTGTCAAACGGCTGTACCTTCTGAGCTAAACCATTACAGTCAAAAGGGTTCGTGGTAATATTACACGCCACGTGGTCCGCCAAACGCCCCCCGCCCCCCACCCCCCACCCCACAGACGCATCATCCCGTCGTAGGGGACGGGTTCTGGTCCGAAAATACATGAAGGGCAAGCGTGCACATGGAAAGAGAGAGAGAGAGAGAGAGAGAGAGAGAGAGAATATACTTACGGCAAGGAAGAGAAAGAGAGAGAGAGAGAGAGAGAGAGAGAGAGAGAGAGAGAGAGAGAGAATATGCCTCAGAAAGAAATAGAGAGAGAGTATACCTACGGAAAGAAAGAGAGAGAGAGAATATACCTACGGAAAGAGAGAGAGAGAGAGAGAGAGAGAGAGAGAGAGAGAGAGAGAGAGAGAGAGAGAGAGAGAACATAATCTACGAGGTATGACCGAGGAATGTCTTCCCCAAGTTTTGTGGGAGCATAGATTCTGAATCCCAGCCAATGTTTAGCCATGTGTTTGTGTGTGTGTTTGTGTGTTTAATGGATTCTATCTCTGCTAAATAATATGTTTCTCCTATGAAGCTTTATCATTTATTTATCTCCTCTCGTTTACTTTCAATCTTGGGTTCTATATCTCTTTCTATATTTCTTTCTTTTTCCTTATTTATAACTTTACTTGAAAACCTTTATGGGCAGAATCAATTGGCTCATATATAAACCCAAGTCCAAAGGGGAATCGGCCTGCACACACACACACAGAGAGAGAGAGAATATATTTAAGGAGTGAGAGAGACAATATACCTACGGAGAGAGAGAGAGAGAGAGAGAGAATGTACCTACGTAGAGAGAGAGAGATAATGTGATTAAGGAAAGCAAGAGAGAGAGAGAGAGAGAGAGATAATGTGATTAAGGAAAGCAAGAGAGAGAGAGAGAGAGAGAGAGAGAGAGAGAGAGAGAGAGAGAGAGAGAGAGAGAGAGAGAATATATTTAAGGAGTGAGAGAGAGAATATACCTACGGAGAGAGAGAGAGAGAGAGAGAGAGAGAGAGAGAGAGAGAGAGAGAATGTACTTGAGAAGTGAGAGAGAGAATATACCTACTGAAAGAGAGAGAGAGAGAGAGAGAGAGAGAGAGAGAAAGACTACACCTACGAGATAGAGAGAGAGTATACCTACGAGATAGAGAGAGAGAGAGAGAGAAATATACCCACGAGAGAGAGAGAGAGAGAGAGAGAGAGAGAGAGAGAGAGAGAGAGAGAAATATACCTACGGAAAGAGACCTTACCTTACAGACCTTACAGTTCGTCCGGGTTGCCCCAGGAGGTCCCTCAGTGTGAGGCACCTCTGATGTCTACCAGAGAATTGCTAATGCAACTTCCGGTATATTTTGTTGCATCTTCCAGTCTTGGATAGTCTGGGATGCAGCTTAGATATTTGTCGAGGTTATTCTTAAACACACCTACGCTCACTCCTGATATGTTCCTCAGATGAGCTGGTAACGCATTGAATAGACGCTGCATTGTTGATGCTGGTGCGTAGTGAATTAATGTCCTGTGTGCTTTCCGTAGTTTCCCTGGTATAGTTTTGGGCACTGTTAATCTACCTCTGCTTGCTCTTTCTGATATTTTTAGCTCCGTGGTGTTTTCGGTAATTCCTTCTATCTGTTTCCATGCCTGTGTTATCATGTAGCGTTCTCTTCTCCTTTCGAGACTATATAATTTCAAGAATTGTAGTCTTTCCCAGTAGTCAAGGTCCTTAACTTCTTCTATTCTAGCTGTAAAGGACCTTTGTACACTCTCTATTTGTGCAATATCCTTTTGGTAGTGTGGGTGCCATATCATATTGCAATATTCAAGAGAGAGTGAGAGAGAAAAGGGAGAGATAGAGAGAATATACCTTCGTAGAAAGAGAGAGAGAGAGAGAGAGAGAGAGAGAGAGAGAGAGAGAGAGAGAGAGAGAAAGAGAGAGAGAGAGAGAGACTCTATACCTATGTAGAAAGAGAGAGAACACACTTAAGGGGGAGAGAGAGAGAAAAAAATATACCTACGGAAAGAGAGAGAGAGAGAGAAAATATACCTACGGAAAGAGAGAAAAAAAATATACCTACGGAAAGAGAAAGAGAGAGAAAATATACCTACGGAAAGAGAGAGAGAGAAAAAATATACCTACGGAAAGAGAGAGAGAGAGAGAAAATATACCTACGGAAAGAGAGAGAGAGAAAAATATACCTACGGAAAGAGAGAGAGAGAGAAAATAGACGGAAAAGAGAGAGAGAAAAATAGACGGAGAGAGAGAGAGAAAATATACCTACGGAAAGAGGAGAGAGAGAGAGAGAGAGAGAGAGAGAGAAGGAATAGAAAATTAGGCCTATACACCTGAACTCAGAAGACGTCAGCAAAAAGTAAGAATGAATTCGAAAAGGTAATAAATGAATAAAACACACAAATAAGAGGGAATAGAGAAATTAGGCCCATACACCTGAACTGAGGAGACGTCAGCAAAAAGAAAAAAAAAAATAAATGAAATAGCTTCTTGCTTAAACATTTGGAAGCCAAAAGATTCCTCAACCTGGCAAAGTGAGCCTATAGACCAATGATTTTCAGAACAGTTAACTATTTAGTACTATTGTAAATATATCTAGGTTACTTGAGGACTCATTTCATTTAATTAATGTCTGGGGTATTTTGAGTAATCTTCATCACAGTTTACGCCAAGATATTATAGAAATATTATAGAGTTCTTCTTACCGTCGTCATCGATAGAAAAATTAACTTAAAGTTGTGACACATGATTCAGTAATTTTTTAAACAAAATATAACTGACGCTGATAAATAATTCGGTCACTGGTAGTCTAGCAATTAAGAGAAAATTCATTCAAAATTGAAACTATTAATTCAAAGACGAAGTAGGATGGTCAAAATCGTTTATTTATTTATATAGATTTTAGGCATACATGCCAAACACTGGGGCGACTAAGGCCATTCAGCGCTGACACGGAAATTGACAATAAAAGGTTTGAAAGGTGTAACAGAAGGAAAACCTCGCAGTTGCACTATGAATCAGTTGTTAGGAGAGGGTGGACAGTACAATAAAAGGAATGAAAGCAGTTGCAGCTAGGGGCCTAAGGATGGGACGGTGCAAAGACCTTCAAGTGTTGCCTACATTGCACCGCATGAGGTGCACTGACGGCGCTATAACCCCCCCTACGGGACTGGTTGTAGCCAAGACAAAACTATAAATATCAATTAAACCAGATTCTAGAAAATGTCTCCAAATGTTTTATTTGTTAAGAGGCTTTATTAAGATACAAGTTGTATGCATCCCCGCGTTGCCTAGAAGCACAAATCACACACGACCTTCTAGGGAATCTAGGCGCATGTGACTAGCAATCTCGTCTTCTGATTGATCTCCTTAAAAAAGTTCTGTCTTCTTCCCTGTCAGGCTAGACTGCTGATTGCTTTGTGCTACAGTGTCTTCCCTGTCAGACTAGACTGCTAATTGCTTTGTGCTTTCTATTGTCTGGCTTGCCATGACTATGAGGTGTATGCGCGCGCGCGCGCGTGTGTGTGTGTGTGTGTGTGTGTCCTTGCATCTGGCATTTCTTGACTCTTTTCAGGCATCAATTCGGGGTCACTGGGTGGGGCATTTGTGAAGTGGGTACGAGTATGATTACAAGAGAGCTTATTTGATTTTAGTCACAGCATTTTTGTCAAGGCGCTGTCTGGGAATTCTTGAGATTATATAGTTTCTAACTGTTTTCCCGTTTACTTTTGACATGTTTATATATATATATATATATATATATATATATATATATATATATATATATATATATATATATATATATATATATATACGGTCCTGGTCGTATCGGCCGTCAGTCACTTTAGGCCGTAACATCCAAAACAATGTAAGACGTTATGTTTATGGTATTTACCATTATTATGTCATGTTTTACGTACATCCCCGAGGGGCTGGTACTAAACACGGCGCCCATTTTGCACGTAAACGTGCTTACGTAGGCCGAAACGACCCGAATGCTTATCCTCGCACGCGTCACAACCAGGTAGACACACAAGAGGAAAGAAAAATTGTACCCCTGCGTAAAACAGGTATCTCCGGAAGAGAGAGAGAGAGAGAGAGAGAGAGTGAAAAGGAAATGCGTAATGTCCTTTCCGAATCCGCGCGCACATAAAAAGGCGCCTTTGACTGGGCAGCACCATCAGACCAACTAGAGAGAGAGAGAGAGAGAGAGAGAGAGAGAGAGAGAGAGAGAGAGAGAGAGAGAGAGAGAGCTTCCCGCCCCAACCAGATAAAAACGTGTGTTTGTGTGTGTGTCTCTCTGTGTCACTGCCTTACCCGCCATAACCACAGTGCCTTCAGTTGGTGCCAGGCTTCGCCCGGAGTCAGTTCCCGAAGAGACTTTCCTCTCCTCCTTCTTCCGTAGTCCCTACTGACTCTTCCGTAGAGACGATCAGGGCCTCTCGTTCTGTTGTGACTTAATAATAATAATAATTATCTCGAGATCGTTCGTTCGTTGGCCTAGGCTTAGGACACCGTACAGCATCTGCCACGAGTGATGGAGTCTAAGTGAGTATTCTGACGAAGTTTGTGGTTTGTACAGTGTGTTTGTGTTTGTGTTTGTGTGTAAAAAGGCATATAGAATTTAGGCCTAAGGTCTAGCAGGTGCTGAAAGGTGTAAAAGGATTAAAGAATGTTTTTGAAAGGTGGAAAAGGAGTAAAGAATGTTTGAAAAGGTTTGAAAGGCGTAAGAGGAGTAGAACCTTTTGCAGCACTCTGAAACAATTGTTAGAAGAGGCTTAAAGAAAGTAACACTGAAGAAAGAGAATACGAACGGATGTACAAAAAAAAAAAAAAAATGTAATATGTGAGATGCACTGACGGCGCTATCAACCCCCTCCTACTGGGATTGTGTGTGTGTGTGTCCGTAACACACACACAGCAGTGTCAGATGCTTCTCGCTGTGGAGACTAACTTTTTGTCACTTACATAACTGTCATGTTAGATAAGCAAGGAACAAAGATCCTTGTACTTGTACTTACAAGCGTTATCAGTTACCACTCCCTTCATATTTTCCAATGAGAGAGAGAGAGAGAGAGAGAGAGAGAGAGAGAGAGAGAGAGAGAGAGAGAGTATTCTTTGGTGATCTGTGAAGTGAATTATGTACCTGGGAGTGTTCGACTGAGGTGGGTTAACTATAGGCTGGAGAATGGTGCAGGCCTGACAGTCTCATCTCAAGAAACCTATTGAAAATGGGGTGGTTGTATCTCAGTCTCATTCATTATTTATAAATCTATATATCCAATTATATGTTATATATATAATATATATAGTATTTATAAATAATATATATACATATAAACATATATGATATATATATGTATGTATATATACTTACATATATAAAGTTCTCGTACTATTAGTCATCACAGCTACTTATTTTACCTCTCAGGTAAATGCAGGTAGTAGTCCTAAGCTATTAAACACGCTTGCAATAATAAGATATACAAATTAATTTCTATATATAATATATAACGTCTGTACGAATTAATTTATATAATTAAAAATCTATACATAATTATCCACCGCTATCAGTTAGTATGTTTGAGGATATGAACTGTGATTTTTTTTCTTATATAATTGCGAATAACTTACACGCAAAGAAAAGCGAATTTTAATTAACAATTGCTTTTGTACCTTGATAGCCATGTAGGCCTAGTCGATATTGTTATGCCTGGCCAAATTTGAACCTTTATTATAATTCCCCTTTGATATTAGTTATTCCTAAAGTAAAGTGAAAAATCAATATTAAAAGAAAGCTCAATTTCACAAACAGCTAAAATCAGAATTAAAATGGGTACGTAACTTCTAGAACACATAGGTCTATAGGTCACCTCCGGTGACTGGTTAAACCAAGGCGGGGCAACGATGTGATTCATAGTCTCTCTTAAACCTCCTTTGTGTATCTTACACAGGATGTCAAAAACGTATTGGCCTGGGCTTAAATGAATGCCATTTTCGTGGGCCAAAAACAAAGCCGCGGACTCAAAGACCGCTTTCGGAAAAATGATAAACCACGCGGCCGAGAGTGTCCTTTGTCTCAAACCGTTGGCAGAAGACACGCCACGACGCCAGTCAGTTATTTTCAGGTTTTTTAATCGCTTTGCCATATCGCTTTTGGCGGGGAAGTCTGTGCGTGCGCGCGCGTGCGCGTGTGTGTGTGTGTGTACGTATTACCTTACCGGTTTTTCCACTGGGGCGCCACGTGGTTGTCTATAAACCCGGCCCCCTCTGCGTGGGACTCGTCATTTCATCGACCGTGTCGAGTCCAGTTTTTTTTTTTTTTTCATCTATTTTCACGCGGAGGCGACGGGAAACTCCAACAATAGTTAATTAGTTCATCAGTTATTGATTACCAGTTTCAAAAATCACTGCAAAACAGCTGCTTTCGTAAGATTAATAAAAATAAGAGGCAAAAAATCCAGGCGGATTATCCAGAAATCCGTCTCGTAAACACAAGCAACGAAGTGCGTGGATGCTGAATTTCCCGCGCTTTTACGAAAAAAAAAAAACGTTAGATAAGACGCCCAGACAGACAGGAAATGTATCCCTCTTTCAACATCGTAAATTCTCTTCTTATCTACAAGATTCAAAGTAGCAGGATACAGCTTTTGAAACTGTGCATGATGTTAGTTCAATTAAATTTGCAATGTTAGGTCTAGACAGGATCTAGAGCCTGGGTCTAGACATGGTCTGACCACGTGCATGTTCTCGAGGCCAAATTGTGTACGGCGCATATGAAAATGACGTTACCTATCTGAAACGTTACTTTGCAACGTTACTTTGCGTTACTGTGCACTTATTTGAATTTTTCACGCACGTGACCCGTTTCCACAACGACAGAAATTTAAGTAAAACAAACTAAAACACATTTTATTTTGATCTTTCCAGGGGAAACATCGTCTACGCCTGCTTTGTCTTGCTGGGCCTGGGAACATTGTTGCCATGGAACTTCTTCATTACAGCCCAGTCGGTGAGTAGAATGAATATAGAACGGTTTATTTTATATAACAAAAATCAGTAAACACGTTCGTACGTAAGTTTGATAACTACAATGACCTCTGAACTTCTCGATTTCCTCAGACTGGTTATAGGGATACGCTCTGTCACTCTCAGTGGCAGACATTTTAGATAATGCGCTATTTAAAAATAACTTTATAAACATATAACTCTTAGAACTGAATACTTTGAATAATCGGAAAAATTAAAGTAATAATGCAAATAAGAAGTCAGTTTAAGTTGCAGGTGTAATAATTTGTCAGCAAGAATATTTTGAGCAATATCAGTCATTCAAGAAATTGCTCAGTTATTTAGTATATCTCTTACTGCTATTTATGAGCCTAATAAAAACAATGGAATTGTTGTGATAACAACAAGAATGTGATTAGTTGAGTCGATTCTTACTTTCGAAATCTTTATTGGGATCCTGGGAACTTTTATTCCAGCAGCTTAGCGCGACTTTGTTTCGTCAATATTTATCGTTTTTAATATCTAGTGTTATCTGCACAGTTATCTGTGTATTGTGAAAGCGTTATCGAGAGCCAGACGCATATTAAAATCGCCCTCGGAGATTTTCGAAGAAAGATAAAGGTTTCTTAGTGCTACTTTGGTTTGTCATCTATGCGTCATGAGTCGGCTTTAGTAGCCTACTATTCGATCTGCGCTGTTTATCGCTAGAATATAATTAATAGATTGTTTTTTAATCTTTCAGTTACATTTTCTTTGTGTTATATATGTTTTTATGTTCATATTTTCACGTTCACTTCCGAGGTGCTAGTACTAAACGTGGCGGTGTCTCCCGTGTATAGTACTAGCCCCTGGGTGTACTGTAGATAACAAGCCAAAGTAGCACCAAGGTTTCTTTATGACTAAGATCAGAGGCCTTTGTTACGGTCCCTCCGAGAGTGTCAGTTGACTAGACCGACGTGCCATAGACTCATAAGAGTGGAAGGATAAATAGACCTTTTGTTTTTGTTAAACAGACACAAAACACAAAGAAGCTCTCTCTCTCTCTCTCTCTCTCTCTCTCTCTCTCTCTCTCTCTCTCTCTCTCTCTCTCTCTCTCTAGATACTAAATCAAAACCTTTTTGTTATTGGATAAAACTAAAAAATACACTAAAACAAGTAAAAAATGCGCCGAAGTTTCTTCAGCGCAGTCGAGTTTTCTGTACACCGTATAATCAAGGCCACCGAACATAGATCTATCTTTCGGTGGTCTCGGTATAATGCTGTATGAGCCGCGGCCAATGAAACTCTAACCACGGCCCTGTGGCGGCCTGTCGTATATCGTTGCCAGAAGCACGATCATGGCTAACTTTAACCTTAAATAAAATCAAAACTACTGAGGAGGCTAGAGGGCTGCAATTTGGTACGTTTGATAACTGGAGGGTGGACGATCAGCGCACCAATTTGCAGCCCTCTAGCCTCGGTAGTTTATAAGATCTGGGGGCGGACGGACAAATAGCCATCTTTATAGTAGTTTTCTTTGACAGAGAACTAGAAAAAAATAATCAATTCCTTCTTTGCAGTACTGGGACTACAAGTTCAGGGCAGTGGGCCCGGACAATGGAACCGGCGAGGGAGTACCGAGCATGGAGAGGACCTACTTGCAAAATCTCTATGTCCCCATGCAGGTGTGCTTCTCGCAAATACCCAATTTTGTGTTCCTGTTCATCAACATGCTCTTCAGCCACAGGTGAGGTTACTATTATTATTATTATTATTATTATTATTATTATTATTATTATTATTATTATTATTATTATTATTAATGTGAATACAACTCCAGTGTTAAAACTGTGTATATATCTCTTTACTTTGACAAATTCTCAAAACTTGAACCACTAAAGATTATTATTATTATTATTATTATTATTATTATTATTATTATTATTATTATTATTATTATTGTTATTTGAATACATCTCGAATGTTAAAACTGTATATTTGTCTTTTATCTGACAAATTCTCAAAACTGGGACCACTAAAGATTATTATTATTATTATTATTATTATTATTATTATTATTATTATTATTATTTTTATTATTATTGAGAAGACGAACCCTATTCATATGGAACAAACCCACCAAAGGGGCCACTGACTTGAAATTCAAGCTTGCAAAGAATATTGTGGTGTTCATTAGACAGAAATAACGGAATGTAATGGGAAATACAGAAAGAAGAGATCACTGAAATACAGGAATTTTGATTTAGATGCCCGTAATAATTAAGAGTCTCAGTACAGGTTTGTTAGGTCGGAACGAAATCAGAATGCAAGTTGGGGAATCATGACTTAAAAACGGGAGACAAGAACAATCGATAAAGTCTACGGGACTTGCACACCAATTTAAGTTAAATTACCATTGCGATAACATGCTGATCTCTTTTCCTCACTTTACTGAAAAATTAAAGTTGAACTGCGTAATTTTTATTCATTTTTGATGCTTATTCAAAACTTCCCTCTGTAAAACTTGTCAAAACTTAAGCTTTCCTTCAAAATCAAGTTAGTATTTTTTTAGCCTGAAGCATTGAGACCACCCAGCCTTTGCGGCAACAGAACCAACAACCGCAGCAGCCAGGCAGGGTTCTTATTGATATATCAGTCCCCTTAAAGCCGAACGTAAACAAAGAGGACCATTCTGATTTCATGGTAACAGAGTTAACAACCAAAGCCCTCACTGTGCCAGTCTCTGAGCCGCCGGCTCCAACAGACGCTCTTTCAGGAAGGTTGCAGTCGTTCGCTTCCCTCACCATCTTCCTCTTCTTCTTTATCAGGTTTCCCTTGAGAGTGAGGCTTCTCACCTCCCTCACGCTGATGATCCTCCTCTTCGCCGTAACAACGGCGCTCACTCAGGTCAACACTGACAGCTGGCAGACGGGATTCTTCGCCATAACCATCATCGTCATCTTCTTCATCAACAGTGAGTACAAGAGACCCACTCTTACTCCTTTTGTTGTTATGTTCTCATATTTATAAAGAGAAAGTATCATCGGATGCTGCGTTGTGCTCAAAGATTTCTTAACACGTTCCGACAAGAATTAGTAGATGCTGCGCTGTGTTCAGAGATGTCCTTACATGTTCTCAACACGTTCCGACAGGTTCAGGAGCTATCTTCCAAGGAGGTCTCTTCGGCGTGGCCGGAATGTTTCCCGAGAGGTTCATGACTGCTGTCATGTCAGGTCAAGCCATTGGAGGTGTCTTCGCATCGGCTGCCCGTATTGTCTCGCTGTCAGTAGGAGCTGCAGATGCCACTTCAGCCTTCATCTACTTCATGATCGCTGTGGCTGTCATGATTCTGACGATGGGTGGATATCTCTACATGTCAAAAACTGTAAGTGAACTTTTTAAAATTGAATTTCTAGTTCTGGGTGTTCATTTTTGATGGATGAGACACCTACCATGTTCCATTAGCTGTTATTTACCAAAAAATTCTACAGCATTTCTTGCATGCCCCTCCCATGTTCCATATACTGAAGATGTCACAAAACTGATCTTGAAGAGACCAATCATTTAGAGCTGATGACATCAATTTGTTTTCCTTAGGATTTCTACAAGTACTACAGCAACCCTCAAGAGTCCATAGAAAGTGACGCAGATCAGACGGAGAAGCTGAGCAAGGGTCCAGAAAAAGAAGAGAACGGAGGTGCCACGTCCGGCCATATGGAAATTATGAAAGAGATTTGGCCTGTGGCCCTCTCTGTGACTGGCGTCTTCTTCGTGACTTTGGCTGCCTTCCCAGTCCTGTGCGTGAAGATCATCTCTACATCAACCAACGAAAGCTGGAGAAGTTAGTATCACCAAAGTCCCTCTATAAATCTTCTGCTTAGAAACACAATGACATTCATTCATTCTAGCAACAAAGTCTGATTGATATAGTTCTGAAGACAAAATTGAAGTTTCACTTTTTACCACTATCCTGTCTTGCTAACAAATGTGCTTTTCAATATTTCTTACAGACATTTACTTCCAACCAGTTTCTACTTTCTTACTCTTCAACGTTGGAGACTACGTTGGGCGACTGTCAGCAGGACTCATCCTGTGGGTAAGTTACTATGTGAACCCAGTTGTTGTGGCACCTTTTCATGGTTACTACAATGCCTGCTTGATTTCCCATTATCACAGAATATATATTATTGGACAGTCCAATTGTGATCAAGGCAGCATCTCACTCTGATTCCTTGTTCTCTTCACAGCCTCGTAAGGGTTCATGGATCCTGTACGTGATGGTAGTGGCCCGCGTAGTGTTCATCCCCTTGTTCCTTCTCTGCAACCACGACCCAAAATCCAACATCCCCAGTGTCTTCACACACGATGCCTGGTACATCGTCATCATGCTGCTCTTCTCCCTGTCCAACGGATATTGCTCTTCATTAGCCATGACTTATGGCCCAAAGTAAGTCACTCCAGAAGACTGGTGCATTGTCTTTTACCTACACAGCCTTAGACATGTTATGTTTAAGTGTGTGTTGTCAGGGTATCTTGCTGAAGTTTTACACAGATGCATTTAGTGAGTTTCTCGAGATAGTTAATTTTAGGAAGAAATTTGCCAAAGGTTAAAGGTTATTGAGGCCCAGGTCATAAAGTTTTGCAGTGTACGTGCCTCATATTCTTTTTATATTGATAAATTCTTTGCATATTGTTGAATTGTAACGTTTATTTCCAGATGATTATTTTTTCTAATTTATACCTTTAAAAGTCACAAAGGTCAAGGTCAGAGAATTTCAGTGCCTTGTGCATTTCAGAGCCAGGTGCATATTTATTACATCTGTTTTTTATTGAAAAATGGTAATGGCAAGTCCCTTTTAATCAAGTTAATAAAATTTCACCTTTATGGTGGAAGGTCAAGTCCACTGTACAGGTTATGGTTTTTTGATAACCTAACGTAGCCTAACCTAACCAAACTTAACCTAGTGGAGAGACGTGATCTTTCAGCACCACTAAACTTGAAATGACCATCTCGTTTCTTTTGCAGATTGGTGTCGGAATCCAAAGCTGAAAAAGCCAGCAGCATGATGGCAGCCATGTTGGGTCTAGGCCTCCTCATGGGCGGCGTCTCGTCTTTCGGTTTTGGCCTCATCAGCTAAGAAGGACGACTGGAGTCAGGGAGAGTCAGACGCTTCTGGATGACTCGGCTGTCATCCTAGTATTAAGGCTGTGTACATCATACATATTTTTTGAATAAGGATAAAGTAATACAATGATATCTTAATATGTGTATTGCTGAAGACAGCTCTTTCTGAAATGAGGGATCCGTCAGAGTCCTGAATTGGGTCCTGAATTGATTTTTTATTCTGATCATTTATTTATTTATTTATATACAAAGCTAAATCAAAAAATGCCATGAAGGTAGAGGAGAATATTTTCTGTACATAAAGAATTTCCAGCCATTCTTAAGAGTACAGGGTACTCTTCAAGAATATCTGTGGTTCTTCATTGTTGTTCATGGGTTAGAAGAGAGAAGTCCTGGTGAAGAATAGCAGATTAAGTCATTTGGTTTAATCTGTAATGGGTATTGAACTACAGCTTTTTATCATTTTTTTGGGGTGGGGTTTATTTAAGTAACTTCTTATCAGGACGACTCGTGAAATTATCAACGAGAAGATGATAAACTGGGAGGTTAATAACACAAACACACTTGAAGGTTTTCCCCTCTGATAAACCTTCTTATCTAACCAAATGATTTTTTTCTTGTGGCCATTATGAAACTAGTCATGCTTGTTTTGTGAAGTCTATCTTTCGTGACTTGACTGTCATGATGATATGAGTAGCTCTTGCCTTCTTCCTCTTTGCCCCTCTATTAATCGCGAAGAATTCAGTGACGTTTTCTGACGCTCTTACCTGGAGACATGAGACCTTTTATTTAGAGAAATCTCAGTACTTTATATATTTTTTGTATGCTTAGGGTAGTCTTAGTGTTTTCAGCTAGTTCTTGTTCCTTAGGACCATAATGTGGACACATAAAAATAAGGAGAATATCTAAAAATGTAGAAGGAATCTTCCATTATCAAGACACTCAAACATTCCTTAGGATTTTATTCTCATTTTTCACGTGTCGTGAGCAAGAGCACTGCCTAGTCACAATATAAAATGAAATCTGTTTTATGATAGCATTTCTCTCTTGCCCCCATATTTACCATACTGTACATTTGGAGAACAAGGTACAGTTGTCCACAGGTAATGTCAAAAATGTATTATAAAGTGACATTGTAATTACATTTGCAATTCCTTCTGGATTACACAATGTATTTGTATGTTGGAAGCCCTATTTTTTTTCCTCCTTATATTTATTCATGCATTTGTTTTATGAATTTTTGGGCATAATTCATTTGATTTCAGATGTTTTGTGACGTTCCTGTGTGTGTTTTTTTTCAATCTCCAGACGTTGCCAATGAAATTCTTTGTATTGAAGAGAACATTCGCAGTCAAACGAAATCAAACCTATTTTTCATAAGAACACAGACTTTTTTATATATATAATTTATGAATCCACGTAACTCGTGCATTGTATGAATGTAGATTGTGTCGAATAACAAGAGCAAGTGTTAGATTGTAATGTGGAATGAAATGACATGTGAAATAAACAATACATGATTTACTTGTTTGTTTTTGTCTATACAAATCCCGAAGCAAGAATTCCAGGAATATTGGAAGCCATCGGCTTTTCCAGTTTTCCATCGACCTTGTGAAGGTGTGGACTTCTATAACCAGACCCCACCTGCCCAAATCAGCAACAACAAACCCCTTCTCTACCTGCGCATGAGCAGACCTACTCTATAGTAAGACCTACAGTATCACACACCTGCTCAGAAAAGAGGTCAGGTCAGTCAGGGATTGCCCCTTCGAGGTGTCCTGGTAAGCAAAAGGATCTCTCTGATACTCGCCAGTCACCTGATATGGCTCCCAAACACAACTTGAGACCTCTGCTCGAGGATGACGTTTGAATATGACAGGTAACTAGCTGAGCAGGGCGAGTGATCCAAGTTTCTCAGGCTGTCTTGTTTACAGGTGCATCAGTTAGTGTCTTCCTTGATTCTTTAATGGGCATACAGTTGTTTGCAGTGACTGGAATACCAGTTAATCATATTTGTGATAATTACGAGCAATTGCAGTATGAAAGAGACAGGTGACCAATCAAAGTTCCATGTGAGTCCCAATATATAAAAATTAACAGTTGTAAATCTGACTACAGGAGAGGAAGCCGCGGTAAACCAGCAAATTTTATACAAGATAAGATGGAGTTAACAGCTTCTCGGATGTTTTATGTGTACCCTTTAACTTCAGAAAGGCATGGAAACGAAGTTCGTGACATATAAACTTTAGATGCTTGTATTTCCTACTTACAAGAACTCCTATATAGTTCTACTGAACTTTTATTTTTATAATACATATATATTATATGTGGATCCGAGTCAATGAATAATGCTTTACCGTAAACGTTGGCACGGGTAAATATAAGTTACCCAGATATATTATTAGAAAATGTAACAAAAGTAAGCCACAGAAAACGTATTATATTTTAGACCATCACCAGCATATTTACAGTATATCCCACTTTCCCATTCATTATGACATTCTCATTTCATAACAAAGAAAGCAAGATGTAAGCAGTTAAACTCTCACTCTCTCTCAGGGCATTATTGTTAAATCTATCATTACTACTGTAATACTAGACTGATAAACGGTGTGTGCATCCCATTTTTGCGAGTTAGAGAATTTTCAAGTTCACTTCAGGGTCTAGTGTTTATTTTGTAGCCTGTTGTTATGGTTGATGTTCGTTTTCTCTATGCTTAATCATTTTCACAAAACTTTGTTTTAATGTAATGAAATTAAAAATTTACCATAAATTTATTTTAGTATATAAAAAGATAATTTTAAATTGAATTATGCTACGCAATAAAAAAAATACAAGAAAATCGCCTACCTATCAATGAGATCAACTGAAGTCGAAATCAAAGCATGCGAACAAATGACATACCATCCCAGGTAAACAAACATTTGAGTGTCTAGTATTTGCAGTGGAAATATATTCTCCTAAATTCATGCAGACAATCGTGAACTACCTCTTTTAAGGCAAGTATTTCTTGAAATGGCTTTTTAAAAGATCCACCTACCAGTTGAAGGTAATTTACAGTATCCTGACATTATATATATACAGTATATGTTATAGAAACCCTGTACGAAAGGCTAGTCGAGTCAGGCCGCAGTGCCCTATTTTATGTTAGATACCTAAGGAGAATGTTAGGTTAAGATGTTTTAAACATTTTTGCAATTTTTAGCCAAAGACTGACCGTAGAACTAAGCAAGAGCTCCTCATCGGGCGTTACTTTGGAAATTGATTTTTCATATAGGCTAGTTTTTTGGTTGTTTATTAAGAATTTACCGTTATTTTTTGTCGGTCGACTGTAATTAACTTGTAATTAACCTCGGAAGTTGTATGTTAGCCATTCTGGAATGCTATTGCACATACACTGTGTTATAGGGGAGCTTTTGGTAAAAAGTGGAGTTTCCTTTGCCGGGGGGTTCGGGGGGCAGTCTTTCTCCCATCCTTTCTAAAAACCTGCGTTCCCTAAGGGTTCTCAACCATGTTGGGTAGATATGAGGTTAATAATAATTGACCGACAATAAACAGCACCGCCTCCTTCATCAGCAACGCTGAAAGTATAGGAAAAATCAGTTTCCAAGGTAATAGTCCGTGCAAAGCTCTTACTTAGCAATACTATCCCTTTGGGTATTATATTAGGTAAAGCTTGGGACTGCTACCTACCCCTCTGGTTCGGTAACTATTCGTTTACATGCTAAATGGGCACCATGTTTGGTACCAAACCCTTGGGGATGAAAGTAAAAACACAGAAAAGATGGTACATATAAGCATGAACAAAAAACATAAATATAAGCATGACAAAAAACATAGTTGTTAAATAGCTTATTCTGGTTGATGACTGGTGGGAAACAGCTGTATAAAATTTTTAACCCCCTAAGTAAGCAGCATCTCCATATTTTTTGGGGCTAAATCTGTAGATAATAAGACAGAAATACAGATAATTTCCTAAAGTGCAATAACCAACCTATATTAAAAAAGTTACAAAATATTTTCATATCACTGAATGATCTTGTTTATTCTCAGTCAGTTGAGATTTTGACTCTTCACTGACTGCTGATATATTGGACCTGTTACCCTTTTGTTACGCACTCGATTGTAGTTCTAATGTATGACATCATCATACCCTGACAAATTAGGCTTGGTTTTTGTTTATACTGAACCAGTTGACCAGTAAATCTCCACCAAGCAGGCACGATGGGTAAAATTCGGAGTAATATTTTTTCACTTCAGAATTAGTCTAGTTGGGTATTTCCTTGGTGGTCAGTTATGTATTGGCTGTTTAGTGCTGGACTTTTACAAACTTTTATGAACATGCTAAAGTGAATTTTATTTTGTATATTAAAAAATTAGGCAATTTTGTGCTGTTTGACCAAAGCCTTAATGTAATTTTATTTGGAAATAAAATGGCCCACTTTCTTACCACTTTGGTTGAATGCATGCTCAAAAATTGACCATCCTGCTGAAAGATAAGTGGTTTTAAATTTTAAATAGGGAGATTTTTCCTGATTAATAGGCTAAGGCATATACTGTACAGTGAATTGGCAGGATAATTTATCATCCCTTCCTTCTACCATGGCAGTGCCTTCCATGATACATTGCGAGGTTTTATCTCATCCCTTTGTTCCTGATAATTTTACTTAGAGTACATTTGCCTTTTCTGCTAAGTATGAGTGTATTTACGTATTGGATATTTATGTTACGAATGTTGTTTTGACTGCATTTTTACCCTTTTCAGGTGTATCATCCTTCAGAATGTTAATTCCTGTGTTCACATTAAACCTCAACCAGAAAATATTACCCGGAAAAGTAACTGTTGGAAAATATGATGGTGCTCATGCATGCCTCACAGTTTCTACCACAGCTGACAAGGTGAGTCATAAAGCTATTCCCCTTTCTGTGGTACATAAATGTTAAGGAGTTGTATGATATGAGACTGTCTGCTTAGCCACTGAAGGGCCTATGTTTTTTTTAAATACTAGTACTGTAGTAGCATTTCAACAGTTGGGTGACACCTTGGCCACCCTACTAACTGCCATTGTTTGCAATGACAGGAGAAATTTAAAGTGAGGTTCTACATCATTTTTCATTCAAATTTCTTTTATGTTCTGATAGAAGATTTTTTATGATGTAATTTTATAATTAAGATATGGTAATTACATATGAAAGTTTTTATTTTTCCTTTTTAGAATTTTTCATATATTAGGATTTTTATGTTTTCTCACTTTGTGCCACATGGTGGTTCTGAAATTATGATCTATATCGTTTTATGTGAGAAAAATTGAATGCTGTTCTATGGGAAAATGAGTTCATTCATTTTCTTTATTAATAATACATTTATCTTTGCAGTTCTTCATTCTTCCTTATATCTGTTTTGTCTTCTCAAACGTAAAAATAAATTTATTCTATTTTCTTATATGATTTCAGGTTCTTGTTCATAATCCTCATCAAAGACTTGGTGTGTCAGGGGGACGTATGTCCCTAAGCCAGAGTAGCACGGAGACTTCATTACTCAACATCAATCAGACCGTTTCTGCAATTACAGCTGGCCGCCTTGCTGCTTCGCAACTATATGATACCTTAGTAGTCGGAACTCCTACCAATGTTTTGGCTTATGATGTACAGAGCAATGCTGATGTATTTTATAAAGATGTAAGTATTGAAACTGATTTGCTTTATGAGATCATCTGGTCAATATACTGTACCAGAATTATTAGATGGCAATTATTGTCTGTTGAAAATAGTGTGGTCAGGACAATATTGGTTTGTTTATTTTTTTAAGCAGGAATACTGTATAATACTGTGCTTGATATTTAATGCCATAAGATGATGCTAATGACAGAAAGAGTGCCAGATAATTGCTTAAATTGAAGAAGTAATGATTTGTGATAAATGAGACCATCCCTTTTAAGGAGAGGAAGTCTGACCTTGACTCTTTCTGTGTTTGTGCCTCTTTGGAAGCATTTCCTGAACTACTAGCCATGTTAATTCTTGGAGCCAGCTCAGTACATACATGGAACATGTTCATGATCATACTAAGAACGTGATATTCAAAAATCCAGTGAGCAAAAGGGGTAGCATAATCAAAAGAAAGAGCAGAGATAATAGTGGAGTTTATAATAATAAAGTAGAAAAGTCCCTTGAGGCAATCTTCCAAATTTCAGAAGTAAACAAATCAGCTTGGTGGAGTCAGTACACTGTATAGGGCAAAACAGTCCCCCAACTGGACAATTACAGTGATGACAGTTAATTATGAGCCAACTATGAAATTAGGAAAGCAAAGAAAAAAAAATTTAGGGAGAGAGGAAAGCATTTTCATGAAATCTAACAAGTGGCTTTTGCTTTCTAATCATCCTGTCTGGCACTCTGGAGAAACTGGGAAAATGTCAAAAATGGAAAGTTTGCATGAGTGGACCCTCAAGCAAGGTAGCTTCCTTCTAAGGCTATGGGGGATTGTTACAGAGGCTGTGGCACAGCCCTAAGTTTGAGACCACTTCAGAAAAAACAGTGTCAAGAAATAAGTACAGAAACTACATAATGAGAGGGTGAGAGAGAGGTCTACCACTTGAAGGGGATTTCTCACCCTCCAGAGTGTGGGATCATGTGACTTTATGTGTTTGCAGTTGCCCATTGTAAATTCAAGAGCCAGACAGTCAGGGAATAATTGCCTCTTGTTCAAACACCAGAGAATATTATTCTAAACAGGAATGACTAAAATTAATATAAAACCAAAGTAACTTAGATGAAAATTGCAGAATCAAAACAGCACCAGCTGGTGTTTAGACTCACTTGTAACAATTTGAACTATAATTTCTTAAAACAGTCTTCAAGTAATCTGAATTTGAAAACTGTTGACAGAAACATAAACTTGAATCTGTTTTTTTATTTTTGTCTTAGGAAAATATTGGTATTAATTTTAAGTTATGTACATTAGTGTAGTATACTTTATGTATTGTTCATTTTTGTAAGCAGTGTGCTCAAGTTTTCATAGCTTGATAGTATTTTATGGTAAACTGTAAATAACCATGAAAAGAAAACTTTGTACATTATTATATTTTAATCTTCAGGTCGCTGATGGAGCAAATGCCATTGCCATTGGCCACTTGGGACGTCATCCTTCACCTCTGGCTCTGATTGGTGGGAACTGCTCTATTCATGGCTTTGATGCTGATGGGCGGGACCCATTCTGGACAGTCACAGGGGACAATGTCTCTTCCCTAACACTAACCGACTTCGATGGGGATGGGGAAAATGAGGTAAGCTACAAGAGAAAGTACAGATAATGGGGAGAAAACAGGGAAACATTGACTGAAATAGTATTGAGGTTTAGGTAAATTTATTGCAATTATAGCCATCATTAGTCCAGTAGTCTTTGTGGAAACCTTTGTTGGTTGGATTTAGGTTAATTTTCATTGCATAGTAGGTTTTTAATTCTCTGCTGATGCTGGTACTCTGATGCTGTACTGTATATGCATTAAAGTTTTTATGCATGAGAAAGAGTAAAGGAAAGAGAATGAGAGAGGAAAATAAAATACAATGCAGGAGCATGTGATAGACAGAGAGAGAGAGAGAGAGAGAGAGAGAGAGAGAGAGAGAGAGAGAGAGAGAGAGAGAGAGAATGATGCCAGTCTTTAATGATGGAGTAAGCTAAATTTCTCTTATGTCTCTTATAAGATCTGAATTTTTAGATCTGCAATTTTAGTGAATGCTGGGGTTTCCAGGAACTTTAGTCCATAAAAAAAGGACTGATTGCATATACATCCTCCTTCTATAAGGTCAGGCATAGTCTCGTAAGGAGAGGATTTATTTGAATTAATTTCCAGTGTCAAGAACATTGCACAGTGTTGTGAATGATAACAGTTCTTGCAACCAGTGTTCTAATTAGCAGTCTTTTGGGTGTTGTTATCTGATCTTCACAGTTTCTTTTACAATACTCAGAACCTTAGTAGAAACAGTTTAAATTTCACTCTCAGTAAGGAGCTGGTGTAATTTACTCTTTTGAGGATCATGTTATGTCAATTTTTCTTATTATTTTGAGTACTCCACTATCATTATTGCATGAAAATGAAAGTCTGCGCTGTACTTTTCACTACTGTATTGAAGTTCATTAAAGAATTCTGATATACCTGATTAGTGGTTAGGCACTGTAATTATCACATATCAAAATTGGTATTCAAAAGTTTTTCCTGTAGTCAATAATGTTGCAGTTTTTTCTAATTTGTGAAAACTTTTTTTCACAGCTATTGGTTGGTTCAGAAGACTTTGACATTAGGGTCTTTAAACATGAAGAGATATTATTCGAGATGTCGGAAACCGAAGCAGTGACTGCTTTGTGCCCAATGCAAGGTTCCCGCTTTGGGTATGCCCTTGCAAATGGAACTGTAGGAGTGTACGAGAAAATGGCGAGATGGTGGCGTATAAAGGTTTGATATATATTTCAGTATTGGCTGCAGTAAATGAAATTACGATAGTTTTGCCACAAACCCTTTCCTTTTACGTGGCCTTTTTGCTACCTGTGTGAAAACCCAGACACCTGTCTTTAGTGGAAAATGAATGACTTCTTAACAGTAGGTTAGTGCAAGCACGTGTGGTTCCTTTAGGTCCTCAGGTGCAAACTTTTTCATTTCTTGTTTGTTTGCAGTTGACAGTCTTCCTTAGAGTTTTTGAGACTTGTAAGACTGATATTTTTCTTCCATGTTTCATTTCATCCATTCCCAGCATTTTTTTCCTTTTCATTCTGTACACATTGACTTCAGAGCCTCGATGGCCAAGTCGGTAGAGCAGCAGCTTTGGACTTCATAGAGGTCTGTGGCGCGGGTTCAAATCCGCAGCCGACCGGTCGGAGAGGCGGACACTTTGCTATCCGTGTAGACACCCCGGGATTATGTACGTAATCAACGGATAGGTTTGCTTAAAAGCAAATGGGTGTTACAGACTAATACACACAAACAAAGCCACTCCAACATCTCCTAAAAACATTACAGACACCTGACACGTCTCGAACTGTCGACCTAACCGCTCAACTCTCCTTGCTGCTGGAAGAAAGGGAGCTGGTTTGGTACGATACATGTACATGCGCTACCGGGGTCTAAGCGATGTCAGGCAGGGCAACCGATCGAGACTACGGTCTACCCCAAAGCCGAATCAAAGTCCTTCAAAGAAGGCATCGTTCTTACCCCATACAAAAAAATGGGAAAAAGCATGTTAGAAGAAGAAGAAGAAGATGATTCTGTATACATTGACTTCACAACACCTGATAAAGTCAGGTGACAGTGATTATCCTAAATTTTTGTTATTTACTTTCAATATTTTCATCTGTAATATTCCAGTAAGATCATTTGTAAGTAAGCTCATCTCTTTTATGTTTCCAATGCCTTTGGACTTTTTTATTTGAAGCTTAGACTTTTGATACTGATACCTGTTTCGCTAGTTAAACAGAGTTAATTGTAGGTTTAAAGTTTTCCAGGTTTGGGGGCTTTTTAGTGGTGGTGCTAACTGGAAAACCGGTCCTTAGCTGTATAGTTTTCTAGTGTTATCAATATCCACTAGGTTTCTGTTATTTATGTTTTTGCTTGTTACCATACCCTTCAGTTATTAACACTATCCCTACCCCCTCTATGCCCTTACTACATCTTTCTTAGTGTAGCCATGTATATGAAATTAACTGCACTAAAAGGCAAAGGTGCAAATCAAAACGTACAGGTGCAGATGGATGCACTCAGCAAGATGGGCTAGCTGAACATTGTGCATAGACTGGCTCAATGAAAGTGTTATGTTGATGAGCTTACTGATGAGGAGGAAGATGGGGAAGAAGCGGGTAATCAAGTGTATTGGGTGTGGGTGGATAGAATTTACTCATTGAAAGGGAAAGATGAATGTTGTACAGTACAGTATTGTTCCTCCCAAACTCATTCTTACCCATCCAATTCTTGAACTAACACATTTGTGCTCTTTTACCTGTCTCCAGTGTCTTTATACTACAAGTGCTACCATTTTTCCAGCTTCACTTATTTTACCCCTAGCATTACACTTTTCAGCTACTAGCAGACACTATCGCTCTTTTTTTCATTTCCACACTTTTATGTACTGTACTGCCTCTTCACTGTAGTTTTCAAAATTCCCTTTAAAACATCTTTAGTAGTCCAAGCCATAGTATCATATTCCTCCTCTGCTTCTTTGCCTCCTCTGCCTTTGATTACTTTTCCTCAGCATTCCATTGTAGTGTGCCAAGTGGGATTGGTCTTCAAAGTCTCTCTGCTATTCAGTTAAACAAATTGTAAACCCTTTATTCAGACTCACTGCTTTCTTCAGCAACACTAAGAAAAGTAGCAGGTGTGGAAGTAGCAGGAGAAAGGCCTGTTGTAATCCATGAATTCAGTCCAGCAGAAAGTGCACAAGTCAATGAGAGTGGACGGTTTATTTCCTAAATATATTCATGGTTTCTCCTACAACTTTTGGTCATGCCAGAGACCTCTTCTGTTAAGTCTGTTAGTAACCTTAGTCCATTTACATATTCCATTGTGAGTCAGTGTACAGTGGAATATGTTCAACATACTTTTGAAATATTAAGAAGAATAAACTATTAGTCTTACTGTGATAACAGGACTTCGTAAGCAAGAGAATTATCTCCTCCGGTGGGCGTTAGGTTCTTTAACATACTCAGGACGGGGCTGTCATTTGACGGCAGATGCAACAAACAAAGGAGGGGAAAACAACAAAAACAATATAATGAGCTCAAAATTAATTTATTTACAATATTTACAAGTGAGTCAGGTCTGGTAAAAGATAAAACCATAAATACAAGAAAAAAACCAAAAGGCAGCACTAAACAAAATCAAGTTAAAATAAACAAAAAAGTAGCTTTAAAAAAGAGCAAAAATAAACAACAGCAGGCAGAAAAAAAACCAAACATACGTCCTCCATCGGGGCACCAAGACAGCCCTCAGCTGCACAACAGGGAACCAGCATGGAGACGAACAGGCGCTGTCATGATGAGCAGCTCGTGGTCCAAGAATGGTCACCTCCAAGAATGGCTCCAATTTGCTGCTCATAAAGACCAACGTCGACTCCAAAACTGCCTGCTTTGAACCTTGCCCTACCAGACCCGACTGATGAAAGAAAAACGGCAGCTCAGCAGAAAGTGCACAAGTCAATGAAGAGCGGGGGAACCAGCAGTTCCCAAAAACCATCATTTCCCACCTAAAAGAAAAAAAAGATTATTTTTTTTTTTCATGGTTTCCAATCCAAAACAGACGCCCTGTCATGCCATTGTAAGACCTCTTCTGTTGCAGGTCTTTAACATACTCAACGGGGCTCATGACTAGTCCATTTACAAACAAAAGGGAAAACACAAAACAATATAATGAGCTCAAAATTAATTTATTTACAAATTTTGTGAGTTGGTCTGGTAAAAAGATAAAAACCATAAATACAAGAAAAACCAAAAGGCAGCACTAAACAAAATCAAGTTTTAGCTTTGCAAAAATAAACAACAGCAGGCAGAAAAACCAAACATACGCCCCTCCATTTTGAAACAGGGACAAAAACCCACCAACCAGAATACCCCGTTGGAGACGCCAGACAACGCTGTCATCAAAGATGAAACTATATGGTCACACTCCAAACGTGCTCTAGTTACTGTGATAACTGCTCACTCGACCAACGCCGATCAAAAACTGCCTGCTGTGCTGCCAACCTTTGCTGCCCTACCAGAGACTGACGAAAGAAAAACGGCAGCTCACCGACGAGAACATCAAAACAAAAAAACTGAGGTAAGGAGGCAGCAATGAGCGGGGAACCAGCAGTTCCCGCAAAAACCATCACTTACTGACATTGAGGATGCCTTATACTGCTCTATATATATAAATATTTGGCAGGAACATTTGTAATAATGTTAATTTCCTTTTTGCAGTCCAAAAATCAAGCAGTATCCATCTTCAGTTATGACCTGGATGGTGATGGCGTAGCAGAGCTCATAACTGGATGGAGCAATGGCAAGGTTGATGCTAGGAACGATCGCAGTGGCGAAGTAGTTTTTAAGGTAAGATGAATGCAATACTTTATTTGTATTCGACTTGCGGTGTATGTTGTTCCTTTATCAAGCTTCAGTTTTTCTTATGGAATGTCTCAGGAATTTTCCAAGTAATGTTGTATGATTTGTGTGGATAGGTAATGCACACTAGTAGTTAGTGTATAGATTAAAAAGAGAAGTAGCAAAAAGGAATTTCTCCTTCTCTCTTTATTGTGTTGATTGCAAATTTTATTTATCATCAGCAAATGGTGTCTCAAATTACAGGTTAATTTCTTGGAAATTTAAATGCCACCCTGACTTTGCTGGTTTATGTTTATATAACATTTGTTGAGAGTACAATTCATGACAACCATTTTGATCCTTAAATTCTTGATCCACCACTGAGATTTTTACATCTGAATGCACAAGAAACATTGGGCTCAACAGTATAGATAGTTATAATGACTGCTGGTGTGGTCACCACTTGTACACTGCCTTATCTCTTATAAGCAATAGTGCAGTCTATGTCTATTTACTTGGAATCATCATCTCTTTATGTATATTTTCATTTGCAGGATAATTTCAAGTCTACTGTTGCTGGCATTGTGCAGGGTGATTATCGTATGGATGGCAAGAATCAGCTGATTTGTTGTTCAACTGATGGAGAAGGTTGGTATATCTATCCAGGTGATGTTTTTTATAGAATTCGCAAATAGTAAAAGTTTTCTAAGTACTGTAGTTCTTTTTCATTCTGGAATGCACATAAAGTTATGCAAAAGATTAAAACAGGAAAAAAGTAACCTTAGGCAGAAATGTAAAACAAAAATTCTGACTTGGAATGCAGAAGTAATGAAATATTACTGAAAAATATTACCTTAAAAATACAGTTTTTAAAAGCTGACAACTTTTTTTTACACAAACCCATTACTATTCAGACAGCCCTAAATGTGCACCACCACATTTTCAGAAGAAAACTTTATGAAAATATGCAACATACCCATTCAAAATTGGCAAGAAAACAAGCCCTAAAATAGCTTTTACAGCACTGTAATACTATAATTGAACACAGCTGTTGCTCAAAAGAGTGATACCATTTTATTTTACAGGCACTCACTAACAAGTAACAGTTTTTATATCAAAAACAAAGCTGGTTTTATTATGCCTGTCACATTTTCAGTCGACTCCATTGGTAATGCACTTTACATTTTAGTTAGCAGCGTTTGATTAATTAATAGGCCCAAAAGCAAACGTTCCATAGACTAAACATGAGTCAGCATACTGTTGGCTTGTCTAATTATTCATTACTTTCTTATAATTAAAAACTTACAATGCCAAGCAAAACACTGGCATAAACAGCCAAATTGAGAAACGGCAGTTTGCCAGAGTTGCGTTATAGTTATTGACATGTTAAAAACTTGCTGATTCTCATGATGATTACCATTAGTAAAAATAAATTTATTTTTATTAACCCTTCACACAATGGAGAAGTTCTAAAGAAAGTATAGCACTGAATTTAAGCTGTGGGTGAAAAAAATTAATAACATGCAGGTTGCAACCGTTTAGGACTAAGCAAAAGCACTGTCTGCGACTGATGAAATGAAATCACCTTTACTCAATTTAAGATTTACTGCATTGCTAACTACATGTAAAGATAAGCTGCATTTTTAACCCAGCTTTGAATATTTAATGCTAATGGCATCATCAGCTTTGAATATTTAACACTAATGGCAATGATGATGTCAGGTAAATACAATCAGCTGATCTCTTTTGAGGATGTAAACATTGCTAGAATGCAAATGATGCATGATAGCAATGCTCATATGTTGTACTGTGATAATATGACAGTAATACGAAGAATATAATTGAATACATTATGTAAAGTATGTTTTATTAAAATTATCATTATTTTAAATACAGGTGTACTACTGTATTTGACTTTTGCAAATGAATAACAGCTTAACCAGGGCCAACAGTTCATACATACTTTGTATCTCAGGTGTGATGCAAACCTCTTAAAATTTAATTAAAATTTGTTTCAGAAAGTCATATGATACAAGAATTTTCATATGTAGTGGATTTGTAAATGGCATTATACAGTATTTCATCAATCTTAACCCCTTGTGGATGGGTAACATACATATATGTTTACATATAGCTTTGTGGTGAAGTCTGGGTGTTCAAAATTTCGCACCATTCAGTTTGAAAGAATTTTGCGGGAAAAATGTTTCGATCACTTCCATGGGCTATAATTGACTTCTGGCAACTCACATGGCCAGTCTCTAGTAACTCAGTAGAGGACAGAGAGAGATCAGTCAGATTTGAGATGTCGTAGGAGAACCCAGGATATCTCGTAAATATTTTACAATAAATATGCTCGGTTCCTCATTGGACTGGTCGCTATCGTTCTCAGCTAGCACTCTGCTGGGCCCGCGTTCGATTCTCCAACCTGCCAATGAAGAATCAGAGGAATTTATTTCTGGTGATAGAAATTCATTTCTCGTTCTAATGTGGTTTGTTCCACAACAAGCTGTAGGTCCCGCTGCTAGGTAACCAATTGGTTCTTAGCCATGTAAAATAAATCTTATCCTTCAGGCCAGCCCTAGGAGAGCTGTTAATCAGTTCAGTGGTCTGGTTAAACTAAGGTATACTAACTTTTTAACTTAATAAATATGCTCAAAATTTTTTACTAATTTTAGTTCTTATCTGTTATAATATTGTGTGAGCTGGAATTATAATTTTGCAAATTAAAAAAAAATGTTACATAAAACACTTAAACATGGTAAAATCAGCATGTTTTTACGACTGTCTTGTGTAAAAGAGGCCCCACTCAGGGTGTGCTTAACATATATTTAGCCCGGACTGTGAGGGTTAAACCTTTACGACAACACTTTACCTTCCAAAAAGAATTTGGTTTGTAGAATATTGGATAAGTTATTGTAAAGCAGTGAATAAAGATCAGAATAACCTCTTTCAGAGTATCCCCTTAAGGGTTATAGTGCCATGAGTGTACTTTATGCAGAACACTGTAGGCATTACAGTACTTAAGCTTCTTTGCAGCCTCCCCTTTGGCCCCTAGCTGCAACCCTCTCATTCCTTTTGCTGTACCTCTGTTCAAATCTTTCCTCCATCTGACTTTCCACCCTCTCCTAACAATTGTTTTATATTGCAACTGCAAGGTTTTCCTCCTGTTACACATTTAAGATCTTTTTACTCTCAGTTTCCCTTTCAGCGTGGAATGACCTCATAGGTCCCAGTGCTTGGCCTTTGGCCTAAATTTTATATTCAATTTCATCTTTCAAAGCACAATGCATAATACAACCAGATGAGTGTCTTTTACTAAATAAGTATGACTCTGGACACTCCCTAGATTTATTAAAATTACAGACACATACTGTCAACTTTATAGATCTCCATTTGGATGGAGTGATCTGAAATAATACATGTATTTCATCCTCAGCCTAAGGAATGTAAAACATTATCTCTTGTAGGAACACATACAAATATAATGTCAGGGATTCTTAGGTTTTCTAAGTACAAACAGTGACTTTACTTGGATCTCCTTCCAAAAAGACACTCTGATTGGCAAGCTGCAACCATTACTTTAGCCAACTTTGGCAGTGAAAGAACTATTAACAGTGGTAAGATGGAGGGTATCCTTCTGTTTCTGGTATTCAGGTACGATGATTGAAATGAAAGGTCTGTATTTATGGAACAGGAATACTTGATATTTTAAACTTTGCATATTTATTGTACAGTATATATAATATATATAGGCAGTCCCTGAGTTAAGGCGGTCTCAACATAAGTCAATCCGCTCTTACAACGCTTTTCAAAAATATTCATAAAAAACTCGTCTCTGACTTAGGCGAAAATCCAAAGTTAAGGCAACGTAGGCTGGGTACTAGTTTCTGAGCTCCAGCATGTAAATAAGTAAGTGTCGCCATCCTTCCAGTGTGCAAGCCAACCACAGGATTAAAGGAAAGGCTTTCATCACTTTTTTTTTCATTTTTATATCCTTGTTAAAGTTGAGACCCGACTTAAGTCGGATTCGACTTAGGTCAGGAACGGATCTCGCCTTGACCTGGGGACTGCCTGTAGTTCTGATCCTTTGTAGCTGACAACGATAATTTTATGAGCACTAGGTTTAGTTTTAGTTTTCCAAAAGAAGCACATCAGTATTTAACACAGGAAACATGAATTTCATCGGTAACTTGAAAGTTATTCTGTGGTAATGGACTTGATATATCTTTCTAGTCAGAGGATATCAGCCGTCATCCCCTGAAAGTCGGTACTCTTTGATGGACGTGAACATCGAACAGGAGACAATAAGGGAATTGAGTCAGAGACGCCACACTCTTCTGATGGAATTGAAAAACTACGAGGAAAACCAGAGGATGGGATCATCTGGAGAGATCATTTATGGTAAACCCTCGTCAGCAAGCGACCAAGTGGGAATAATACCTGTAAGTATAGGAAAAGAAACACATTCTAGATTAATTGGGGTCATGCTTGGTATGATCTCTAAATGTACAGAATGAAAAGCTTAGAAGAAATTTTATAGTTCTTTTTAGCAAGTAGTTCCTGACCAAATACAGATTCACAGAGCTACTCTTTAAGTTAGTCTCCCTCCTTTTATATCCATTATCAAAGTTTATTGAGAAATATTTCCATTTTCATTAGAGTGTACCATGTACATATGATATGATAATGACAACATATGCTCTTCTTCCCGGAGTATACCTTGCAGAGCATACTGTAGGCATTATAAAAATATTCTAAATAAATGCAGTTTCATACATTTAAACTAAAGTGTTACCCACTTACCCATATTTATTAGAAGGGAGCCCTCAGAGTATGGAAATAGTACGTACAGAACAAAATTAGTTTTAAATATTAATTTTCGTGCATATATATTGAACAAACCATTGATTTGGTTGGCCAGTTTGAATATAACGATTTGGTTGCCCAGTTTGAATAATCATCTTGTAAGAAGTTACTTAACTAAGTCCTTCATCTCAGCAACCCTCTTGAAGATAGGGTGACAAAGAATGGTAGAGGAGTGACAATATTAACATGTTAGTTAAGGAATATATTTAGGCCAGAGGCCAACACAGGGACCCATTATGTCATTCAGCTCTGAAAATAATGTTGAAAAAATTGTTAGGAGAGGGTGGGAAGCAAGATCGAAGAAAGAAAATATAAACTGATGTATAGTAAAAGGAATAAAAGAGGCTGCAGCTAGGGGCTGAAGGGATGCTACAAAGAACCTGAAGTAATGCCTACAGTGCACTGTATGAGATACACAGATGGCACTACCCCGCTACGTGGTAGGGATCCAAGGACTTCTTCCATGCAGTAAGTTTATTCAAATAAGAAATTTAAAGATAATGAACTAAAGATTGAAATATGTATATTATTGCTGAATGTGGTTTCTTTCTTGCAGGCAAATACTCAGCTTCAGACTGGACTTGCAATTGACATGGGCAGTGAAGAAAAAAATAAACCAGTAAGTAGGTCTAAGATGCATTGGAAGAACTTGTGGTTTTTCTATCAGTCTTTCTTATTGTTAGTAGCACATTTCGTACAGGTACTGCAAGTGTACAAAGAAATGTTAACATTAAAGATGCTATATTGTGGAAATTATATCATGAGCCAAAATTTCTTTTAGTGTTCCACTTCATTTGATCATTTTATGAACATGTCCACGACAGGAATTGTCGTTGCTGTTAGAACACGAAAATTTATCTTCTGAAATTCATCTGATACTGCTACTCTGGGTCTTGTGCCATGATATGTCATTACTTGCTCACTTCATCTTCATTTATCTTGAAGTACTGCATAGATCATTATGTTATTTCTAATCTGGCTTTTCAACTTTAATTTTCAATATACTTTGGCCTGTCCATCCTCTTCGCCTTTCCACACTTGTGTGATCCGAACATTTTATCTCTTCCCTTTGCTCTGTAACTAAACAATTATATTTCTCCAACACCCTTTTATTTGCCCTTGCCATGTGCTTCCCAGCATCATTTTATCTCGCCCTCTTGACTTCTCTATCATCTCTTGCCTGTCCCTGTCTTTAACTGCCCTCTGTACGGTATATCTTCATTTCATCTCTCTGTTCCCCAATGCATATATTCTTTGTCAGGTGTCGTACTACAAACTCAGGTTGCCTACACTATGCCTTTTTCCAGTGATTCCCACCTCCCATACTTTGATTCTTTGTTTTCAGACTTTTCTTTATCTGCAATACTTCTCAGCTTCCATCTTTTAATTCTGTTTTCATCAGAGAGTGCCTTGTCCCAACTCTACAGCTTTAAGTCTTTTGCTTTTTGTTCATTACCTTTGGCTTCTTCTTATCTAAGTTTCCAAATTCCATTGTAACCAGGTGTTTTCCATCTCCAAAGTTTCTTCATTACTGATTCCACTTCAAAAGCTTTGAATTTTTTTCATCATAAGCGCATTTAGGGCTTTGTCTGCATCTAGTATATCATATCCCCCTTGTATCTTATTCCTTACCTCCCAAAAATGTTCTGCCCAATGAATTCTTAATTCTTCTTATGTAGTTATTATTGACCCGTCCCATCTATTGACAGGTAATTTCTCCTTTTTCTTTTTATCTTTAGGTATTTTCAGTCATAATAATATGGTCTACCTGAGCACCAGTGCCACTCCTTGCATACACGACTGTCTGAATATTCTTTGTATTAGTCTCTGTAATTCGTCTGATTTCCTTAAGTACTTTGCATGTTCTCTATCACCTCTCTGAAGTGTTTCTACAATTACCTTCTGCTTTTGTCAGTTCTTTTGATGATACAGATACCAAATAGAACTTTTATAAGAAGTCTGTATAAGAAATCTATTTTATGAGATTTCTTTGGTAATCTTTCTTGTGTACAGGTTGTCAGTTGCTTCCATCATATTTTAGGGATTAAAAATAAGTTAACTGAGAAGCTTTTATAACTAACATTTTTTCTTTCTGTACCTTTCAGCCTCATGTGGAGATTGCTTTGGCAACAACTAACGACACCATAATTAAAGCCGTTATCATATTTGCCGAAGGAATATTTGAAGGAGAGAGTCATGTTTTCCATCCAAGAGACAATGCGCTGACAAGTAGCGTGCGAGTTCCTTTGTATCCCCCGAAGGTAGGTGGAAGTGAATAATACAAGTAATGCGGAGTACCTCAGAGTTCCCATTTCATAAAAGATGATTTGTCCCTGCAAAAAACAAACCTTGACGTCAAATAAAAGAGAAAGTGCTTCCTTATATTATCCTTACCAGGTAGTTTAACTGACCATCGAGTCGAAACACATAGAGTATATGTGTAGCGTTGGTTAGATAAACTTATGAATGGCTGAAGTTAAGTCTCTGTTCTCAAATGTTCATCTTCTGCGTTTATATTTGTTTTGCCAGGGACCCATTACTTTGAACATAGCCTATGCATGAGCCTTCGCAAACCCTGTACACTGTAGTCCTGTCAAACACGAAAAGAACCTGATCTTTTTCCAGGTAGGTTAGTGCATGCATATATGGTTGTCTCTCATGTACCCACAGATGTCTGTTGACTAGTTTGCAGTCTGCCGCAGACTTATGAATTGTTTAAGATATCCTTTTTTTCTTGTCCATCTAATTGTCAAACCATGCCTTTTCCAACAATTTCGGCTCATTGTGAGTGATAGTTTTTCATAGGCCAGCGTCCGTCCAGTTTTCAGTGAGCATCATTCTGGCCAGGTTTTCATCGCCAGGTGGGAGGCATTTTCAGAAGCATTTTTGTTAGTACTCCTCAGTGTTCTTCTTTTTGCAGGTTTGTTTTTGAGGCCAACCTTGGGGCACAATGACTTCAGTCTTGCACCTCAGGTCCTCAGTGTCTTAGGCTGAGGCCACCTCGAGACTGCTTAATTTAAGCCTACTTTACATTATCATCACTCTTTAACATGTTTTTATTTTTTATAATAAAAGAATCATTACTTATAATGTAACTAGGTGAAATTTTGTGACATTGGTGCATTCTTTCATGATGTGCATTGCTGTAAAGGGTATTTGAAATCTACTTTGAAGTCATGATAATACACTATAACCATTTGTCTTCCTGATTGGATGAACATTTTAAATTATTTAAATACTTTGTACACAACATTGTTTCTAGGGTGGAAGGTTGCACACGGCTTTGATTGCCGTCTTCCTAGCTTCAAAATGGTAATTGGCTCTCTGCTGAGTGTGCCTGCAGGACAGTAAGACAGGCAAAATATTAGTTTGCATTCATGGAATGCAAAATCATATGTTTTTAATAATACTGGACACAGTATGTTTTTTATTCTTAAATTATTGCTCGTGGAAGTTGAAATTTTATAACTGCAATTTTAGAATATTAAGATGACTTTTGTTTTGTAGTTACATGTTAAATGTTTCTTGATTAACAATGAATTGAAGTGTTAACTTTATTGTTATTATTGAAAGATTTCTTATAAATCTTGCAGGATGTGCCAGTTGATCTTCACATCAAGGCTATGGTTGGCTACAAAGGGTCTCTTCATTACCATGTCTTTGAGCTAACCCGGCAGCTCCCAAGGTTTTCAATGTATGCCCTGTGTACAACCCCAGTGAATCAACCTCATGGCTTCGTCAAGTTTAAAATCCACGAACGTGTTGCGAGGGTGAGCAAAATTTTCAGCCTTTGATGCTCAGTAGTAAACTGATTCATATTCTTAGCCAAACTGTTAATGATTACTGTTTTCGTTACTGTTGAATAACTGAGAATTATGGAAATGAAGCATCGTTCAAGAGTAACAACTGTTTTCAGATTGTCATGTGGATCAATGCAAATTTTTTGCTCTTGGAAGACCTACAGTTAGGGGAGCAAGGCGACCTGGACATCTCTTTCTTGTCCCTGCGTACCACCATGCCGCTGGTTATCCAGGCGTCGGCTAATTGCGAATTAACTATCAGAACAGATGATATGGATCTTGCTGGAGACCTTATCCAAGCATTGTCTAATTACCTCAATTTAGAGGATTTGCAGGTAAGATGCAGTTTGACATTAGTCCCTTTGTAGGATTCACTCGTCTTTTTATTTTACGTTACTTGTTAGTAATGGTGGGAATCAGCTCTTTCCCCTTTTCCCCCAGCCTATTTTTTGTGAATTTTCGGTAAAATATCCATAAAAAAATCTATCATTGCAACAATGAAAAGCCATGAAAATTATTTTGACAAAAATTGTATGATTTAATGTGCAGTAAGAGAAATAATGTAGTACAGAACCCTTCCACCACAACATGGTCCACCTCCCTAAACATTTTAGATATCAAAAAGCACCCACCCTTTTTATATACCTTCACCATCCACATGGCCATTTTTACCACTCTTTTGTTTGCTTTCTTTCAAGTCACTGTAAGCTTGTGTTTGCTTACACCAACTTTCAATCCTGCATTCCACTCTTCCATCATCTAAACATACACTTGGCCTCTTTCTCTGATTCAAGTAATACAAGGTCATCTGCATGTAGCAACTCCTGGAGTCCCCCTTGATGCAGTCATCTGTAGCTTCTTCCATTACTGATAAACAGCAAAGGATTTGGTGTGGAGCTTCTTTGACTCCAGATTTTATCTCACATTCTTTTGATGTACTTGTCTTCCTCTGAATCTCACTGAATCTTTCTAGTTCCTACTAGTTCGTAGCACATCTGTTTGTTTATCTTCATGCTCTGTCAAGTCCCTTTTTTAGTAAGATCCACCTGAATACAACCTTTTCCTTTTTGCAGGGTACTTCTTTAGTTACCTTAGTACGTACTGCCTCTGATGTTGCTCTTGGCACAAAGCCAAACTGACAGCTCATAAATTTTAAAAGTTTTTGTAATCTCCCATCCCGCATGTGTGCTTTCATTGAATGCAAAGGCAGTGTTGTTTTCTAACCAGTGCTATTCTGTAGTGAGTCCTTTTGTAGATTATTGTTTTAATACTTTTATCCATTGTCTGGTTATTTTTAAACAAGTCATTTGTTATTCCTAACCTATAGCATTTCATTTTATATCTATCCTTGGGCTCATTCTCACTTGGTCCCTTTGTCATGTCAGCAGTCTCCAATTCACATTCATTCTATCCATTCACTATAATTCAAAATACTTTGTCCATTGCTCTGTTACTTCCCTTTTAACGTCAATTTCTTGATTTTTAAATCTTTTGCTTTTTCCATTTACATTTTCCTCACCCACTTGCCATTTAAAAATTTTCTTTCCTCTGTTGTTTTGAGTTTTTCTAAATGTATCTCCCTCTTGCCATCATCTTTCTTTCCCTCACTAAACTCAGAGCATTGGTAAACTTTGCCTTGTATAACAGCACAATCCTTTTCTTTGGGGCTTCTTGCGTCTCAGTTTCTCCTCTACTCTTATGTGCCAGGTTGAGGCAGACTTTCCATCAGAGCTGGAACAGCTGGGAACAGTGCTGGAACGAGTTGAAGAGTATCATGCAACTAGACAAAGACTGTCCGCAGATATGGCGGACCATTCTGGGGTCATTCGCACGTTAGTGGTCAGGGCGGAAGATGCCAGACTCATGTTTGATATGTAAGTGGAGTTAATGTATTTGTTGTAACTATATCTGCCTTGTTAACACGTGCTTAAGATTATTACTAGTCACTGGAAATATGTGTAACATGGTGTTACAACTGCACACAAATAAAATAGAGATAAATTATTTCTCCTATGAAATTAGACATCAATTTTTTTAGTTTTACAAACTCTCATTTGCTTTAAAGTATGACTTGTAATACTGTATTTAGTTTTCCTGTGGTTTGCAAGGCTAGGACATCATACTCTACTTTCCATGCAATATGTGAAAGACTTATTAATCTACTGTTTTATATGCTATCATCCATTTTACATTCATGCACACTTGGTTTATTCATTTTTCAGCAGTTTTGTGTAGCCTCATGTATCTTGTATTTTCAGTTTGAAATTAAGTCCCTCAAGTGTCATTAAATGCCTTAGTCACCTTAATATTACCATAAATACCTTTAACCCTTTTACTGACCAGCTATATATTACTATACAGGTATATTACTCATAAATATTTCTCCCTATTGATCAAATCTTGATTGGGAAGACATCTCACACTGTGAAGCTAACTATTTAGCACAGTTCAGACCCCCCATAGGAGGACAGTGCCATCTATGCACCTTAAGCAGTGCATTGCAGGCATTACTTGAGGTTCTTTGCAGTGTCCCTTCGGCCCCTAGCTGCAACCCCATTCAGTCCTTTTATTATACCTCCTTTCATGTTCTCTCTCTTCGATCTTACTTTCCACCCTCTCCTAACAGTTGTTCAGCACTGAATGGCCTCAGACGTCCCAGCACTTGGCCTTAGACCTAAATTTTATATTCCAGTTCCAACACAGGTCAGATAGGATAATAAAAAAAAAAAAAGAGACAGTTTAGGAAATTTAACTGAATTTATCAAGTTTATTTCCGACGAAGGTTTACCTGCAGTGTCATCCATTACTTCTTTTGTTCCCATTTTGTTTTTATCCAATAACAAAAATATCTGAAAAGTAAAACTTGAGTCAGTTTTTTCATGACAGATGCTATTGTTACACAATGATAGCAAGAATGATATTTCAGCACTTTTGAAAAGCAGTTAAGTCAGTGTTATTACCTGTGAGGCCAATTTTTTACCCTCATAATTCATAATTGTTCACCTTGTTTATTAATGTCCAATTTAATTTTAATAAAATGTTTCTCTGATGATTCATTCAGTTACATAGGATATAACAGTTACCAAACTTTCATTACTAGAATATTGTCTTCACATAAGATACGAGTTCCAAACCTTTCACTCCCGGAATCATGTATTCAGTGTGAAAGTATGACCTTGAAATAACGTAGAAGTTATTTTCTAGGTTACGTATATACTGATATGACAAGACCTTATAATATTGTTAAAATGTTATAAGGAGCTTATATTAATCACTGCATTTTTCACAATCAGGCAAAGCATGCGCCAGTGGTATAGTGAACTGTATAACCTCAACAAAGACCTCATCAACGGATACAAGATAAGATGCAACAACCATCAGGAGCTTCTCAATTGTCTCAAACAAGTCAATCAGACTATACAAAAAGCAGGCCGACTGAGAGGTAAGTAACCAATACTGTTAGGAAATTCTTTTCTAAATATCAAATGATTCACCCTTGCTGTCAGCAAGGATGCACTTAGCAAACAACGTCCATTGCATCATGACTTTATGACTTTTTATTACAGAAACATCTGACCGGATGTAATTAACGTGTTTAAAATGGAAAGTGAAACCTCAGCTTAATGGTCTTCTGTACTTATCTGCTACTTTACGATCATTACGTTTTGCATGGCTGCCATTTTAAACATCACCTAAATTGAATGTTTAGTGTAAAGTACAGTTCAGTTCAGGTTAGGATCTAAAAAACATTCATTGCAGGATGCAATATACAACCTTTGTTATTTAAAGGACTTTGTTACTTATCAGAAGGCCAGACCCCAAAGTCTCTGTTAAGGTGCTACCTAACAAATATTAAAATAAATATTACGTATCATTCATGCAAATCACTGCCTTAGACAGCCTCATATTTTGGTTTGAAGTGTTCCTGTAAATCAACATTTACAAGAGATAGATTTCAGTACACTAGATGGCAGAAGGAACCTCTTGGTAGGCTTTCCTCCCTGCATCTCTTCTCATGATACCATCAATATGAATCCTTGCTCCAGGAAAGATACGTTTGCTTTCAGTTAGATGGGGGTGAGAGGGGGACCTTGGTGTAAGGCAGTTTATTTTATCTGAGAAGCATGAAATGTGTCAAATTATGGTGTAGCCATAAAGAGCAAAAATGCTGGTGGGAATGAATGAGTGATTAGTAGTTATCTGGCATCGTGACCACCAGGGTCATTGACATCAATATAATCTCTTAAAAACTACAAATGAATACATAATCAATTTAAAACCATTTAGAGCTCATTATAAAAACAGAAACGAGAATAAGGATTAGATTTCTTCTGGGAGACCAATTTCTGGGATAAAGCTAAAAATGCCATTGGCACCATATTGAACATCCTCTCTGAGAACCCCAGCATGGCTAAACCTGCCATCCTCACCCCAAGCCTCACAGAGGTATTGATTCCTCAGATCCCCAAAACTTGGGCACTCAACGAGCAAGTGCCTCTCAGTCAGTGGGACCAGGCAGTCTTTGCAAAAAACCTGGTGATCATTATTCAACAAACATTTCTAGATTCAGCAATATGTCCTATGCATAATTGGCACAGTACCGTCCCATTTCCTTGGCATATTTCCATACTTCCAAGTATATATAACAAATGTAATTTCTTTCATTTTGTTGGAACTACTGACATTCTCACTCTAGCATAAGATATGGGGAAGTCATCTGCAAAAAGTATGGAAAAATGTCAAGGGGAATAACAGAGGTTGTCCCTTTTACAACAGAACAAATAAGGTTACACTGAGCACACTCCCTTGGGGAACCCCTTCCTCCTAACATTTTCTGTTAAATAAGGTATCCCCAA
This sequence comes from Macrobrachium rosenbergii, assembly GCF_040412425.1. Classification (NCBI taxonomy): domain Eukaryota; kingdom Metazoa; phylum Arthropoda; class Malacostraca; order Decapoda; family Palaemonidae; genus Macrobrachium; species Macrobrachium rosenbergii. Next base: position 28,433,892 of record NC_089753.1, on the reverse strand, counting down.
CCTTAACCTGGAAGAAGCCATGGCCCAGAAAAGCTTGGATACACAATGGTAATTCTCCTCAGTCCAGAATCATGAATAATTCAAAGAAACATCTAAATGACCAAAAAAACTGAGGCTACACAGTGAGACATGGGAACGAGAATTCTAAAGTGGATGAACTGTGCTGCAGGTCCTTGGAGTTCTATGATACCCTGACTAACAAAAAAGCTAGAAGAGCTATTTTAATAGGCAAGTCCTGAATGGCAGATTGATTAATGGTCTCCGAGATGGGCTTCTAGGTCTGTAAAGTCTCTTCTCTAGAAGCTGTATAGCTAGGGGCTGAAGGGACCCGGCAAAGAACCTTAAGCAATTCCTACAGTGCACTGCATGAGGTCCACTTTCGTCCCTACCCCCCTACAGGCTAACTATGGGTCTTAAAATTTAAAAGCTCCCTCCAGTTCTTGTAGGTCCTCTCCTGATGAGGTGGGGTGCCAGTAGCTTGGTATGCTCCCACAAAAGTTGCTATTCATGCTCTGTAACAGTAATGAGTTTGTGTACAAATTTTAATATTTTCAAAAACAGAATAAACTCTTCCAATGCAAACCCATTACTTTTAAATTTAGTGCAAGCTTCTGACTTCACTGTTGCATCGCAGCTAAATCAGACTATACCAAGAGCGACACAGTGAGCTTGAGGGGACTTGGTGCAACCATATGCACATGCACTGACTTACAGGGAAGAGGAAGTCTTCATCTTTTCCTAAGATGAATTGAAGTGTTTGGGTTTTGCATCTGACATGTTGAAGCCATGTAAGAGTAATGATTTTATATTGAAAAATGAATTCTGTTTTTTTAAAGAACTAAATATATCATGTGGCACACACTTTTTAGGGTACTACAGTAATTTAATTGAATAATTTTCCTGGAATTATAGCCTGGCATATTGCAGTGTTTTTGTATCTCAACTTTCTACAGTGACTACCATCATTCATTTGCTTCATTTTTATTTTCAGTTGGGAAATCCAAGACCACAGTTGTGAGTGCGTGCAGGCAAGCCATCAAGAATAACAACATTAGCGCCTTGACAAAAATAATTCGGTCTGGCAAGTCATAAGCTGTAGTGCTATTTTTTTTAATGTGTTGTCCTTCGAAAGTAAAAATGATGTGATTTGAAAAGAATAAACCTTGGGTCATTCCGTATGATGTAAAACTGATTTCAGACAAATTTCTGCAGTTTCAAAGAAACTTCTTGCATCTTCACAAACAAAGTATATTGCAATGCAGTCTACTGAAGGTTTACCTTTGAATTGTTGTAAAAGTAATCAGTACAACTGATGACTTGAAAATAAATAATAAGATGCAGGAATGAATACAAAGATATTCAGTTGATTATGTTTTCAAGTGTTGCAGAACGCTAAGTATTTGTCGTTATATTTTTGTGTTAACTCTTTTTTCCAATACCTGTTATCATTACAAGAATTTTCAAACTGGTTGCCTACGGCTGTAAATTTTAATGACATTCATAGCTGCTAATAACCTTTTTAGCATATTATTTCAATAGAGAGTTAAGTTGTACGCTCATTTGTAATGAATGACTTTACAGTAAGTTTTGTCACAGGACATATATATTTTAAAAACATTACTAAACTGAAATATCTCTAGTCATGTATACCGTAGAATGGATGGAATGGAATATAAAATTTAGACCACCAAAATATTTCTAGTCATGTATACTGTAGCGTGGATGGAATGTAATATAAAATTTAGACCAAAGGCCAAGCACTGGACCTGTGAGGTCATTCAGCGCTGAAAGGAAATTGAGAGTACCAGGTTCTAAAGGTGTAACGGGAGTAGAACCTCACTGTTACACTATGAAACAATGGTAGGAGAGGGTGGAAAGTAAGATGGAAGAAAGAGAAATAAATGGAGTTGCAGTAAAAGGAACTAAAGGGGTTGCAGCTATGAAGTACTGGAAAACTTAAGTTAATGAAAGACATTGGCATCCATTTTAACTAGAACCACTTACCGTATAGTATTTAAGTTTTTTGAGTAACCTCTTTGGATTTGAACAAATTTCCTTGTAAGTGGTTTAATTATTAGGGTTTGTGCTTTTTGTGAATTAATTTTAAAAAAAGATATATTGCAGAGTAGTGGTTGCATTACTGCAGCTTGTTACATTACTCCTAATCTTGGCAACAAGATGTTGGTGCCTCAGAGAATCAGAGAAGATTCAAAATCACTCAACACTCCGTCCACATTATGAGCTGTTATATAAACTGAAATTTGCACTGCTGTGATATTGTACAATACATCCTTTTCTTTTGTAAATGTTGTTCTTTCACTCTTAAGCTTATTTAATATATGAAATCTAAAACAAGTGAGATGGTTAAATGTATTAGATACATTTTCATTTCCTCAAGATCGAGAAATTTATATTTTTTCACACCTTGTGTGAAGGTTGAATTTTTTATCCAAGAGGTTATCGCACTGAATGGTTATAATTTTAATTTTTTATTGTTTTCATAAGGTCGAATGTTCAATTTTCAGGTTGTAAACTTTCATTTATTAAAACTATCAATCAGTTACTGTGTCATAAATGTCTGAAATTCCAGTATCTAAAAAACTTGAAGGTACATAATTATATACTATATACGAGTATATGCATATCTTGACTGAGGAATGTGATAAAACCAGTATTTTATGAAAAGAAAAATAATAGATTGATCTTCTAACTTGATAATCCTCTTCCTGCTGGTACTAAGACAAAAATAATTGCACTTTATTGTGCTAGACTTTTGATCATTTTTTGCTGGGAATGGACAAAGTATTAATTTATTATATGAGAGATTATGAGTGCTTTTGTGCTTATCTTGTCAGGTCTAGTCACATATATGCATTGCAATCAAATTATATTTTAAGAACTTGGTGGTTAAAAGTCATGATATTCCTAGCAATTAAGAATTTTATGTAGAGCAATAAATTCTTTAGTATTTATTTTGCTTAATATTTTATATCTGGTCACTTGGGAGTTTTATTTTATCTTTAATGTAGGCTACAGCACTATTTTTATATGCACCTTTCTTAAAATTAATTTTTTAGGATATAAGCAATTAAAATCTCATGCTGAGCTGAAGACGTCTATGTCGGTATGTGTATATACAATTTCGATTTTTTAACTTTTACTTACTGAAAAAGTGTCTCACGTGTTAATTGGTAATTCAAGTTACAAAAATTCCTTTAATTTTGCCTTCTATGTGGTACAAGATCCTTTTGTGGTAAGGACTTTAGTTAAATATTTTATGCTGTGACCTCCATTAAGTCAATAACTGCCATTACGTATACATTTATGGAAGTTGCAATGGATAAGTCAGGATATAGATTGCCAAAATGATTTTGGTTACTTTTTTTGGGATGAAGAAATTATTCTGTAGTGTTTATTTATTTTAATAAAATTCCTCTTTGTCATTATGACTTACTGACCCTTTAATGCCTTTTAGGTAAACTCCATTCAAACTTAAATGTCTGCTTCCACATACTTCTTCAATTGCCACCACATAATTATTTCAGACGGGTACTCCTTCTCATGTAACTGAAGGAAGTGCAGAGATCAGACCTAAGTCTTCAGGCTGGTGCTTGGTTATGAAGCTCTTTTGCATCTTCCAACCCAGATAGGAGAGTTGAGCTGCCCAACAATTTGGAAGGGTACAAGGTGGGGATGAGATCCAGAATCCAAAGCATCTCTTTCCTGAACTTGACCTAAGCATGCCCCTTAGGCAAGATGCAAACTTGTCTGAAAGGAGCAGGAAAATGACTCTCCACAACTGAGCAACCACCATAGGGCCAGGGAGAAGGCATCCAGGGAACTACATACAGGTCTTCTCCTGTAGGAAGAGAATGAAAGTCTGCCAGTCAGGGCACTGCCCAAAGTGCCTTGAACCAATGCTCACCTCAATGGGATTCTGAGAACTGTAACTCCAAACTATGTGTGTTAAACAAAGCAGAAATCATATTTTTCCCTTGTGAAAAACTTGAAATTCCATTACAGGGACCCTGGGTCAAAAAGAAGGGTACTATGCTCGCTTCGGTAGAAAGTAACAGGGGTAATGAGTCTTGACAGAAAGACAGTATCAAGAGAGAAATGCTAAGAATGGAATTCCAGTCATTCTACTGGGACCTTCCCATCAGTGGGAGTACGACCACTCAAACATCACAAAGAAGGAATGAGGCATGGTAGTTGAAGGAAAGAACAAATGAACTGGAACAGATCATCTGAAGATTGCAGGTAGTTCTTGCATTTCCTTCAGATGGTGAATACTAGAGCAAAATATTCCAAAGGCTATGGAGGAGTCGTGCGGACTAGCATCAACCCCAAAAGGAGAAAGGCAAAAATGAAAACTTCGGGTTTCCCTGCAGAGGTACAAAAAGCAAAAACTTCCTTCCCCATAGAGAATCCATCCACATAATTACACAATGTTCCCCAGACCATTTGGTTAGAAAGCAAGGCTACTGTAACAAAGTGTTTCCTTGAGAATCTAGAAATTACCCTGAAGCAAATTTGGTGTATGGTAATGGAGTCTTCCTGGATTCTATATTGAGAATCCTAAAATGAAATGACACTATTATTAATAGACTAAGATTACACCCTGAAAGGAAGGGTGAAAGTCCCAACAAAGAGTCAAATCAGTACTGGGAAGAATAGGTTTGGATAAGGACTCCAACCTAGCCTACTCTACCCCCTGTACTTTTGTTATTTTCTCTCCGCTCCAAACCATTTCTTGCCCTCCACTTACCAAGATGTAAGAGGCACGATGAAGGAATCGGGGACAAAAACATGAATCCTAGGGAAGAAGGGAACCTCGGTTCCTGCTGAGGCATACTGTTCATCATTATTTTTTTATATACCTAGATTAAACAAATCTACCAGACCCTGAGTCAAAACATTTAACTTGCACAGGGATGGCCCAAAAGTTCTCTACTAAAACCAGTTCTCTGAAAACTTTATAACTGGATAAACTGAAGATTCTGACAAAATTTCTGTTTTTGGTAGGTCTATGCCATTAAATAGGTGACATAGACCATCTCCTTAGTATCAATAAATCGTAAAAACTTTGCTTCTGTGGAATCAACTGCTTCTGATGGGGTTTATCAATTATGAAGACACCACCCTGTCTTCACTAAACTGGACAAGGAGGCTCACACTTCCACCCAAATGGTTAAATGTAACCATTCAGCAAAGGCTCCCTTAGCTTGGAAGTGATCCAAGTAAGCCAATAAACCCAGGACGCATGATTGGATTTCTCATCTTCCAAATTCAGAAGGAACTACTAGGATACATGAATCTGTCTTTAAATACCAAACTCGACCATAAACCAGCTTCCAAATTCCAGGAAAGGAAAGTCTACCCAGCCAGGAAGCCTTTAAAGCCAAGAATGCAAGGTTCAATCCTGGTCGGCAAAATACAGTTTTCAGCTCAGGAAAGCCAATCACTGGCAAGCATTCCATGTTGCAACTCACTTGGGAAGTACGCCATCCAATGCTGATCCTGAAAACAGTTAGAGATCGGTATAATATCATATCCATTTGGTCAATTCCAAAACTCTAGTGAAGGGGGTACGCTTGTGAGGACATTGTACCTTTGTGTCTATGGAGTACATCATTATGAAAGGACTGCATAACAAACTCCACTTTAAAATTGAAAGCCTGATATCAGACAGGTGGTCTGGAATGGATGAAATGACAAAATGCTCCTGTAATTTCCAACAGACTGTAAACTTTTCTATGGTTTATCCAGAGGCAACAAGAGGGCATAAAGTTGGGGAAACAATGTTGGAATTCACAGAAAATGCTATCTACTTTAGCTCGTTAGGATATTCCTAAACTAGATTACAAGAAGTGCTGACTTACCTAAAATGGAATTAAATACAAAATTTACACCAAAGGCCAAGCAATGAGACCTAAGAGGTCATTCAGTGCTGAAAGGGAACCTGAGAGTAGAAAGGTTTTACAGGTGCAACAGGAGGAAAACCTTACAGTTGCACTATGATACAATTATTAGGAGAGGGTGGAAAGAAAGATGGAAGAAAGGGAATAAGAAAGGAGGTACAGTAAAAGGAATGAAAAGGGTTGCACTAGGGGTCAAGAGGATGCTGCAAAGAACCTCAAGTAATGCTTACAATGTACCACATGAAGTGCACTGATGGTACTACCCACCCCGGCAGGGAAATGAAAAGGAGAGACCATAATTACAGTATTTGGCTACAGATAAAGAAGTACCAACCTCCACTGTTGTGTGAGACCATCTCTCACAAAAAAAGTGAGTTGGCCTGCAAGGCTATAGGCTATACCAGAATTTAAAGCAGTATATACCTTAAAAAGATGAGAACCACTTGCACAAGAGGCAAAATTCGTTGAGATCTGACCTATGAGTACTGTGGAATAGTGAAGACCATGATTTAACATAAACTCTCCAGAAAAAGTATGGTCCAAAACTGGCAGGAGGACCTTGTACAGGCCAAAATGAAAAAAAATCTTGAGTTTGTGGAGATTATAGATAGCAGCTGCCCACGCAAGCATCCCCTAAGGTTCATCAGCAAGCTGACCCTCTCTATTGAGAGCTGACAGATAAGGGTTGAAAGGCCAGGTGAATACTTGAGGGGCAATGTCCCTACAAACACAGTTCTAATTCTAAAAAAAAAAAAAAAAAACTGATAAAACCGAAACTACTACTGGAATATTTAATGAGCTCAGTTTATGTTTTTGTTTATTTTCATATCTTTTGTTTGTATTTATCTAGGACCAATATTTCCTGGGGGTCATTATCTTTACGATATTTATAGTATTTTGTTTATGTTTTTATGGCCATCCCCAGCGGGCCTGTACTAAACACAAAGCACAGGTGGGTACACACCGGGTGAAAACCCTTGGGGGGTCACTATCTAGGAAAGAGCCCTGGAATGACACTTACAAGGGACAAACTCAAGGGCAATTCTCTACCCTGAGACAGCAAAATCTTACTTCGTGTCACTGCATGTTAACTTCAGAGGCTAACCTCACTGGCGAGGGCCTATAGGCTAATTCTAACTCATTGAACTGATACCATAACGAGAGTAAAAGTGAGAGTTTTTCCCTGAGACCCTAATCAACAGCCTTCCAATAAAGGTAAAATGGAATATAAAATGTAAGCCACAGGCCAAGCAATGTGACCTATGAGGTCATTCAGCGCCGAAAGGGAAAATGACAGCAAAAGGGTTTTAAGGTGTAACAGGAAGAAAACCTCGCAGCTGCACTATGAAGCAACTGTTAGGACAGAGTTGAGGAAAGTAAGATGGAAGCAAGAGAATATAAAAGGAGGTACAGCAATAGGAATGAAAGGGGTTGCAGCTAAGGGCCGTAGGGATGCCGCAAAGACCCTCAAGTAGACAAATGCCTACAGTGCACCACGTTAGGTGCACTGACGGCACTAACACCCCACAGAGCTTCCAAGGATATGGCAGAATAAAATGACGTAAGGATATATTCACGATAATGCGTATGAAAAATTACACAGCTAAATTATTTCAAACTGCTCATAATATACAATATTAGTGGGAAAAAGCAAACTATTAACTTAAAATATATTACAAAATTATGTAATAACCCTGTATTTACGATAGCCGAAGACAATGCGGAGAAATATATTCAACTTGAAACAGAAAACAATTATAACTTCGTACACTTACTGCAACGTGAGCATTGAACTTACCCAAACTTTCCTTATGAAGTTCATTGGCCTTATTTATATCCTCTTAATTCGACTTACTCCGCTTCCAACTGACGAAGGGCGAACAAACACAATAACCACGAAAATACTGGCGAAGCAGAATATATATAAGGATGTAAAATTAACGATTTAACGATTTAGAAGACCAGACGGCCATACACCTTAACGCGACGGGAGGTAAACAAGGACTGAACTAACTTCTAATATCGCCGCTAGAGGCGCTGCTGCTCGAGTTGGGCTTTATTACGTAAAAATAATTCTATAACAAAAAATAAATCAAAATTCTCAAAGTAATTGCTAAAATAATATACAATTTTGATAAATATGGTCTTAAAAATATTTTCATTAGTTCTAGTGGCTTTAATGTTTGATGGATCAAGAGTGATCTCAGATTCAGTGATAGAGTGAATTAGAATATGGTGCGCGTAATTAATGAAAATAGATTACGCCTTTGCTCAGACTGTATAATATTTCAGCAAGAAATAGGTTTAAGTAAATACCTTGTCGAATTAGATTGCTGTGATATAAAGTCTCAGTAGATTTAGATGTTATAATAAAAAGTTTCTAGTTGCTCAAAACCGATACTTAAACTCGCTGGACCAGTAATTTGCACAAAATGTCAACCCAGGAGAAAGTTGACGAACACCACTGTGTGCACAATTGTTTTATTGAAATATTCGTCGATACTTAAGTTTTACACTCACTCAGAAATGAGGTTAATTGTAGCTAATTTAACATGCAGCATCCAGCGTTTTCATGTGCTTCCTGTGAAGTTGAAGCTCTTAAAGAGAAACCTCTGTTCTAAACGATAACTATACAGACTCTAGTAAAGGTAGATTTATCACCAGTCAAAGGAGATAGCAAACTTCAGATTGTGGTTTCAGAGTTTTTAATATATTTACACTGAACTTCAGCTATCGGCCTAGGTTTGGAAAGTATTTCGTCCTAGCAAGACGAAATGTTGTCCAGATGGTGCCCAAGAAAGACCCATGTAAGAGGAAATGTTAAACGGGTTCTTTCTAATCTAGAATATCATGACTATTTTTTATTGAATCTATGACTAGCTGGAACTAAACTGAGCAGGCCTACGTATTTTTCTTAGTTACACAGTAACCCTGCGTCATCTACAGAGAGTTGCCATTCGCATCTCTCTCTCTCTCTCTCTCTCTCTCTCTCTCTCTCTCTCTCTCTCTCTCTCTCTCTCTCTCTCTTAATCCAATCAAACAAAAGCTACATCTACCATTGTTTTTCTGACCTCTTTCAGCACTCCATTTATAAAGAATAAATCAGCCATGGAAACAATTAGTCCATACTCTCTCTCTCTCTCTCTCTCTCTCTCTCTCTCTCTCTCTCTCTCTCTCTCTCACACACACACACACACACACACACACACACATACAAATACTTGCAAGACAACTGACTTAATCTTTCACTTAGAGTAAGTGAATGCTCTCTTCGTCGCCTGCAAACTGGCCGTGGAAGGTGGAGGTGACAGCGCCCTTAGCTTCAAACTCGACCCTGCCCATCTCCTGCCACGTCCTGGGATCGAGGACGAGAAGGGCAACGAATTTGGGATTGTCCTGCAAGGAATTAGGTGCTGTGATCAGTCTCAGGAATGGGAATTGGAATATTGAATTTATGCCAAAGGCCAAACACTAGACCTATGACAATGTCATTCAGCATTGAAAGGGAAATTGGGAGTAAAAAAAGGTTTGAAAAGTGTAACAGGAGGAAGGCCTCGCAGTTGCACTATGAAACAATTGTCAGGAGAAGATTGAGGGACGCAAAATGGAAGAAAGAGAATATGAACGAAGGTACAGTAATAGGAATGAAAAGGGTGGCAGCTAGGGGCCTAAGGGACGCCTCAAAGAACCTTAAGTAATGCCTACAGTTCATGTGTATTCTAATTGTAGGCCATTCATCTATAAACTTCTGCTATTCTCTCTCTCTCTCTCTCTCTCTCTCTCTCTCTCTCTCTCTCTCTCTCTCTCTCTCTCTCTCTCTCTCTCTCTCAGTGTACCTTATCAAGCAGAGATGACAAAACGACTCCGTGGTCCTCCTCCGTAGCGTCTGGGGCAGCGACAAAAATGGGCTCGCTCACTAATTTCCCCTCTTCGTGCCATAGCTGCGTTTCGCCCGTCTGAACATTCATCTTGACCAACTGTAATGAAAGAATGCATTCTAATTAAGCAGCTTACGTGCATACACACATACATACATACTTACTTATCTACGAAGGCAGCTATCATAAATGGTTTGAGTCTAGAGATAATGTCTTGGTGATTCCTGGTTCCTGTCGGTTCCTAAGCGCTCTCTCCACAAACACAGTTGCTTTTTAATATGATACAGTTTTACTATACAGCTTTTCTCTTTCATACTGTTGTCACATTATTTAAACTGACACTGAATTCCCTTGTTCTTCTTTTTACAATCTTTAAAAGTCTTTTGCTTTACTTTATTTAATAGTACATCAGACTGTTTATGTTAATCCTTGACCATCACCCTTTTCTGCAACAAGGACCCTATAAAGTTAGAAATGTTCCTAAATTCATTATTACCAATTTCTACTTTACTTTTAACCCTGGAAAGTGGCATCAGCTATCAAGCTCCTCACCTTGCAGAACTGAACGCCCTGTGGGCTGACTTCAACGCCGTAACAATAAGTGTACTCCTTGCCGTTGTGCTTGTAATTGATTCGTGGGAGGTCGAAGAACTGATCGGATATGACCTCTCCGTTGACTTCGATGCTCTTTTCCCTCTTGTAGGCGGTACATTTCGTCCCTTTGAGTGTCACTGAAGGAGTAGAATGTTCAGTTACAGAAGTACAACTGTAGAGACAAGTTAAAGGCTCCCTGTGGCTCAAAAAAAAGATAATTTGAGGAGAGTGGAAGGACACCTACCTAGATTAGTGTCCTTGGGAGCCTCCTGCACGTTCAGAGGGAGAACGAAGCGCCTGTTCTGAGGCATGGTGTTGTGGCTGCACTCGAAGTCTGGGTTCTCAAGGTTCTTCAGCATCAGCTGATAAACAGTCTGGAAAAGAACAAAAACAGCCTTTCAGTAAGAAAATACTTGCCAAAGAGACTTCTACACATGTAGGAATGGAACTGGAATATAAAGTTTAGGCCAAAGACCAAGCAGTGGAACCTATAAGGTCATTCAGCGCTGAATGGGAAAATGAGAGTAAAAAGTTTGGAAAGGTGTAACAGGGGGAAAACATCTTGGTTTCATAGTGCAACCACGATGTTTTCGCCCCTGTTACACCTTTCCAAACTTAGGAGAGGGTGGAGGAACATAAGATGGAACAAAGAGAATATGAACGGAGGAGGTACAGTAAAGGGAATGAAAGGGGTTGCAGCTAGGCCTAGGCCTAAGGGACACCACAAAGAATCTTAAGTAATGCCTCCCCACGTGGCCGACTTATTTAGGTAACCACAGCACACAATATTAATGCAATCTTAAATATTCTTCTTCTTACAAAGCAGGACTCACGTCTCCGTTATCCATGCAAGCCAGATCAACCACCAGCTGGCCGTCTTTCTCGTAGGCGTTGGTGTGATGGAATGTCAGGAAGGCATCGGCTTCGTAAGACGTGTCAAGGATTTCTCCAGTGTCCCGTCTCACGACGCGGAATTTGGTCTGAGGAGATAAAAGGATACTACGTCACGAAAAATGGGAAAGCTCTCTCTCTCTCTCTCTCTCTCTCTCTCTCTCTCTCTCTCTCTCTCTCTCTCTCTCTCTCTCTCTCTCTCTCTCTCTCTTTGAACATCAGTACTGGGATGCACATGCATTTATTAGTCTGGAACTAGTACTAATGGATTTAACAATAATGATGTCCTGAAGAAGAAGAAGAAGAAGAAGAAGAAGAAGAAGAAGAAGAAGAAGAAGAAGAAGAAGAAGAGAGAGAGAGAGAGAGAGAGAGAGAGAGAGAGAGAGAGAGAGAGAGAGAGAGAGAGAGAGAGAGAGGTGGGTCTAATTCTACAGATTACAAGATTCATGGAGAAGGTGACACTTTTAGTCTAGGTTTACATCATTATCTTCACCGTATTTCACGTACGCATAGGACTAAGATCTGTAAAATTAAGAAATAAAGATGGATGAAAAGATACGAAGTAAACTGAAGAGAGAGGAACACATGAAAACAGAGAGCAGACCCTTTGCTTATTTTTTAAAAGACTTAAGCAAACGACATTGTGAAACACAGCCTTGTTTAACTTTTCGCTCTGAACAGCCTGAATGTCAATCTCAAATCTTACCTTCTGATCCCCATACCACTCGACGGCGCCGAAGTAAGGCTTCCCAGTGTAATGGTTGACGAAGAACTTCTTCAGATTGAAGACGAAGGGCTGCTCGACGAAGATGAAGTAATTGTCCGTGATGCCGAAGGAGTGGTAATATGACGGGTACATCTTCCACTGGCAGGGGATGGTCACGACGATTTCGGCCTGTTCCACAGAAGTCAGTTTTTTACCTGATGGGGGAACAGGGTGTCATTTGGGAAGTCACTCGACGATATCAAATACAAACGGCTTCTCTCTCTCTCTCTCTCTCTCTCTCTCTCTCATATGACCACAGCTAGAAACAAAGCCAGTATATACATTCAACATTCCTCATTGCTGGTCTCTTCCTGTGAAACTCTCTCTCTCTCTCTCTCTCTCTCTCTTCTCTCTCTCTCTCTCTCTCTCTCTCTCTCTCTCTCTCTCTCTCTTTCTTACAAGAACAATTTAAAAGACCTTTCCCACCGCAACGTGACAAAGAGTATTGAAAAACCTGGCTATTTTTGTTAAAAATTTGGGCCTGAAAGTAAAAATATGGATGAAAGATGGTAAATGTCTAACAATCTCTGCAAATTAAACAAATTATCTCACCTGTACTGCATTATATACAAACCTATTTCATATTGCTTAGCCTAAAAGCCTTTATTAATAAACGATAGCTGGATTTCTACTGGCTTGAAAACCAAAGTTGTCTAGACTCTAGACAGACAGAGTCCTTTTCTCTTAACACTTACCGTCAACTTCCTTCGCAGGAGGGAACTTGATAATGTTGTAAGTAGGACCCTTTTTCCCCGCGTAAAAATTACCCATGTTGTAAACGGTTCCATCAGGGTCTACGTGTGGGTGTGCTGTGGCAGTATTGACTGCTATGTATTTGCCCAGGTTTGTCTGTTGGGGTGAAGAAAGATGGCTTGGCTAACTACGAGACTATGGGGGTAAATTGGGTAAATGGATCATGTCAAGATTAGCGAACCCACTCGCAGTAGGGTTCAGATTATTGGGTTCGTTATTATTTACATTGGAATAATCCGGTTTGCTGTTCTAGACATGAACACTTCGGTACCAGGAATTTGATCCCCCAGGGGCTAGTACTAAACACGGCGAAACAGTGTAGATGAATCACTGTTTCGCCGTGTTTAGTACTAGCCCCCATGTGGAATTGGAGTTCGGACCGGAAAGGGTTGGCCATTCTGTACATGGGGTTCATTGGGTTTGCTAATCTTGACTTGATCCGGGTAAAGTAATAAAAATACCTCTTTAAATATATTAGTATTGTAGACATTACAACCCCAGCAAATAGTACTAGCGTTCGAGCAGTGAAGCCTTCCTTTAGACCAGTGGTTCTCAAATTTTTGGGTCTCGTTATAATAGAAAGGAAAGAAAAATATTGAAATGCTAAATTTCTAATTCTTTTTATATGTAAGAAATTAATTTTACTTTTAATGAAGTCTTAAGAAATAAAGAATTTAGATTATAGACATTATTCCATTGACAAAAAATTAAAATTAAAGCAATTTTCCTTTATGACAAATTCTTTTCTTCTTTCGGAATTAAAGAAAACGAATGTTGGGCATATAACTTGCATGACTATGATAAAAATGAATATATTTACTTCTATATTACTTATTAATTATTATTATTATTATTATTATTATTATTATTAATTATTATTATTATTATTATTATTATTATTATTATTATTATTATTATTATTATTATTATTTATACATTTACTGAATTTTACTCCAAAGAACTATTACTTTTAGAAAGTGCCTCGTTACCCCCCAGATAATTCTTCATTACCCCTAATTTGAGAACCGTGGCTCTAGACCAACGATGCCTCTCCTCCGAAGTAAAATGGTTTTACCTTGTCCCCCACGGAGTCCAGAGTCTCAGGGTCTATCCTGCGCATGTTCTTCGTCTCCGTCAGGGCGTAAAGCTCGTCCCCAAAGTAGCAAACACTCACGACGCAATTGTCCGTGGGGTCCATGGAACCGGGTGGGGTGAATTTACTCATGAACCTACAACGGCAGAAGCGTTTGGTTCCTACTTTTGGGAATTTTCAAGTGGCGACATTTTAACAGTCGAAAGATTCAGCCTCGAATTCATAAAGAAGAAAATAATAACAAAATTTTGATTTTTTTTTTTATAGAATCAAACAAGACCTCCATGCTTTAATGGCTTCATGAGCATGCTTAGACTGTAAAATAGGTCTAGAAATACAAAAAATATAATGAAAGCTCCAGTTGACTGCCTGTTTTTTTATTATTACCTGTGTCCTGTTAAGTAAATCGATTAAATAACAGATCACTAAAGCTTAATTCCATTTCATAATGCTAAAACAATGAATTTATTCCCATTCTTTTAAGATCATTTGCATAATTTGGGTATAGGCCTATATCATCAAATGTTCATTTTGATATGGTTCTTCATAAAAAAAAAGCATTTTGGAGTGTTCTTCTTCCAGATTAGGCCTAAGGCCAGCAGAATTTCATCTGATAACAGAAGTTTCTTAATTTACCTCTGAAATATATTTTTGCAAGGGTCAGGGTAAGCAGCTGTTCCGAATTCTGACACAATGATTCGATTGGCCCTGGAGTTTTTCTTGTAAGTGTCGCTTTGCAGGAATCTGTGGTAAACATAGGAGCTTTCACGTTAGTAAAATGTGTGAATTGAGCTGTATTTTTTAAAAATGATAATGATACTATATGAATTTTTCACAGGATTTGTAACAAGTCCTCATAGATTCATAAGCAACGGCCATTTCTCTCATATCAAGTAACTTACGTGAGATCTACATAAACAAACCTTGACTGATAAGTGACGCTTCCATCTTTGATATTGAATTGATGGAGGTAAGAAGATCCGTCGAATATGTGATTGAAGCGAGTGTCGCCATATTGTATCTTTCCGGGTCCGTTTCTTGTTAGCTTGCCGTTAAGCCAGGAGGGAAGATGGCCTGGAAGGTCCAAGGATGGGTAGCCGTTACATAGGTATACCTAATCTTCTACTACTACTAGTACTAACGCACTGCTCCCCTGTCCCCATCCACTGGGGCTTTATGTCATAAACTGTGAAATCATGAAGTTATGGACGCGATACATTGTAAAATAATAATAATAAAAATATATATGAATAAAATTAAAAGAGTATGAGAGATAGAAGAACATAATTTAACGTCCCTGTTTCTGGAACGATACAAAAAAGGAGAAAATTTTACTAACTGAAACATCCTTTCGCACTTGAATGAATACCACAAGACAGTCATAAGTAACTAGCTTTGCATTCTGTAGTGAAAACGGTAGAAAGCTTTAAAAGAATTATGCTCTCTATATAGTCCATCGAATATTTCAGACCAGACAGTCATTGGAAAACAAACATTAATCGATGAAAAAGGGTGACTTGCAGCCTAAGCTCGTAAATGTAAGATAAACCATAATTATATATGTATATTAAATTCATCAAGTAATCAGTAAATAGTATGCTGTTCATTGAGCTCCACTTATTAAAATCATTTGACTGTTGGGGATGCACGAAAAAACTCCTAACATCCATTCGTTTATCAACGTCGACTATAAATAACTCTACTAGCTATCTGCTCCTCTGATACTGGCCATCATGGCGTGAAATATCTGTCGTGTTAACCTTCAAAGCTAGTTCCAGAGAACGCTGACTTCTTCAACTCATCTAACGATTAGATAATCTCGATGTGAAATAATGACCTCTTCGCTACGTAAGATCGTAATCTATCGTTATCCAGAGCTGGAAAACACCTTATCTGCTCGCTCGAGGACGTTACGTGTTTTGGTAATGATTCTCGAATTTGAAAATTATTTGTTGTCAAGTTGCGCTGACGTCATATATGTCTAAAAACTATGCTGAAATAGTAATCCAAATTCATCAACAAAGACAGATAGAGAAAGAGGAAAGACAGAATACCGGTAAAATTTAACCAAATGACTATACTGCCATTGGGAATGAATCAAAGTACATAGGCCTATAGTTTCTTGTCTTGCCACGGACAAAAATGGGGAGTCATGACCGTATTTGAATTCGAAAACGTGGAAATACGTTACCATTTTATAAAACATCAGAGTGAAACTAGTGAATTTGAAAATATCAGAGTGAAACTAATGAATCTGAGTAATTATGATAATGACGTATTGCCCGATTCCAAAACCCAGTTTCGTAAAATGTCAGGCAGTCCCAGATAACGAGCGAATGAAGAAGAAGATTTCTTTATTTCTTACAGCTGATACACAGTGAAAAGGGGTTATCAATGGCCTACTGTTATCAGTCATAAGATAACCTCTTGCTCAGGTAACTACTGCGCTTATATAATATAACTACGAAACCTGGCGATAATTTCCAATCGCCAGATGGCGTGGCAGGCAGGTTGAATGTTACAAGACCTAGACCTAGGGATGTAAGGTAGTGGGTGACATGAGACGTGAGAGGACGTCTCCAGAATAATGAGTTAAATGCCGGAATAGAGTGATCTGAACTGAACAGCTCGTGAATGTATTCTGGGGCCAGGATAGCATGATATCTGTCGGCAATATTTGGTAAAAAGTAGTTTTAAAAAATCTCTAACTTTATGGGGTTCTTGTTGCAGAAAAGTGTAACGGTCAAAGATTAAAATAAGCAGCCTGTTTACTATTAAATAAAGTAAAGCAAGAAACGTTTAAAATTGTAAATAACAACGGAATTCAATGTCAGTTTAAATAGTGTAATAGCAATATGAAAGAGAAAGCCTAACACGAATAGGCAGTAAACTCTAACGAATCAGATCAGCCTAATTTATTTATTTAAATCCTACAACAAATAGAAAAACAGGAATATCAAGATATCAAAACAAGTGTGAAGTTGGAGTAATGGGTGCAAACTTTCTATTGGTTAAGTCAGAACAATGAATAAAATATGATAACAAGATCAAATATTAAAAAGAAAATAGGTGTCTCGAGATGACTTAAATATCTGTTCTAATGGTATTACTAATCTAAAGACGCAGTGTGTTCAATTCTTGCGGTAGACAGGCATTGATACTGGGAGTGGCAGCAGAATATTTGATTAAGCTTAAGTATGAAACAGCTGGTGGTGTGTGTGTGTGTGTGTGTGTGTGTGTGTGTGTGTGTGAAGCTTTCACCAAAAAATACAAGCAAATTCAGCTCTGAAGCTGCAAACGTAATGCTCGGCGTGTCACTGCCGTGAAAGTAATAGCGAAGAAGTGTCTATGGCTGAAATTGGGGTTCTTGTATAAGCTGAAAAGTTACAGTAAGTTTATGTATATGAAGCAAAACAATCGTAAAACGCATGGAAATACTCGCTTCCTTCATGGAGGCATTGACACTGACAATCTATACATTTTTTTTTCTAGCTTAGGGCTTCTTGGACGCTTTCAAGAAATCGATTCTGGCCAGGTTGCATTTTGGACTCCAAAATAAAACGATTTTTAGAATCCTGCTTCTGAATAATGACATTCTTCCGTGGTATATCTTTCTATACAGTATTTCTTTAACAATCAGAGACGTATTTCAAGTGAAACACCAGCTTCATTATGGCGGAATTCGAGTCAGTAATCGGTCGAATTTACCTGAAAGTTTCCCACTGACTGGAGTGACAGTTTCCTCTTCGCACTGCCTCAGCCAAACGAGCCTCGGGTCGGAATTGGTCGGCACGCACTTCTTCTCGCCAGTTTTTCCTTTGTCCATTTTCCGTCTCGAAGGATCGAGGTGACGACCAAAAGCAAGTCAAGTTCAGCGGCAGCTGAAATGGCATGTGACAAGGAGACTCTTAGACCAATCATTTCATTCGTTAAGTTCCATACACTATTCGTAAACTGTAGCCTGCCTATGCATTTTCCCGCCCTTAGAGGTTTAGGCATAGGAATTAATGTTGAATTCTATGAGCACTGGTATAACTTAATTTCTGATGAAATCAACTTCATTAGCATTGATATAAATTGATTATTGATGTGCTCTCTTCAGAAAGACAGTACGTTACGTACCAAATCAAGCACTTGCAAGGAATATGACCATTTAATGTGTATGTACTTAAACTTCTCGTCTAAATCAGTGAATTTTCAGTTGCACGGATGTGACTAAAAGTTTAAAATTACTCGATTAGTGGGGAAAAGAACTCGTAGAGTAAAATCTCTTTCGAATATTAAAGAAGACCAGAACTTGAGCTTGAACGCGTAGATATAGAGAACCCCTTTCTTACCTTTCCAACGGCACACTGACAACGTCAAGGAGTTGGCAAGCGGATGTTAATGAACAATTCTCTGAATACTTCTTATCTGGCGCTAATCAGCTCTCTCTCTCTCTCTCTCTCTCTCTCTCTCTCTCTCTCTCTCTCTCTCTCTCTCTCTCTCTCTCTCTCTGTGTGTGTACTTGTTTAAAAATTACGGTTGTTCAGATTCTGTTCATCACTGACATTGAATAAAAGGTTCCTTTTCAATTGGTGCATTGTTTGAGCTGACAATCTACCTTTCTAGGCTAAGCTTATCCGACGAACGTTATGTCCAGTTAATATTTTCATCCCATATATGCATTAGCATACATATTCGGTGCTTAATATTGTTGCCAAGATCACGATTTTATATTGAGCTCTTAAATACATTTCACATGTTTCTGGTGACAATGATTTTGTAAAAACAAAAAGTTTTCAGTGGCTGAAGTCTTCTGTTGGTCAAAAATATAATTAGCCTTCATTATTTCTCTATTAGACAATCGATGGCAAAAGATGATATCACGTTTTACTATAAAATTTTATTATAAAGTTGGTTTCAACGTCTTTGAGTCTTAATCTGAACTTTTGCTCAGTGAAACCAAACTTAATACAAAAAAGGCATGTTAACAAAATGAAAGCTAGTAATGTATGTACTTGCGGGATACTTTCGTACATTGTAAACATTTAATGTATTCACACCATTACCCAATGCCTGAAATACATTTAAAATGTATAGATGCTGGGAGACGTTCTACCGCAGAAAATGCGCCTAATACATATCTTCATGAGAAAGAGTGGTGTATCTCGAAAGGTTGTAAATGGATAACTAAACTAAATTTCCCTCCTGTTAATGTCGCGTCAAGAAGAATTTTTTTTTTTTTTACTTTATTTTTCTGCATCTGATTAATTTTCATATTACTTTCTATCTTAAATTGATATAATATATATATATATATATATATATATATATATATATATATATATATATATATATATATATATATATATATATATATATATATTTTGATGTCGACCCATATACCTACGGCAGACACTAAATCGCTTGGAAAAGTCCTATAATAATAATTGTTACCATACATTAGCCTAGAACAACCCTACTACTCAGAGAACGAGGAAATGACTTATATTAAACCAGCCTTCAAGAATTGAGAAGATGAATTTATCTTTAAAAGGTGCAATATATTACCAAAAAGTTCCCCCTTTTTTTTTTTTTTTTTTTTTTAGAAAAGCAAGGATTCTAGTAACATAGTTTTGCGTTCTGTATAAAGGTAATAATTTCATAATACTAGTATTGCAAGTTCCAAATGCAGTTTTGGTACTGCATGCCGTAGAATTATAATGAAAGATTTTCAAATGGTTTGAGAAGTATATCAGTAATGGGGCCTCCAAGGTACAAATCTAAAATTGCGAATCTGCCTCAAAAAAATAATAAAATAAAATACGGATCTTTCCTTGATAGTGACCCCTTAAGGTCCTAACCCGGTATGCATCCACCTTTGCGGCGTGTTTAGTACAAGCCCGTTGGGGATTACCGTATAAACATAAACAAAAGACTGCAAATATCATAAGGATAATGACCCCCAAGAAATATTAGTTCTAGATAACGACCCCCGAAAACCCTCAACTCAGAAGTTATGACCAAAATAATGAACATAATGAAAGACGCAGAGTTGATAAGCAGGGAAAATAAACTTTTTTAATTCACGTTAAACTGATAAACTGAGAAACAGAATAGTGGTATTGTTTACAACAATGACCAAACCTTTCAACGAACTGTAAAAAAAATGATTAATGCATTTCTGTCTCTGCAGTAAGAATATTAATTTTACCTTGTTATGTCTGGGAGTAACATTAAGACAGTATTCGGAAATATTGACGATATATAAGAAGAATCCTCATTACAAAAGTGACAGCTCGATGAGAACCAATACTTTGTTTACGTCTGTTATGGCCACTGGCGAGGGAGGTTCCGGACACCCGGCCATTCATCCCTTTATGTTTGTTTGTTTGCGGTTTTGGGCTTGATCATCTGACCTCGATCGCATATCTGACGCCTTTTCTCGACCTTATTGGCATTCTCTTCGTCAGGATAACGAAGAGAGCGTCGAATTGGAGGTTATATATACGTGGTCGACTGCCCGACAGAAGGTAGATATGGCCATTTTGAACCTCGTCTTTATTCCCAGCCTCTGCGGGCTGTCATTTGGTTATGCGGGCTTCATTTAGCGTAACATATCGCGTTACGGTGGGCGTCAGTGACGGGTTAACTTATTTACAGACATTACCTTTGCGTACGTACCCTAATATTGTGCAATTCAGGAGGAATATTGTTTTTTTATTCGGTTCCGTCGGGAATGCTTTGTTAACCCGTCAAGGGTGACAGGCACGCCCCTTGTAGTATGCTTAGCGATAGGGGCCTCAAATGGGGCCACTTCTCCCCCTGTGGGAACCTGTAACACTTCTCCCTCGTCGGTGGGAACCTTTAAAACTTCTCCCTCGTCTATGGGAACCTGTAAAATTTCTCCCTCGTCTATGGGAACCTGCAGCATTTCTCCCTCGTCTGTGGGAACCTGCAACACTTCTCCCCCCTCTATGGGAACCTGCAACACTTCTCCCCCGTCAGTGGGAACCTGTAACACTTCTCCCTCATCTATGGGAACCTGTAACACTTCTCCCCCGTCTATGGGAACCTGCAACACTTCTCCCCCGTCTATGGGAACCTGCAACACTTCTCCCCCGTCTATGGGAACCTGCAACACTTCTCCCCCGTCTATGGGAACCTGCAACACTTCTCCCCCGTCTATGGGAACCTGCAACACTTCTCCCCCGTCTATGGGAACCTGCAACACTTCTCCCCGTCTATGGGAACCTGCAACACTTCTCCCCGTCTATGGGGTAACACTTCTCCCCCGTCTATGGGAACCTGTAACACTTCTCCCCCGTCTATGGGAACCTGGAACACTTCTCCCCCGACTATGGGAACCTTAACACTTCTCCCTCATCTGTGGGAACCTTAACACTTCTCCCTCGTCTGTGGGAACCTGTAACATTTCTCCCTCATCTATGGGAACCAGTAACACTTCTCCCTCGTCTATGGGAACCTTAACACTTCTCCCTCATCTGTGGGAACCTTAACACTTCTCCCTCGTCTGTGGGAACCTTAACACTTCTCCCTCGTCTATGGGAACCAGTAACACTTCTCCCTCGTCTGTGGAACCTTAACACTTCTCCCTCGTCTGTGGGAACCTTAACACTTCTCCCTCGTCTGTGGGAACCTTAACACTTCTCCCTCGTCTATGGGAACCAGTAACACTTCTCCCTCGTCTAAGGGAACCTGCAAACCATTTTCGTTTGGTAAGTAATTAAGGTGTGACTGCAGACCTGGGGGAGAGGGGTGTCTAACCTAACAGAAATGGCCAGAAATATAGGCAATCCTTACAGAATGGTGGGAAAAAAGCCCCACCCCAGCCAAGTCATGCACAGTGCCTTAGGTTAGGCTAAAGCAGGTTGGGATGTAATAAGGTTTATTTGACAGTTTTTAGTAGAAAACATACATATAACCCCTGGTCTAGTCACTCCAATATTTACCCAGCAATGTAACTACTTGCTCAAAATTTAGTGAAATATGGTTTTATATTTTTGCATGCAGGTCTTGGAGCATTTTAATTTGATATTTATTGTGCCCCCTAGTCCCCATTTAATGGTAATGGCAGCCACCTGCCCTGGGTCTTTCTATGCTAACATAACTATGGAAATATAGTTTACAGTTTCTATAATTATTTCTGGTTTCTTCCTTTGTTAGATATGGGAGCTCATGCTTATACAGTAGAAGTGATTAACATACTGTATTGAATTCATTAGAATCATATGGAAAATTATCAGGAGAGTCACATTTTACCATTATTTGAATGAATGGTGTTGTCAGAACTTTAAATTGAATCTTAATCATGACACTAAGTTATAGACTGAAGGCTTTTGGTGGAGTAGGAGGTGTAGAATGTCATTATCTGCATGGGTCTAATTGCAATAATAATTTCTTTGGTAAAACTCTGCCTTAAACCATTATTGCATTTTAGACTTGAAGATATAACTTTCCGATGTTTTAATGTGTGCTTTTGAATGTTTTTGACATCTGTTTCTTCCACCGTAAAGCATCGTTCCAGGAGCGCTGTGTTCAGTACCAGCCCCTTTGGAATGAAAGGGAAAACATAAACAAAAGGCGATAAACATCTTGGTAACAATAGATTTGCGATAGATTTGAACATGAATTTCGTACTAATCTTGTTAAGGAGACTTAGGATCACAGCATAAAAACTCCAATATCAAATAATACTTTAAAATAAAATAATACCATTTCTTCTAACCAAACCATCTGTCCCATATTTACAAAGGAGGGATAATGCTCATTGTAAATATCAGCCCCTGCATCTGAAATTCCAAGCTTAATGGGAGGTTACAGGTGTCGTCCATAGTTATCCATATCTCCTGCTCTTCTGCATGACTAGGAAGCTGAAATTTCTGGGGTGCAGTGATAGGAACAACCCTAGCGAGGCTCAATAAGATAACCTCCCATGTAAGATGTAAGTCTCCTGAATAAATGACAAGGATATGTACTCTTGTTGGAAAACAGTGAATTTAAAGTAATATGCATTTATATCATGCATATAGCCTAATCCCACTTCCAACTATCCCCACTTTTGTCTCTGTAATGGAAGGAAAAATGGAGGGCTCAGCCAGTTAAGTTCCTGGGGTCTCTGCTCTCACTCGTCATGAACTACTTTTAACTTCATTGTTAACAAGCTTCAACATTCAAACCAGTTATTGCCAAAGGATATTTATGTATGAATACTTGTTGGCAAATAAATAACAGATGGGATACAATCTACCATACTTTTAAAAACTAGTTCTCAGTGTACTGTTTTGTGAATGTTAATGAAAATATACTTAAAGCTGATAGCTAGTAAGCACATATGTGGCACTGACTTTAGTGATTTGCAACCAAGATCCAAAATTTGAATCTTCTTATTTAATTGCCAATTATATTTATATCCACACATTTCACAGGCAAAAGCAATTTCCATCAAGTAACTGTGATATCAAAGGTCAGATTTTTTCCTGAGTTGTTAGAGCCAATGATGTTTAAGTCTGAATTTTACAAAGGATCCACCTTAATAATAAATTTATGAATTATTTATGTCTATTACAGTGGTTTTTCATCCTGTGTTGATGGATCCCTAGTGCAAGAAGTTCCGATACTACCACAACTAAAGACCTTCCTTTGGAATAAAGGTTAGTTGGCATATTTCAAAGTGGTATGTCTTGTTAGAATTGTTGAGAAGTACAGTACTGTATACTCTATAAGTCTTTTTATTTTATATATTTGTACTGTATGAATTGGTTTTAACTTTTTAATGCATTGTTTCTGCCAGATGGGACTGTGATTTGGGCAGGAATCTCTATGAACTGCTGGGTTCGTGAGTTACGGATCACAAAATGGAGTCCGCGCAAGAAAGGATTCCCAGTCCTGTTAGTGATGGTAGTGTCGACAGCACTTCCAGAACAGAAGATTCTAGTTGGATGAATGACGATGCCTTTAGTTCCTCCCAAAAGTCATTCCAGCATGTCGAATCGCACGACATGTTGGGGACTGATCCTCTAGACACAGCAACACTGGGAGACAGTGATCTAGAAGGGGATAAGTGTGAGAGCTTATTACAGTCACCTTCAACGACCAAGAAAAACCTCTACACGTGCAATCTGTGCGACAGAGTCTTTACATCCAGCGGCAATCTAAACAGTCACATTCAGGTGCATTCTGCTGGAAAACCGTTTTCGTGTCCTATTTGTCAGAAGGGCTTTTCAGAAAAGAAAACTCTGGAAGCCCATAAGTATCTTCATACTGGCAAGAAACCATTTCAGTGTCCAGTGTGTGGGAGAGAGTATTTAACCAAGAAAAGTATGACTTTACACCACAGGCTACATTCAGAAGGAAAAAGCCACATCTGTGAGGTGTGTGGCAAAGGATTTGCATACAACTATTTAATGAATTTACATAAGAGAGTTCATACTGGTGAAAAGCCATATGCCTGTGAATTTTGTGACAAGGCCTTCACTCGTAGTGGGAAGCTTAGGAGCCACTTGAGAACTCACACTGATAAAAGGCCTTTTAGATGCCGACTGTGTTTACAGGGATTCACTTGTGCAAGTAAGTTAACAGCCCACATGCAGTTACATTTTGGGGAAAATAAACATTTTTGTGAAATATGTTGTAAGACATTGCCCACTGAGTTCTCTTTGAAAATCCACGTCATGTCTCACAGCGGAGTGAAAATTTATGCCTGCAATGTGTGTGAAAAGGAATTCCCTACAAAATGGAAACTGAGGTCTCATTCACGGGTGCACACAGGTGAGATACCATTTGTTTGCCCATACTGCAATAAGAAATACATTGATAAAAACTATGCAAAGAAACACCTAAGGAAACATGAAGAAAACAATGATGTTTTGGCCTCTCATTGCAAAAGGAGAGAGAAAGATTGTGGTAAGAATAATGATAGTGTCGTGAGAGACAGGGAAACTGAACCTGAGACGGACTGTCTTGAGGAAGGGAGGGTTCGAAAGGCCACTCTGAAGCTGGAGAAACAATGTCAGAGATTGATGGGGCGAACAGTGAAACTGAAGGAAGTAATATGAATCTCAGTACAGCAAGTGAACAAGAGGAGAAGACCGCTGATTTTTCAAAATCCTCAAGTACTGAGATTCCTGTTTCCACTGGTGGTGTGTTTGTGGAAGAAAATGTAGAATTACAAAGCCAGCATTGCAAGAAATTCGGATGCCACTGTTGTGGTAAGACGTTTGTGAGACAGGCGAATTTGAAAGCGCATATGACAGTTCATGTGGGGGAGAAAATATTTTCATGCAACTTGTGTCATAAGACGTTTACGTTGAGCGACAGACTCAAGCGTCACATGCGAGTGCACAATGAGGTAAAGTCTCACGTCTGCAGGCAGTGCGGCAAAAGATACGCCACAAAGAGAAGTCTCCTTGATCACGTGCTGAGGCATGAGGAGGAGGAAGAGGAAGAAGTGGATGTAGGAAAGTTTCAGGAGGGTTGCAGAACGTCTGCAAATTTTGTGGAAGTCCTGATTAAGGAAGAAGTTGACATAGAGGAGGACAGTACCGAAGATCCCTTTTCAGAAGTTACTGTTAAAATGGAAGACGATGAGTATATCCAAAGGGTGGTGCCAGACTGAGTCGCCTTCGTTGTCTTTTTTGTTATGGGTAACTGTTTTGGGGTTTGTTGTAGGGTGTAGCACTGATCAGCCATGTACCATATGTCTTGTTGCTTGCCATTTGGCTAGTATTTCTTATTCATTTACTAATTATGAAACTCAGTACTTGTTCCTCATTGTCTGGAGGGGGAAAGGTCCACTAGAAGTCTCTTGCAACTGAGTAGAGTAAGAAATAACATTGTTGTGGGATAGAGACATCATCTTGATAATCATTTTTATGTCAGCTTTCCCTTGACTGGTTTAGATGTGATATGAGTTCTCGTCATTTTACTTAGTCCTGTGCTTTTTCTGCTTGAACTCCCATCAGGCCTAGATCTTCATATATCCCCCTTTTCCGTGGTTTCCCTAGCCTTTCCAAAGGTCTTTGTCATGCTGCTTTCATATCTACTGCGTCTCTTACCATGTTATCATCACCTCTCATTACGTTTCCAAATTGACTCAGTCTTGAGATCTCAGTGTTTTATTCGGCCTCTTGATGCCATATCTACCCACCAATTCCTCATTCATAATAATCATCCCACCACACTCTGGATATTAATCTTAACATGCTGTGGTCACACCTTTTCAAAATCACTTTATGTATCATTGACCATTAATTTGCTCCACAAAGTAGCACTGTCTTAATGTGTTCCAAAGGTAACAGAAGTAAGAGAATGGTAACACTTTTTTGAACCCTCACAGGTTGGCCTAAATAAATGTTGAAAAAGTCCCATGACTGGGCAGACTTTAAGGTCTGCCAGTGTAAAATAAGACATCAATGGAAAGAAGATATGCGAATGCTTATGGTACAAAAAAAAAAAAAAAAAAAGAAAATGCCTGTACCCACTACAAGAAGTTGAAAGTGATTGTTTCCAACCCTGCACAGGGCCTCTTTTCCGAAACACTTGTAAAAATACCAGCCAATTTTAGTGGGTTATACTTGTTCTTTCTAATCTTTTTTATACTTTATAATGCAAAATTATGATTACAGTTCACATAATACATTAAAAGATGAAAAATAAAATCAGCAACAGTCTCTGAATATATATATGGGAAAATATATATACAAGGTGTACTGGAACTGGGAGAAGTAAGTACCTTCCTCTCGCAAAATCTCGTGGCCTGTTCAAGCGATCTGAATGTTTCCCCCCAAATTCATTCAAATATCATGGCTCAAAATAAGGACTATCATATGATACACACTGGTAGTCCTCTTATACCATTAAAGTATTGCAAATCAGAGGATGCAAGCTGCTACAAAGGGATTAGGAACTGCTTATGTGCATTGCATTGTTTATCAAATTATTTGTCTCGGCACTCTTTCAAATGCCTGTTTCAGATCCAAAAATTTGTCATAATCTTTTCTGTGAAGGATAGAAAGCAGTAACTGCTGATTTTGATGAAAAGGAGGTATAATATAATGAGTGCAGAGTACAATATGCATATAAAAGTAATAAACCAAATGATAATGCTAATGAGATATGAAACTGATATTTAATATTGCCAACAGTTCTTGTTAAGTATACCTTAGTTTAACCAGACCATTGAGCTGATTAACAGCTCTCCTAGGGCTGGCCTGATGGATTAGATTTATTTTACGTGGCTAAGAACCAATTGGTTACCTAGCAACGGGACCTACAGCATACTGTATTGTGGAATCCAAACCACATTATAGCAAGAAATGAATTTCTATCGCCAGAAATAAATTCCTCTTATTCTTCATTGGCCGGTCGGAGATTCGAATGCGCGGCCAGCAGAGTGCTAGCTGAGAACGGAACCCACCCGCCCAATGAGGAATTAATGGTTCTTGTTACTTTAAAGTAATGTGAATAGAATAATATATTTTATGCACTTATGTACTATATTGTCATTTGTTTCGTGTGCTGTACTACGTATAATTTTTATTTTTTTTTTACAAAGTTTGTGTGCTAATGCAAATAATAGTTTTACACCTGCCCAATTTCTTAGGTTAATTTGGAGTTGTGTTCTTGTGGAAACAATAAGAAGTTTGTTAGATCTCATAAACTTCCCAGCATCTGTAAGAGGACCGTCCTAACTTACATCATTAAAAATTAGTTTAACATGCTCACTGAATCATATTTCCAGGCTCTCTTAGGATTTGCTCTGAAATGAAGTGCAAGGTAAAGTTAAAGAATTGTGCTGAAGGGACACTGCAAAGAACCTTCAGTATTGTCTAAAATATGCCACACATTGCTAAGGAGTGAAGGAGGTTCACTAGTGCATGTTTCATATATACTGTGCATACAAAACAAGGAGAAATGGTGTCACAAGACCAATGTATATGCACATGACATAGCAACACTAAAGGCGCCTTAATCTTGAATGTGACAGTTGATTTGAAAGATAATGCCATACTGAATTTAGTTTATATGTAAAGTAATGTTAAAGAATCCAAAATCACACATACATTTATTTCACAAGTTATTGTATGTAGGTTCTGCATTTGTAGCAGCACGGTTTCTCTGACAGTTTCTCATGAACAGCTTCTTCATAGACTTGAAACTGCGTCATGATCTCTAGCACTGTTTATGCCTCAACAACTGCTGGACTTGATGCTAAAATCCTAGCATGCCAAAGAGCATGGTCAAGCCATCATTGATAGGCCTCAGAACTTTTGTTTTCTTGGCGGAGGCCCAGGGATTTCAACATCTTACCTTTCAGATTAGGCTTTGGTACAGGGGATATTATTTGCACTGATGACAGTGCATAAATC
The DNA here is from genome assembly GCF_040412425.1 of Macrobrachium rosenbergii. Classification (NCBI taxonomy): domain Eukaryota; kingdom Metazoa; phylum Arthropoda; class Malacostraca; order Decapoda; family Palaemonidae; genus Macrobrachium; species Macrobrachium rosenbergii. The sequence continues at coordinate 28,405,624 of NC_089753.1, read as the reverse complement.
TGTTCAAAGTATGCTTTATGTGAGCAGAATGAGAAATATCCAGGAAGTGTTCTGTGATTCAGATGCTTTTTTTATTTTTTAGCCTATAATTATATTCTGATGATCTTTTGAAGTAGAAAGGTGTGTGTTTGGAGACTTCCTTTGAAAAACATCTTGGTTTTCAGGTACTGAATTCCAAGAAAACAAGATCTTCATGTACATTTTGCTTGTACTGTATTCATAATATCTTGCATGAATTTTTAAGAGTTACTAGTATATTTAATTTTCCAGGTGAAGGGGATTAAGTATTATTATAGATTTTAAAATCTGTGTTTTTGTGACCATGTGTTTACGATGCAACATATTTTTGATTACCGAGGTATTTGCATAATCATTTCTATTTAATGGTGATGTGGGCAGATGGCAGTTAAGTTTTTTTTTTTTTTTTAGGAATTATTGCATACTTGGATATTCCTTCTGACAGGCAGAACAATGGCTGGACATGTTAGTTATAGTATGAGCTTTCAGTATGTTGGCCAGTGATAAGAGACCGGCCCTGGGCTGAATTACTTTAATGGATGTGCTGTAATGATGATAATCCTTCCATGGTGATGACAGTGGAAATAAGTCTAGTATTGTGTATGGTTACACTTTTATATGCATTACAGTATTAGGCTTCCCCAAATCATACCTCAAATGCAAATGGTAGCTGTTTGCCATCATGGATATCCAAATAATTATCTCTAGTAGCAATTTATTTGGTTGATGACATAACCTTATTGTTAATTGACTTCCCTGTTCTTAGTTTTGATGTGGCTACCTTTGAACAAGCCTATGTTTCTGACAATGTGGTGAGTGGACTGCAGAGATCACTTGGGTAGGATTGGTCGGAATTGCATGTTAAAATGCAATTATAACTAACGACAGACCAGTTGGTTTGTATGACCAAAAATGAGTTGTCTGGGTTCTTCACTCGCAGGTAATACAGTAGTAAAGTGTCTGGTGACGGAGCACTAAACTCAGGTGCTTTTCTTGGTGATAGACCAATTCTGTATTTTTAGTTGCATGTGCTCCTTGCACATGCAACAGGATCCTGGTGTTCTGCTGGTGTTGTTAATGAGTGTACTGTACATTGCTTCAGTCAGATGGCTGGCCACCAGTCAGAACCAAGCAGTCACTGAGATGATACGTATCCCATCAAACTGATTATCTTGTGGCCCTATCCTCAGAACTTTGTTTGAAAAACTGCTAATTCATGGAAGATAATATGTTTTACAGACAGTTTCAAGATGTCACATCAAAAGGTACGATGACATTTCTTTCAAAACGTTAAAGCCAAATTTGTCAATTTGAGCCTCTGACCAAATTGTGTGCTGTGATTTTCGGGCAGATTTAGATGAAAGACTGATTGCTTTTCGAGTTTTCAAGCGGATAAATGTGAATGTGTCTGTCATAATATTCAAGTGTAGTCAATGGTTATAAAATATTCCCCATCATAGTCCAAGTGTGATGAAATAAAGCTGAAGAAAGTGTTAAGGAAGAGCTGGGAATTTGAATTCTTCTGTTTGATCATCACAGCATCAGTGACAGAGCATGTAAAACTATAATTTCTGTGCTGTTACGCATTGAAAGTTTTTAAAGAACTTCAGTTGTATTTTTTTAAAGATATGATTTATTTAACTGTTGAATTTTTTTTATAATATAATTGTTTAAATTGTTGGATTTTTTGTATAATATTTTTATCAGAGAGAATTCTAGATAGTATGCAAGTCATCAGTCATACAGTTTAAGTAGTCTAATGTAGAAATATCTAATGTATCTTTGTATTATATCTTTTTATTTATGATTATTGGTAACTTCTAAACCAAGTTGTGCGTGACATATCATTCATTGGCAAGTATGGTATCAGACTTAATTTAAACTGTAACAGGAAATGTGGCTCTTGTCAATTCCAAGGGGAGTTATTAAGATAGGATGTGTACTGGTTTATGTGAAGCATATTTCCTTCATTGTCAGAACTAATTCTGTCAAACCTTGTTGGGATACTGTACTTGGAAAATTGAAATACTGTAATATACGTATTGCAACCATCCAAGTCAAGGGTAGCTGACTTACAATATGCTAATTACTTTTGATCTTGTTTTATCTTTGTTATGTCATTATCATCATCCTTAACATTTTTGCATCAGATTTTCCATTTATAGCATTAGATATGATATGGTCTCTGCACTTTTTGGTTGAATTCCCATCAGATCTAGGCCCTTATATCCCTTTTCCCTTGACTTTTTTTTTTTTTTTGCCTTCCATTTGGTCTTCTTCCTGCTACTTTTATATCAACTACTTTTGTGATGAACTGCTTGTCCTTCCTTCTCATCACTTCCTTCTCATCATGTCTAAACCGTCTCAATCTTTGCGATGTCAGCCACAGCCTCCTTGTTCATAGTTTGGTCTTCAGCCATGAATCTTAACACTTGGTAATCACACCTCTTTAAGATTTCCAGTTTTGTTTTCAGTGCCCCTGTCTTTTCTGCATAGATCAGTACGGACATTATACAGGCATCATAAAGTTTTACTAATAGAATACTTAATTTTAATTTTCATGGTTAAGTAATCTTGACTTTATCGAGACCTGTATTGAGAGGGCAGTGAATAAAATAAAATTTCTAGCTTTATGAAGGATGTAGCTACCTATTTTATTTTATTTCCCTCTCAGTACTGGCTTGATAATTTAAGATTAGTGTCCTTTCGGTAAAAAAAATGTTCTGCATCTAATCCCAAGCCTTCCCACCACGACTTGGCTTTCCTTCTCCCGCTCTTCCTCTCGGACAGCTTTTTACTGACCACCATTCCTATCCGGTGCTTACAGTTTCGTCGATAATCAGTTATCTTCCTGATAGCGAGATGACTGGGTCAGTAAAGGTAATCACTGTTGATGTACAATGATCAAATTGGCTTGTCAACTCACATCACTGTACAAGTATCACTCACTTAAGTCAAATTCAGCTCAAAATGTGAAACACTGTAGCAATTCTTGCCAAAATGAGATGCAGCAACTTTACTTACTTTGATGGTGTAAATGTCTTAGGTACTACATTGCTTTACGTATGTATTATGACCACTTAATGCCAGCAAAGCCTAGCTTAAGGCAGGCCAGAATACTTATTATTGTTGTGTTGTTGGCCCTTTTTTTTCATCCATTTCAGTGAACTCTGCCTCACACGGTGCTTACAATTTATAGTGAAGTTAGGATCACATTGCAGGAAATTCTCTGAGACTGCCTAAATGAACATAAAAAATAAGAATGAGTAAATAGGAAGATAATGAAAGATAGCAAGCATAGCACTGTCTGGGAACATTACATTTAGTAAGAGTATCATTAATAGAAGTATTTGCACTTTTTATAAACCCTCATGTACAGTAACCCTTATTCACAAATCTGGTAATGTACACTTCTATATTTTCATGCAAACTTATCTTAAGAAATTCTCGTTGTCTTTGAAAGCGGCACAACCTATACAAATGCTTGTGAATGGTTATTGTGGGAAGACAAAGAGAAAAAGAAGTGGCTATGCAATGAGTTTCACTTTTTGAAAAGTACTTTCTCACAGACTGTGCGCGTATGAATTGTCGGGCAATTTCCAAATCATTTACTGTATAAAAAGACATTAGTAAAAAAATCTTTGGAAAGAGTGTGAACATTCTTTTGAACAGTGAAAGATCTTGTCCTTACTTCTAGAATGAAAAGAGTTTTCCAGTTCAAAGGAAGGCATTAGACCACAGCTTCACCCTGAAAAATTTCTGAATACTGTCCTGTAAAAAACATTTTCTTTAATATGCTTGTTACAAAGTGTGCTAAGAGTTTATTGTTGACAAATATGTCGTTGGTTAATACTGTACTGTAATTGTAAGAATAATCATGGAACGTAAACTGAAAATATTCTGTTGGAAGTCTGATGTGGCAAAGCATAACTTTTCTTAGTAACTTGTAGATATCTATTTGTACCTACTAAATGTTTTTTGTTTTAAGGAATAATGACTTTGTACATACTGCACTCTCCAGAGTTTGTTCCGATAAGCGAGTGACTTCTCTCTGTGTATAGTGTTTCAAGATGCATGTGCATAATTTTTTCCACGTAGTAAATGGGAAACACTTATTTAATGTGTTATGTGAAAATTATAGAGTTTCGGCACTTGCTGGTTGCGTAGATTCATAACCGCTATGTAATTTTATGTATTCACTATTGTAATTAATACCTGTTTATTTTTCAGAAACTTAAATTATGTTAATAAAGTTTAATACATTTTGACAGTGAGTGTCATTGAATGACTTGTTATTTTTCTTGCTGACACTGAATGCCAGTGGTTGTCAGTTAATTTTTATGGGTTTTTGGCTAGAGCCCACTAAAGCCTCTTAATTACCAATTTTATCTTTCCATTTACTAGTAGTTTTGGGAAGGAGTTGATAAACTTCTGCTATTATAATTACAGGTGCTTCAGTTCTCTCTCTCTCTCTCTCGCTTTGAATGTATGAGTCAGTTTGAGAAGTTTTATGTGCTTCATTCTAGCTCAGGCTTTTCGTAGACCTGCCATCCTCTTAGCCTTAGGCAAATCACTCGTCTTGTAGACAATTCTCGTGGTCTAGCGTAGCAGACTTTGTTAAGTACTAAAAGTTTCTTGTAGGGTTCCTCCATCCCCCAGTTGTCTGGACTTCAGAACTCCCATAATGTTCTAACCAATCACTGTTTCAACACCAGTGACCTATGACATATATGTGGAGAACGTTGGATATTTGCCGAAATTACTTCTCAAGATGTATTGCATCAGTATCTTATTCATTTTGATTAAAGTTTTATAAATTTCATGTAAGTTTTGTTACTAATCTTTAATTAAGAGGGCTTATTACCACTGTGTACAGCATAATGTTTTTAAGCTAAGGATGGGTAGAGCCAAGGACCATGCATATGTACCGCATGCTCCCAGGTCACGGTTTTAAAGGAAAACCAGCATCCTAACTAAAATGTACAGTCTTCAGGAACTACCCAACCAAAAACATTTAGAAAAGTCAACAAGAGCATTAAATTTTATAAAGATTAAATGTGAACAAGTTGGAAACATTATCCCAAATCAGCACTGGGGTTCCCAGGTCATGTAGAAGTTTGCTGTCGTTGCGATCAACTATCTATATGCCAACAGGTAGGTTAGCATTTCAGGTACACACTGGTAAGTATCGGGACAGCTGCGTAGCATCACAGGGAACCTCACAGTAACCTTGCTGAGTCCTGTCTGGAAAAACTGTTATAGCAAGAGAGGCTGCATGGTGAAACTCGAATGCTGTCAGACTTGCATTCCCTAAATTTTAGGAAGAAAACAAAGGAGATTGGCGCACAAGGATAAGCATAGGGTCATCAGCCGGGCAGCTAAAGCCACAGAATTGATGACCATTGTTATTATTACAAGCCTTAAAGCTCAAAATTGATCAAGAATCTTTGAAAAAATGAATTTAGATTTGTGTAGGGGTGTTTTGATAAATGGATGTCAGACTTCAGAGAAACTTGCTGAGAGAGATGTAACTACCCACAAATTCGTAGCTGTCGGTGAAATTCAAACAAGTACTGTAAATAAAACAGTAGGTATGACACAAAAAGCTTGTACCCTTTGCTTTCAGATTTCTCAAATTTCTTATATGATAAACCCACACATTTCCTCTCATTCTTAAAGTCAGTTTATCACCTGTTTACCCTGATATAGGGGGAAAAATATTCCTGTCAACCATTCTTTTGGAATCTTTTCCTCACCTAGACATGCCAGACTAATCTTGGTTAGCCACTCCCATCACATCATATTCTGGGAGTGTCATGACTATAAGGATTAGACAGTTAATGGCATTCTCTGCAATATAAGAGTAAGTATAATGAAACAGAAGAATAAGTAGAGAAGCACTGCTCATATGTAAAAATGTCAGTAAAGACAGCCATAAACAAAGCAGTATAACTCACAGAAAAAAGTATAATATTGGCAATATAAGACAAATTATAGGCCTACTTGTAATTCACACTTTCATAAGAGTTCAAGGAACAAACATAAAAAAGTCAGAAATTATAGCCATTGGAAGGATGACAGTTCATTACTGACATTTCTTAAAACAGAATGCTTTTCATGTTAGTTTTAAAATTACGAAATGATGCTTTATGTCACAGTAGACGAAGTGTCATGGCCTCGATGATCTGTCATTTTCATTTAATTGACTTAACATATGTTATTTACATACATTATATCCCCTACCACAATCACGGCGTTTTACATAAGTGTATTATGAGCACTGTGTCTTAGTATGGCTAACTAAGTGCAACATTGAAACGATTTTAAAGATGTTTATATAATATCAAACAGGCGGAGAATATACTGTATATCAATAGATATTACATGAACATTTCAGCGAAATCACCAGCGACAAGTGATATTGCGAGTGCTGTATATTAGTATCGGTAATTAGGTGCAACATTTAAATAATTTTAAGGACATTTATATAATATATATATATATATATATATATATATAAAACTTAAAATTTTGAATTGATAGATAATTCCATTGCATGAATCACCAACGACAAATGTTTATCATCTACGAGTGATGCATCGTAGTATCGCTAACTACGTGCTACATTTGAGTGATGTTAAAGGTATTTTTATAATACAGAACAGGTCGATAATTGTACATAATCAGTATTATTATATTAATAAGTCAAATAATCAACCAAAGACAAAGGACACAAAGCTAAAATATGAGAGTCATTACGCAATCTTTAATCCTTAAGAGGGATAGTCTGCGGTCGCCGGCGACCAGACATCAACAAAACCTCGGACTGACAAAGCGGCTCCCTGTTGCTAGGTGCTGCGACGTGGGTATGATTTGACGAAGTTTTTCCGCTTAAAGTTCTTATTTGCTGTGATTTTCAGTCGGGATGTGAGGCCATATTATTATTTCGCATATTTTTTAAAAGAAATACGAAGTGTCATGGCGGTTTTGTGTTCATTTAGGAGGAAGATTTGGGGGATGGGGATGGCGCCGTTGCCGGGTGGTTGGGCCTCCCATGTGACAGGCCTGGTTCTTATCTGCTGGTGTGGCATAATTAATGATATGGAACCGTGGTTAGGTTAATGGAGGCTCTGTCATTATGCCATTTTATTTGGGTAAAATTGAGGACAATACCACTCGCCCCTGTTTCGGTACCTATTGATTTACGTGGAAAATGGGCGTCGTGTTTCGGCCAGTACTTGGGGATAAACGTAAGGGTATTTTGCCTATCCTAGGGACACCCCCGCAGCTCGTTAACAATGACTCCAAATGAAAAACTTGCATAGAATAAAAACTTCAGCGGGCCCGATTCGACCCAAAAAGTAACTTCCTTGACCAGTTAGCTTGACATTCCCGAACGACAATTTTTTCAGCGGGGCGTCACTTTTTTCAGTTGGCGAACGGTGTCACGGAGCAGCGCTCTCCGTAGTTCCTAAGGCTGTGCGGCGCTTCTCTCGACCCGTAGTTCCTAAGGCTGCGCCTGCGCCCCTGGTCGCATCGCGGGAAATTTAATTCCGTCCAATCGTATCTCGGGCTGACCCAGGTCATGCCCTAGGGCTTACGGATTAAATACTTCGAACCGATCATAATGCTTTCTGTCGATATGATCCATAGGCCTTGGCCAATACCAGAACCACGCTTTCTTTCTTTCTCGAACTGCCGCGATGGAAAGTTACTTTTTTTTTTTTTGTTCCCAGAAGCGATACCTAGAAGGTGTTCCGTGTCCATTTCGGGCCCTTTTGGATTTAGTTAAGCGGAGCCGATACTGTTATCTACGTAACCTACGTGGTCGGACAGCAGCGACTTTGAATAAGGTAGGCACAGCATTTACCTGCCTTTTTACATTGTTTTGCTGCTAGGTTAGGTAGGGTTTTAGAACTGACCCTAGTGTCAGTTGTTTTTTGTAACCCATGGCTACCAAGAATCATTAAAAATGCGGATAAGGCGCGCAGCGCCGTTCCACCACCCCGATCTGAGACCAGATATGTTCAAACAATCACCGTTACAAAATTTACGCCTGTTCTAATGTAGGTAGGGAGGTAGGGAATAGTCTAACTGAGGTTTCTTATGTAGGCTACAGGTAGCCTAGGCTAGCGTTTTCCATCCGCCCTGATGTAGGTAGGGTCAGCCTCACACATGCAGTGTAGTGGGTCAGCCTCATGCATGTAGATTAGCGGGTCAGCATCACGTATGTACTTTGGCGGGTCAGCCTTACGGTAGTAGCCTAGCGGGACAACCTTTTGTATGCAGGCTAGCGGGTCAGAAAATAGCGAACACTGTACGTTTCGGCAAGCAGGAAACCTGACTTTCGCTTCTGTAGTTTAGCGGGTCAGCCTTAGGTTCGTAGCCTAGCGGGGCAACCTTTTGTATGCAGACTAGCGGGCAACCTTATGTTTGTTGAATAGCGGGACAAACGTTTGTATGCAGCGGGCAACCTTATGTTTGTTGAATAGCGGGACAAACGTTTGTATGCAGACGAGCGGGTCAACTTTATGTTTGTTGAATAGCGGGACAAACGTTTGTATGCAGACTAGCGGGCAACCTTATGTTTGTTGCATAGTGGGACAAACGTTTGTATGCAGACTAGCGGGTCAGAAACTAGCGAATTTTTTACGTTACGGCCGCCACAAATCCCAGCTTTTGCTTCTCCCCACCCGAAACCCCGGTTCCCAACATGGTCCCCCTTACTGTTTTTATTAACTTTTGTTTTTGCTTTCCCTTTGGGAAACACCACCAAAAACACGCTTTTCATTACTGACATGAAGCAAAACGGGAGCTATTTAAAAAGGGTGCGTTTTCTATAGCAATTTTTTGGCACCAAAAGTAGGGTCCCTCGGACTTTCAGCAGCTCTGTACGTAAAACATACGAACTAGCCCAAAGACGGTAAATATAAAGAAAAACAATGGACATAAATATAATCACAAATATAAAACAATAGGTGGTCAGTGTTCCGGGCGGGAACGAGGCCGTGGTACCCTAGAAGTCCTCATTTTAAACCTGTATTTTATTAGGGTTATACGTTTACATGTTTACTATAGGCTCCATATATACGAGTTTTATTCTATGCCAGGCTGATCTTGGTGGAAGACAGCCAAATTCCAGTGGAAAATGTAAGCCCAATTTATTGGCTGCCTTAGCCCAGGATATATAGCATGCATAGAATATGTATGCTGTAGGTACTAGCCAGTACATTAATCAATTACTTCGTAGGGTCACCTAGGATTATAGGTTTCCTATAGGCTCTGTATATATGACTATTAACCTACTCCAGGCTGATCTTGGTGGAAGACAGCTAATTCCAGTCGAAACCTTAAGCCTAAGTTTTTGGCTGCCTTATCCAAGGCTATGTAGCCTGCATAGCCTATGTAAGATGCAGCCTGTATTGCAGATGCTAGCCAATGCATTCAATCAATTACTTCTTGGGGTCACCCATGGTTTGGGCTGGGTACTTCATTTGATTCTGTTGTAGACTGTGATAGGTTAGGGCAGGGTTTTGGCCAGTGAAGTTTGAATGAACAGTTGGCTTTCCAACAAGACCGTCAAACAGGTATTGCACTAATTTGTTAGTAACTGATAGTTTGCCCCTTGATGAAACCCTGGCCGAAAATACTCTTTATCCAGGGAGCTAACTCAAATACAGTTTGAAATGTCAGGCTTAAGAGTTAATAAAGAATTTTGTGCTCTTGGTGTTGAGAGGTTAGGGTAGCATCTTGACTTGCTTATCCATAAGGCTATTGTGCAATTGAAAACACTTCAGTCAGGCTGACCTGGGTATGAAATTGCAAACTTTTAACATATGGGGAACTTGTTTGTCTCTAATCTGCTAAATGACCTTACATTTTTGCAAGTTTTCGATTACAAAATCCCTAAAGTCGAGTAGGAAAGGAGTAAGAACTGAATGTTTGCTTGTACTGTACTTCTTGCCATTGGTAAATGCCCCAAAGTTCTGCCTCTGAACATTGTCGAAACTTCATCCAACAGAAAATGTCAAATTTTGGAATTAAATTAATTGAAGAATTGTTGTCACTTGATGATATTGTACTCAACCAAATATCGGATGCTTAAAGAATATTTTTAAAATAAATTTTAAGATTTAGAATTAAAGACGGACCCTCAGGTTTGTTTACAACTTAGCTGTGAAGGAATTGAGACAGGAAACAAGTGAAAGAATTTTGAGGCTTGAAAAGTAAAAGGGGAATAAGTAAATGCATACACTCTTGCAAATTGTTTAAGCACAGACAAAGGTGATCTCAGTTTACATGTACTAAATTTTTATTCTAATAACTTTGTCATGCTGTATATTTTTATGCAGGTGACTGATTCAAGTAACCACAGATAGATTCGGAAAAGGGAAAGCTTTCGTGTAAAGTGTGTTGGCTCAATTTGTATGCTAGGCATTTACTGTTCACTACAAGGTACTGTAGTTGATTTTGCGTATGATAACTTTAGTGGCATAAGAATACAGTAATGATAATAGAAATGTATTTTGAATTAAATGAATTATGTGTCAAGCAGTATATTTCATGATTATGTGAATTACGTGTCAAGCAGTATACAGTATTTCATGATTATTTACCTTATTTAAATGACCTTTGCTCTTGTTTCAGGTAGAACTTTTACAGCCATGACCTCAATTGTCCAGGAAAGCTCCAACAAAATATTTGGAGGTTGGCAGAAGGTGTATTGTCATGATAGGTAAGAAACTGAGACATTTGTTCTTACAAAATGTCACTGATGTTGTTTTTACAAATGCCATTGCTTCTGTCAGAGTTCATTGTCATGATTGGAGCAGTAGTATAAAGATGATGTTATGTCTTCCAGGCAAGTCGGCCTCTTTATCATGTCTGTTATTACTCTTTAGTCATTCTTGTTTTGGCCGAGTATGTTTTACGAGGATACTCTTCATCTGAGACTGTTTTTGTCTTTACTTCTAGCAAAGATAGTTTCATTACTTCTAGCAAAGATAGTTTCATTGATGGTATTTTGTTTTTTATGTCACTGTGATTGGCATGAAGTGCACTGCACTTGCCTGCGTACCACTTATGCTCTCTCCGTAGGGTTGTAGTGCTGTCAGTGCACCTTACGCAGTGCACTGTAGGGTTTACTTAAGGTTTTTTGCACCATCTATTCAGCCCTAGCTGCAACCCCCTTTCATTCCTTTTACTGTACTTCCATTCACATTCTCTTCCATCTGTCTTTCCACCCTCACCTATCACTTGTTTCATAATTCAGCTGCAAGGTTTTTTTCCTGTTACACCTTTCAAACCTTTCTATTCTCAATTTCCCTTTCATCACTGCATGACATCATAGGTCTGCACCAGCTGAGCCTGGGCTTGGCTGATGGCTGAAATTCATGTTCCAAACACAGTAGTGGCAGGGCACCAGCTGGACATTCTTGTGTCATGATGGTATTGGGCCTGTGTCATATACATCCAGGCCTGTTTGGCTAAGTCTTCCTGTACTGTGCCGATCAGCTTGCTTCTCAGTTTCAAACACACTAGTGGCAGGTCTTGCCACCTTTGGACATTCTTGTGTATCCCTGGCTCTTGGTATTGGTCCTGTGTCTGCAGGTCAGTACCATCCACCCTATAGTTTGGGTTTTATGAACTTGTGCCAATTCTTTTTGCTTCAACCTGTACCTTGTGTATCCTGAGATCTTTGTTTGTAGATATGAATTTGAGTAATCCACTTGCAGCAGGTCGTTACCGTATGCCATAGATGTTCCCAGAATGTACCCTTACCTATAGACTGTCCCATGGGCTGAGTGAGTTTTACACACAGATTGGACAGTCTGCTGGGTCTCCCATTTTGCCAGCTGTGATGCCTGCTTCTTCCTCACTTTTCTGCACTCATGGGGCAAATTTTTATGAAAGATAGTTCTGGATTGCAGGACAGAACTGTTCTGTTCCTTCCCATAGATACTTGTCATTGTTGTGCTTTGCAGGTGTTACTTGCCTTCAAGTGCTTTTTTAATGGCCTTAGTATCCCTGGCTATAGAACAAAATGTCATTTATTTAGTAGTGGCTAACTAGAACGCTGTATCTTCTGTAACATCCCTTCTGAGTTTTTTTGTCCTTAGACTTGGAACATCAACCCTCCTGAATGAAGGTAGCCAGAGAGACCAATGGGAAGGCCCCATTAAGTCATATAAAAAAAATGGGATAGGTGAAGATGTAAAGTAAATGGAAACCAAACAAAAGGTGTACAAGATCGACGACAAAGAAGGAAACTCATTTTGTCTAATCACTTGAAAGAGAAACATGTCATCAAAATGTTGATGGCAACAATATCTATTTTGTGATCTGGTTCATAATCTTGGGTGAACTTGATTGTGCAGTTGCATGGAAAGTGATGGAGTTTTTTTTTTTAATAAAAGCAGGAACACCTTTTCAGTGCAAAGCTGCTTTTGCCAACTGAATTACTGTACTTTTTAATGATAAGGTCTTGCTCTCTCTCTCTCTCTGCCTTCATTGGCAAATTAAGGCATTTGTATAATTTATATTTAATGCATATAGATAGTGTTTATGTTTGGCAACCGTAGATTAGAGAGTTTATACAGTAAATCTAGTATAAAAATACTTTTATATTGATGATTGTAATTTAGTAACATTTACTTTCAGTACGGAGCTGCAGTGTAAAATGAAGTTTGGTGTCTATGTTCCTCCACAGGCAGAATCAGGTGGGTCAGAGCTCTTACTTTTTTTTTTTGTTTTCTGTAAAAGAAAACTATTGAGATGGCAATTTGTCTGTCCATCTGCACTTTTTCTTTCCACCCACGTGTCTTAAAAATTACTGAGGCTAGAGGGCTGCAAATTGGTATGTTGATCATCCACCCTCCAATCACCAAATTGCTGCCCTCTAGCCTCGTTATTTTTATTTTATTTAAGATTAAAGTTAGCCATGATTGTCCGTCTGCCACCGCTATAGGTGCCAACAACACAGTCCACCATCTGGCTGTGGCTGAAAGTTTCATGGGCCGTGACAGAGAGTTTTCATAGTCCGTGGCTGAGAGTTTCATACAGCATTATACAGTGCAAAAAATTTGATTTTTACTTGTTTGTTTTCATTTGGTTTCTTGATTTCAGTAATTTGCTGTCATCTTGACTACTCATATTGATCATTAAACTTGTCAGTTTGATTAAGAAATATGCAGAATATAAACCTATGGTTTACTCTGTCATTGTAAACCTATGTAAGAAAATAGTGGTAGATATGTTAATGGCTGGATTTCCAGCTCGCTGAAAGGTTTAATCCCATGAACAAAAAGACCGAGGGTTTGTATTCTTAACAGCCCCATATGTAAAGAACAGGTTTGTATGTTAAGAAAAATACAAATTTTTAAAAATTTGTATTTTTGTACGTTATTTTTTCCATTTAATAACATACAAGGAGTAAAAATGGAGGTGGTTCTTTGCATACTTTTTACAACAAGGGATTTTAACAACCCTAAAATATCCTGACTTATTTTTGTAATCCCAGTTCTAAAGATTTCTGTTTTCTGTTCTTTTGTCTAATTAGCTCGTTTGTTTGTGATGTTATGTTGGGAAAATTACAAATTACTTTAAAAATTTGTTCTCGACAAATTTATTTTGTCTTTCAGTTTTCATCCATTCTCTGTTCTTACAGAGGATCTTAAGCAGTTATTTTTGTCCATTTAATGGAGGACGATACAAGGAGTAGGGAAAATGTAGGTGTTTACTGGTTCCCTTATCACCTCACTTTGTTATGAATAAGAAAGCTATTTAGTGAAGAAATGAATGGTTTATTAATTGAGATTTTGTTTTATCTATGCTTTTTAAAACAAATTGTAGCATTGTAATGTATTTTCATTCATCGTAGGTCACTGTATGATTGTTATAGGAGTTTTGATGCTGAAAACTCTTATATTACAGTAGTTGTGTATTCAGCTGAATTTGGAAACGTTTAACGTAATTGCAAAATTATTTGTGTGGCATTGCACTCTGATGGCATTTTGTTTCCCAGGAGACAAAACAAAAGAATGTGACAAACTCAACATACCACTACAGCTTTCCATGGTTGCGTACAGAATCCCAGTCATGCTAATGAACTATATGAAAGTTTTGTTGCCTAATTCGATTTTTCAGTCGTGAAGACAATGCTTTTGTGTCGATTTTGTTTTATCTGACAAACCCCAGTTCCTTTGAGCTTTATGTTGACCTTTATTAAATGTTTAATTAAGACATCTGATTGCAGCATCATCTTAGAGATGAGAAACACTAAATTTCATGATTTTAAATGTGCAGTGCTATTCTTTTCCTGGAAATCATGGGCATGACTGAAATTTTTAAGATTTATCCTTGTGCTGTCAATTTATGTTGTTTTAGAGAGTAAAGCAGAGAATATGTTTATATTTTAGGTTTGAAATGGACATTACTGTACTTTATTCATGTTTGTTTTAATAAATGTTATGATTAAGTTTGTTCCTTGATGTTAATGATGATAAGAGTTCCCCATTACTTCTGGTAATAGCAACACAATTAGTTACTTTGGTCATTCAGTATGCAGGACAGTACATGGAAAAAGGTAAACTAAAATTGAAACCTATAACTGTACTCTACATTCTTTGTTATGACAGCAAGTTCTTTCAATTTTTTTTTTATCTGGTTATAAAGAAATGCCATTTTTCTTTTACAGGGCCAGTACCTGTTGTGTATTGGTTATCAGGCCTGACGTGCACTGAGCAGAATTTTGTTACAAAGGCTGGAGCCCAGCAGTATGCATCTAAACATGGATTCTTGGTGGTTGCACCAGACACAAGCCCTCGTGAGTTAGATACTGATAGAATGTTAATGTTTTTATATTTTATATTAAAATAGCTTTGATAGGAATATGCCCTTATTCTGCTACAACTTATTTGATGACTGGTATAATGGATGAAATAAATAGGTTTTATTGAGAAATGTCACAATACACACAAAGGCTAGAAATTTACATTTATGGGAGAATTAATTGGACTATGGTTGGACATGTCTCCTTAAGTCACTGGCTCTGCATCTTGGTGATAAACATGCTTATCAGAAGTTCCCAAAACCTCAAGGTTCTTGAGTCAGTAGAGGGAACCAGTGATGATAGCTTTTGAGAGGAACTGGACCTTTCAATGGGTGGGGAAACCCTGATCATTTAAGTTGGTTTTGATCTCCAACATTGAGTTGTAGGTAGCACAAATAAACATCAGGATATGTAAAAGCAGATTAAACCCACAGTAGGGTTGTAGATGTTGCCATTATAAAATTACAGGAACGCATAGTAGAAGTGATATTATGTCCAAGAGTTAGGCGTACCCGTTTAACACAAGGTTACCCCTTGGCCACCCACTTGTGATCCAGTTCCTATCTGAAGGGAATGCAGCACAGCAAGAGCAGTAAAACATATTTTTTATGAATGTCCATTTTCATTCAACAACAAATGCAAATATTGGACACAAATCCTTACAAGAAATTGAGTCAATCTTAAAAGCTTTCAGCTTAGAGCAAATTTTAAATTATGACATTGATATCAAGAATGTAATGGAATACATTAAAGATATATACTAGAATTTTTACAGTATTTAGTTGTAGCAAAGTAAATTCATTATTTTAAAATAGTAATTTTTTTCATATTTATTTTTTATTGTAGTTACTCTTCACATTTTGGTACTAAATAACCTATTGGTTCTAGCATTAGGTCATTAGACCAGTTCATTTGTAAATTAATCAAATCAGTAAAAGCTTTCAGTCTACAGTCTAAATAATGAATTGCTTAAAAAGCTGGAATTTGTCAGATGAAATATATATACAGTAAACCCCCATATTCACGGGGAATGCATACTGCATCCCCACTGTGAATAGACAAGATCCGTGAATACTTAAAATCCTTCTAAAAACACTTAGAACTGCCTATTTTGAGTTTAAACACACACACAAAAAAAAAACTAAAAATGCTTATACCTGAGTATTTAAATAGTTTTATCACAAAAAGTGCATTTAGTCATGAAAAGGATATGAAAATACAATAATTAGTGAGTATTTCTCAGTGAAAAAAAATAACGTGAATTTTGGGCAAATAATTTTTCCGCGAAAGTAACGGGGCAGTATACTGTATTTTTTGTCGAGAACAAATTCCCCAGAGAAATCTGCTCAGTGGTGTGATTAAATTAGATTTTGTAATGAAGATATCATTAAGTAATGTCCAGGCCTCGATTTGTGACTGCAGGGTTTACTGGTGTGCCATATTGTTTTTTTTTAATATGATCTTGGATATAAGTGGGTCAGAGTTTGATAATTACATGATTCAGGAAAACTCAGTTTTTGTTGTGTATTGTCATAGATATATTGTGTCTGGAGTTCCACAGGGCAGTGTTCTTGGCCCACTGTTATTTTTAATGTTCACAAGTGATATGGTTGTTGTCTTGGAAAACAAGATTGTTCAGTATGCCAATGATGCAACACTTTGGTTGTAGTAAAGTCCTCACTGACGAGAAATGCTGCTGCTGTCAGCCTCAGTTGGGACATGGGCTGGATCAAGGAATGGTGTACTCAGTGCCAGAACTCCAGTAAAACGAAAACTATAGATTAGCAGATCTCGTACAGATTTCCCACCCCATCCTCTCCTTCAGGTGGATGGAACTTTCCTGAGTGAGTCTGAAGCCTGAACTCTTCTAGGTGTAGCTTTTGACTTGCTTCTAACTTTTGAGAAACATCTAATGAAAGTTTCAGCAAATGCAGCCTGAAAGTTTTAGGTATTGTTTGTTAAGGCCTCGTATGTTTATAACGTGATAAAATCAATGTAACCTGTTTTAGGTAATTTGTACTTCCTTTATGGGAATACTGATCTCGGGTGTGGATGTCTGCTTCTGCGAGGGATTTATCTCTTTTAGGTAGAGTGGTTCGTGGTGGAAGGTTTCTGTTTCCTAATGGTAGCAGTTATGACTTGGACCATTGTCACATTTTCATAAGCTGTATTTCAACAGAGATTTTTCACATTCACAATTGATCCCTGAACCCCTTTATCTGCTGAGAGTGACCAGATTTTTTGAACAGCACCACCAATATGCAGTAAATGTGCCTCGCTGTCGAATGTCTCAGTTCCAGAGGTCCTTTATTCCTCACACTGTTGGACTGTGGAACACCTTCCCAGAGGATGTTGTGCAGTTGGAACTCTGGAAGTTCAAGCAAAAATGCAATGCATTACTACCCCAATACTATTCTTGCATTTTAATGCATTTTTTTTTTTCAGTAGGTGGGATCTCTTTTTGTACTTACTCTTACTTACTAACAAACAAACACCATATTCTTTGGAAGCTTGAATTTTCAAGTTATTGGTCCCTTTGGGCTTGTTCCATATGAATAGGTTTCATCTACTGAATAATAATAATAATAATAATTATTATTATTATTATTTTATTTCCATACCTCTTTAGCTGTTTCATCTGTGACAGTATGCCTACTCCATTTCGCCTTCTTTCACAGCGATGAAACCAGAATTTATATTTTTCTGTATCATTACTGATGAATTTTGTACCACCTCATTTATACATTACCTTCTGAATACACATCCATGTTTCTTCTTGTTAGCATTTTCACCGCTTCCTTGCTTTCTCCCATCATTGTTCTTACATTTATAGTGCTTATTTTCAAAGAATTAGCCATATTTTTATCCCCCCCCACAATTATTTTACACATGCATTGTGTTAGTTATATAGTATTTGTTTCAAGCTTAAACACAGCATCTCACAGTAGCAGTTGATACCAGTGTTTTGAACTGAGCAATTCCCTGTGAGTACTGTAGTTGTTGTATATTATTTCCATGAAGCTGATTGAAATAGATTGAACAATCAAGAGGCTTAAATCTACTGTAGGCTGTGCCTAGCTTACTGTCAGCTACACTATTTATAAAATACCATATAGGGTTGGAGAAAACTCTTTTATCCTTATCCTAATTGGAGTAATGTATCATTTGTAAATGATGATTGGTGGTAATGAAATAGATTGAAGATTAATTTACTTGTGGGCTGAAAAATGAAATGATGTTTTGTTCTTCATAATTAGTTATTAGGCAGTATTTTTGTACCTGAATTTTCTTGTTATCCACCACCCTTTTAGGTAGTAGTACTGTTTGTTAATTATTATTTTAGCATGGACAGGGCACTAGAATAAAATTTACAAATATTATTAGTCAAGGAAAACAAAACTATAAGTGCTTTAATCACTCTTGTAGGGTCACACTTGTTACACGAGTATGACAGTTTTAATCATGTAAACCTGATTTATGGTCCATACAAGATAAACTTTGCAGCAAACAGTGTGGTTAGGGCTAAGATACGTGATTGAACCACTTTTTCTTTAATTTTTTGCAGGTAACTACTGGGTTTTTTTATGTTGAAACTGGTAAAAATAGCTGGAGTAATATGTTGCAACTACTTTCTATTTTTTAAATTTGCAGGAGGCTGCAACATTGAAGGAGAGGAAGATAGCTGGGACTTTGGCACAGGAGCAGGATTTTACGTTGATGCCACGGAAGAAAAATGGAAGACCAACTACCGGATGTTTTCTTACATTACAAAGGAGCTTCCCGAGATCATTGCTGCCAACTTTAAAGTCCAGAGTGATAAAGCAGCCATAATGGGACACAGGTAAGTACTTGATTGCCAGGACATGAACTGAAGTTTGTTTCAACATCCAGCACCAACATTTTCTCAGGGTTGTCAGATGGCCAAGGTTATATTTAATGTCATTAATGAATGGATCTAAAATTTGGCCACTTGGTGGCTTCTATCTTGAGATGGCTCCATGGTTATGTAGAATATAAAAATTTATATAAAATTTAATGCTAAATAAAAAGAAAGGCATATTAAAACTTTGGTAGCATTTTCTCTGCTCTTTTCAGTGGTACAGTGTACATTAGTTTATCTTTACTTACTTTGAATAATTCAAAGAATCTGCAGTTGAAAGGAAATATCAAACAGTGCATGATATTGCCTCAATTGGCCAGGGTATTTTGGGGGTGGGGAGAAAGGATTAAGAGAGAAGACAAAGAAGATAGATATCCGTGAGAAGCAACAACAATAATAGAGGTATAAGCAAAGACAAGAGAATGTAGTAAGAACTTCTTTTGAATTGCTTATTCATAATAAATCAAATTGCTCTTTACATTTTAAAGTGGTAATGTGACTATAGTTTTGAAAGCTTACTTCTATGTCAATTTCCACTTACTATCAAGATCAATCCACCATTAGATTTCATGTAATTTGCATAGTAACAAAAAATTCCTTTTGATTTACAGCATGGGAGGGCATGGTGCACTTATTTGTGCTCTCAAGAACCCTGGCCAGTACAGGTCTGTGTCTGCATTTGCCCCAATTTGCAACCCCATCAACTGCCCTTGGGGTGTGAAAGCTTTCACTGGATACCTTGGGGAGGACAAAGGAGCTTGGAAGGAGTATGATGCTTGCGAGTTGCTCAAGAAGTACAACGGGCCACCTTTAGAGATCTTAGTGGATCAGGTATGTGAAGTGGTTTTGTGAAATCACAGCTATAGTTCACAGTGACTTAGAATGCCACACCATTCTTGGGCAGTCAATGCATGTGATACAGTTTCCTTGTTATTGTAACTTTTCTCTAGTGCAGAAGGGATTTCAGACTATGTTGGCTTAGAGGTAGACCATTGTGCATTAAAATACGTAAAGGAGAATTATTTGTCTTTTTGTCAAGTGTGCGACTCAGACTTTTCCTATAATCACACCTCTAGGTTATAAGTCACAGTGATTATACTTCAACTTTAGTACGAAGTTTGTCTGTCACATTGAACCTTGTGATCTCAGCTGTTCCTACACAGTTGAGATTATTTCAGTCAGACATTGCATAAAGGTAGAGGTAGAACATCATGCATAGATATATATGAAGAGAAATAGTCTTTCAAAAAGGAACATCAAGAAAGTGTCAGCAAAAAGATCATAAAAAAAGCAAAATGTAACAGATTAGCATCTTGGGAGATAATCTGGCATTAAATGACCTCCCTGACCCAAGAGCTGGGTCATATGTCTCAAATTTTTTACATTCATACAAGATGTTTTACACAGTATAAGATCTTTGATGATTGATATAGAGCAAATAAGATGATTTGTGGAAAATCCTTTTGTGACAGAGTGCAACACATTGGAGAGACACTGGACTAGAGTTGAGATGTCAGGAAGGAAAAAAAAAAAAATAGCAGCAGCAACCTGAAAGAAATGGAGAGATAATTAGACTACTTGTAAATAAAAATATCCCATTACTATACAGAATAAAGCCTTGCAATGGGTACATAAGACCTGCTGCAGAAACAGGACTCACACAAGGATAGTAAAGATTTTGGAAAGATACAATTATAGGGGGTCATTATTAGGCCAGACTGTGGTGAGGAAATCCTATTCCATTTGAGGAACGGCAAAGAGATGGTGTCCAGAGGCTGGAAGGAACTAAGATCTATAAGACTGAGGTGGTTTGAACATGTAATGAGGAATAGTTTGTCAGAAGGGAATTAGGTCGTTTAGTAGGCCTAAGACCTGCAAGACGACTTAAGAAAACATGGACAAAGGGGATACATCCCATTAATCTTGAATAATTGTCCTGCCAACCTTTTGTTTTGGCTGTGTTACTTGCTCTTACGTAAAGGATTGATGGTGATTACAGTACTCCATACTGATGGGTCTAAGGCTCACATGCATTAAAAATCATTTGGCTCCTCTCATCTTGTTTTCAAAATTTCAAAGTTAAATGTCTGGTGGGCTTGATACTGCAAATTATGACAAATTATGATCAATTGGTTTGCATAAAAAATTAGTTTTACAATCTTATACAAAAATTACATTTGGAAAATCAAGTCTTATTTTTAATTGAACATATTGAACAGCTATGAATTAAAATTTTTTAATTTGACATTTTTAAGCAGTAGTATTCTATCTATTGGAAAATTTGGCTTGTATCATTTGGTTCAGCTACCCGAGATTTTTTTTTTTTTTTTTAACCACTTAAAACACAGAGCTCATGGCTTTATTCTTGTTTCTTTACAGGGAAAGGCCGACTCATTTTTGACCCAGGGCCAGCTGTTGCCAGACAACCTGGTTAGTGCCTGCGCTGCTGGAGGCGTACCTGTCATTATGAGAATGCAGGAAGACTATGACCATTCCTACTACTTCATCAGTACATATATGGGAGACCACTTTGATCATCATGCGAAGTTCTTGAAGAATTAGTTTATTAGGTTTGTGCATTCAATGTTCTGCAATTATGATTGATACGGAATTGTTTTAGCATAACCTGTGCTCTATGTTGGCCAGTTTAATGCACTTCCATCTACGTTGTATTAAAGTACCAAAAAGTCTAAAGGAGTTGTTATAGCATAACCTGTCACCTGTGCTCTACTTGAGTCAGTTTAAAGTATTTCCATCTGCTTAATATTAAAGTACCAAAAAGTCTCTCAACACTTTTGATTGATAAGGAATTGTTATAGCATAACCTGTGCTCTACTGTTGATAAAGAAATTGTTATAACATAACCTGTGCTCTGCTTAAGTCAGTTTAAATTACTTCCACCTACTTTGTATTAAAGTACCAAAAAATCTCTCAACAATTATGATTGATAAAGGAATTGTTATAGCATAATCTGTGCTCTACTTAAGTCAGTTTAAAGTATTTCCACTTACTTTGTAATAAAATACCAAAAAAGTCTCCTGATTAATTAATTTACCTTAGTAGTTTTCTGCCAGTTACTTTTAACAATGATTAAGCTTTAAAATGAGAACAAAATGAGAGAAAAGCAATCCTTGTATCATGAAATATAATGTTACATTATAAGTTTACAAAAGAAAATCATCCGAAGGCTAACATGCAGTATGCCAAAACAACACTTTTTACATCAGGATTCTCAAAAGGTCAATACTCGAACTTCCTAACTATAAATACAATAACAAGTTCACAATGAATTATATGTCGGTTACAGTTTGGCTTCTTACATCAGTTTTTCACACTTTAAACTTTTCTCTCTCTTTCAAACTTTAAAAAAGTTAACTTGCGTTTACAAGGAAGTAAAGGATGATGACTAATAAGACGTTAAAACACCCACACAAGAGAGGTATTTCAGCACACACACACACACACACAAAAAAACCTGAAAGTATCATCAGAACATCCTAAATAGGACAGTGAATGTCTCTACGGCAACTGGGGATGAAATGACGTCTGCAAGAATCCTCCGTTTATAAGAAACATTATTATCAGGTAGATCAATAAGAAATAGAGTATGAGCTAACATAACAGGGAGAAAATGCTTAAGATTATTGCACAAGCAAGAAAATCAATTATATGGCTGTAAGAAAAGTGAACTTTAAGAATGACTTATCGCCAGAAAAACCATTTGCAGTAGAGGGTGTAGACAAGCATATGAAATATTGAAAATTCAGATTACAAAACAGTTAAGACTGAAACCTAAGTAACACTACAAATTGGGATGAAAATAGCTTAAAAAGAATACCTATTAAATAATTAGAAAAAAAAAAGGTAAAGACTGCATTTACAGACAATATTTGGCTAACGGTAGATTCCTTTTTCCTTTTATATAAAGAAGTCCTTTATCAGAATAAGTAATGTTTAATTCCTAAGTTCCAGAGGACGTAGAGACCTCATCTTCCAGAATATAAAATAAAGGAACATAAATCTTAATATATAATAAATAACAAGCTCAATAAATCTTAATACATAGTAACAAGCTCAATAAATCTTAATACATAAGTAACAAGCTCAATAAATCTTAACACATATTAAATAAAAAGCTCGATAAGAATGTCTGAGCATATAGACTCCTGTACCAAACTAAAACAACATGACAGAAATAAAACTACAAACATTTTAGAACACCAAACATATCAGGCACCCATGGCAGCCAGGTACAGTATACTGCCAGCTATGTTCCCCAAGTTTGTTCATCTTTCTGATCTTATACAGGTTCTATACCGCTTCAGTTCTGGGTAAAATTAAATATTGTACAATGTTAAAATTACATAGTTACAGAAGTAATTTTTCTAAACCTTATGAAATATGAACATTACTGCTTATAGCTAAAATATATATATATATCCTCTCATAACATTTCACTAGCTTTTCTTTGGTATTAGAAAATGAAATACAGTTACCTTGATCATACTAAGCTTTAAAAGTAAAATGGGGAACCAGTTTTTAAAATATTCATGCATTTACAGAAAAGTGGAATCCACACCACCATTACCTTCCAAAACCTTTGCATCCTTCTGATCTGTACTTGAGGTTGAAGTTGAGAAAGTGCTTACAAACACCGGCTTTTGCCGTTTATGGTATCTTTGCCGTCTCAGACCTTTTTGCCAAAAACAATACCTCCGTTTCCTTTTGTAAAAACCCTTCCGATAATTTTCATTCTTTCTACAAACACTTGGCCCAACATTCTCATTTTTTGATGTACCAATGAATGTAAAGGCATTAATCTGATCCTCTGTGGAAATTATGGACTCGACTGGTGTATCATCGAATGGACATGGAACTGACGAGTTGTTAGGGGGCTTACTTCTATGAGAATCTGATAGAACACTGCTATGAGACAAAGAACACGTCTGACTTGTGGTGCCATGGAATCTAGAAGGTTGGATTATGGATGATCTGGAATTCGAATGAAAATTATCAAAAGAAAAATGGTTGAATTTAGAAGGCTGGATAATGGAAAATCTTGGTTTACATAAACTGCTAGTATCTAGGTCCAATTGGGCCGTAGCAATTACAGCTGGAAACTTTACAGCTGGGAGCGAAGCTGGGCCCTGGGTGGTAGTAGTAAATAATGGGGGGACAAGTTGAGTTGAGCACCAGGTGGTAGAACTCCCTGAGACTAAAGTACTGCCTGAGGACAGAGAGTACTTCTCTTCATCCATAACTTCCATAGATTGAGCTGTGTATATTACTTGCAATGCCCTGTCAAGGAAAAAAGGATGGTCAGTATTTCAAGTTGCATCCAAATACATAAGTTCCCCACAATGAACAGTCCTCTCATGGATGTATACACTAACTTCCAGGCCATCATATATGACTATCAAACACTTGGCATCAAAAGGTTTCAACAACAGCACAAGAGTTATAATTTCCACATTCTACCATCTAGAATCTAGGCCGTCCTTTATCACCTAACTGTAACTCCAAACCTTAATATTAGACGACAATGGCAACCAAATGAATACAGGCAGTCCCTGGGTTACTATGGGTCCAGCTTACGACCTTCCGAGGTTACGACGCTTTTCAAATATATTCATCAGGAATTATTTCCCAGTTTACAACGCATGTTCCTGGGTTATGATGCCGATCCGATGGAAGAAGTATGGCTACAAAACGGCAGAATAATAAAAATTTGAGTTTTTCTTATGAAAAACTCAATAAAAATGCAGTTTACATCGTTTTCAATACACCCAAAGCATTAAAGGTAAGGTTTTCTTGGGATTTTTGACAATTTTTGACGATTTTTCAGGTTACAACGATTTTCGGCTTATAATGTGGCGTAGGAACGGAACTCCCGTCGTAAACCAGGGACTGCCTGTACTGTGTTCCAGATCATAGGGAAAAGAAAGAGCAAACATAAATGGACATACAATAACACCATCTTCATCCAATCAATTATACAAAGCTATAAGGATTTCCTAGACTGAAAAGACTGGACAGTACATATGCCTAACCCCAAGCCCACGCTGGTCTCCTCCAAACCTGAACCTTCCTTGAAGTAAGATACGTAATCTACTCTAGGCAAATGCACACTAAATCAGTAAAACTCATAGAAGCAAGATCTATATCTATATATAACATTTTGGTAGGAATAAAGTTCAATAACAGCATTTCCACTCGAAATAATGTACGACCATTAAGCTACCATGCTTTGTAAAGCAAAATGTCTTCATCAGGATGGGTGTCATATTAATTGTACCAATCCAACATGATCACTATCACTACACACAGATGGTACTGTTAATTAAGTATTAAAAACACACACCATGTACAATTAATGAAAACAATAAGCACTTGGATATATAGAAAAGATAACGTGACCCACCTACACTTTACACGTGGGTCACCTACGCTCCCACAAACCTCCTCATCTTTCCCTGCAGCACCAGCAATTTCATGAGAGAATTTATTTTAGCATCATTCTGTATGTTCGTGCTGTTTGTTACCCATTATACAGATTTGTAAATCCTCCATCCACAAAATAAGCAATCTACCATAAATTTTTTTTCAGTACAAACAGTTATATACATTCATCAAGACTAAATGGCAAAAGTTTGGATAAAACTGCACAAAACTTAAGTATATCTTAGTTTAACCAGACCACTGAGCTGATTAACAGCTCTCCTAGGCCTGGCCTAAAGGATTAGATTTCTTTTACTTGGCTAAGAACCAACTGGTTACCTAGCAATGGGACCTACAGCTTATCGTGGAATCCGAACCACATTATAGTGAGAAATGAATTTCTATCACCAGAAATAAATTCCTCTTATTCTTCACTGGCCAGTCGGAGATTCAAACTCGTGGCCAGCAGAGCGCTAGCTGAGAACAGAACCCACTCCCCCAACGAAGAGCTGAGTCTGAGGATGAATGTGTGAATTAATGATTGAATGCTCTTGAGTGAAAGCAGTGAGAAATAACTTTGTTCAGCCAGATGAATTATTTGAGCAGTGTATGTATGCTGATTCGCTCAATAAGAATGTTGAGTGCTGATGGGTTTATTGATGTGGAGAGAGGTGGGGAAAGGAGGGGTTACCACTGTAGTCAAGTATCTTTGGTATGGGTGCAGGAAAAATCACATAGTGGTGTGTGATCATGGTACTCGCCCTTCAAAAGCTTACGAAGGAAAAGGGAGGTAAGCTGCTCAGTGTTGAAATATCTGACTGTAATCAATACCATTCCCACTAGAAGCAGTGATGCAAGGAGTACGCCTGCAGCATGTTGTGGCTCCACAGAATGACATGATAAATGCTTGAAGAATCATTTTCTTGACCTTTCTGTACAACCTGAGTCCGTGGTAAAACTGTGGGAGGAAAAGTCACACCACACAGTCATCAGCTTTACATGTGTGACTACTGGATGAATGGTGGTTCATGTAGGTATGCTGTATGAAGCCTAAGAAGAGGTTGTGTGTGGTAAAGCAGCAGTCACAGCATTGCAAAACAGCATGCACAAGAACATGAACCTCTGCACTTCTAGACATTATCTGCAGCCTATAAGGGAAAGCAAACCTATTATATGTCAGCATGAACGAAGGCTGCAAGGTTCTGAGTCAGACATGTCCTCTGAGAGGTATTCAAGTATGGCACTAACATTTTGCTCCAGGCAAAAAGCAGCTGATCCATGAGGCTTCTGTCACTGGTTTGGCTTTTTCCAAATTCACCAGTGTAACATAAGTGCCCTATGATGCAAAGGTAACACCCCCTTCCTAAGTATATTTTTCAACCAACAATGCCTCTTTGTGTTGTATAAAAGAAAAAACTACTGCACAGATCCCTAATCCTGAAAGGTTTCCAAGAACTTACAAGAACAAACATGACTCCTGCATGAACTACTGAGTAAATGAGGGTTATTTTCAATACTAGGGTCAGAGTTGGTTGGGGGAGGCCACAGGCCACGAAAGTCCTTCTGGGGATGTCAAGAAAGAGACTAAGTAGCCAAGGTTTTGAAGCAAATAATATTTCTCAATGATTTATGACACCCTTGGTTAGGTGGATGGGTGAGAGGGGGTTTGACAGAAGCAGAATAATACTGCTGCCCCTTCTTCTGACCACCACATTCTTGACCAGAAAACACAACCCTCCTTCAATATATACCTCCACCACCCTATGTTCTGCTCCTAAGTCTCTCCAAACATGCCAGAAGGTCTGCAGTCAACCTCCTACTAGAACCTGAGGGTGAATGGGTTCTCAAAAGGTTTTAGCAGTTGAAAAAGAGTCCTGTGAGAAAGAAGGGTGACTTTTAACTGTAGGGCCAGAAAGAAGAGAAGAGGAGGCCTTTTCTATTACTATATACCAATATATCCTCCCTTATTGACTTTAAAAGGGCTGGCATAGAGAAGAGGTGATTATATCAAGCGAAAGTTCAGCAAAAGATGAAACTTCAAGAACTCTAAACAAGAGACTTGGACAAAATCTCTATCTCTGCATCGTCCAAAGCACTTTGTCAGTCTGAAGAATTCACCTCTTCAAAGGAACAAGACAGGCAAAGAGAACTGAATCTTTGACCGAAGAAGGTTTTAAGAGCCAGTAATGAGCCTGAATCATCCAAGGAAGTGACTACAAAAAATTAAAAAGAAAACAACTGGCATTTTTAAAAGGAGCTTTGCGCACCCAAGCGAGGGAACTCTCAGAGTCGTGCTCCATTTGGGAGAAAATCTGGTTTCTCAGAGAATTGGAACAGCAATGCTTGAAGATACAGAAACCTACTCTCTACTGAACATCTTTCCTCCATTAAATGAGGATAAAGCAAAGTGCAACTCTCTTACAAGCACCAGAAAATAGAAGGAGACGCCTCTGCTTCAATCTTCACTTCCGCCACAGAGTGGCGGGGTGACAGCGGATGACTACTAAAAACAAATGTCTGGCTCTACTGAAGGGGAAACTGAGGAAAACACTGACCACTGTGTCTCACCTGTTATCGCACAACAGAGGTGGGCAAGAGAAGATAAAGCACCACTAGGAACCTTAGAAAACAGGGAAGGATGAAGGGAGGGGGAAGAGAAGTGCCAGCAACACCTGACAGGCCAGCCCCACAAAGAACAGTCTTGACAGACCTAATACCACTCCCAGAAGGTAAAGTGTTGGACAGTAAAACAGCTAGAAATATATCTAACCTTTAAAATCAACTGCAGATTCCATATTGATGACAGAACTGGAAAAGGTAACATTAACAGAGGTAGAAGGAAGAGACTTGCCGATAGCTGAAGAAAATGGATGTAAAGATTGAACTGGTGTATTTTGAGGAGGAAGATATATGGCAGACAAGGATTTAGAATGAGAAACAGAAGTAAAAGATTACTGTAGTTCAACAATCGACTGAGTTAACATCAAAATTAGAATAACTCAGTACATACAACTATTTTAGATAACACTGTCTAAACCTAATGTAATAGTCTTGCCAGTTAGAACATCATCATTACCAGATATCTATAATGGTGAAGTCGGTATGACAAGATTTGCATTTACTAAACACAATCCTTTAGTGACAGCACCAATGGGTTTCAGGACGAGGTAAACTAGGAGGTGATGGAAGACACAGAACCACACCACCCCAAAAACTAACCTGATTCCCTGGCAGCAGACTCTTAAAACTGTTGCAGGGCAGTCCTGAGTTCAGGTTACAGAGACAAGGGGACCGACACGAAAAAGTGCACCCTATGGAGGGAAATGGAATGGTTCCCTATAAACTGTTAAACCTATAACTGACTCTAGAATAAGGTTCACAACCCATTCTAACTTCTTGAAATGCTTTTCCTCAACTGAAATGGGAGCAGAAGGTGAAGCTAAAGTAGTAATTTCTGGTCTACTCAAGGAGTAGCAGAGAAAAGAACTGGGGATTTGAGTAAAGACAAACGAAGATGGAGGAACTTGAGAAGGAAAAAAGGCTGCTTTATTTCCTGACATAACTATTAACTGTTTGTTTTCTCAATTTGCTTCCTTTCTCTTCTGAGTCTAGGAAACTTTAGCATAAAGTCCTTGAACTAATCCCAACAGTCCTCACAACTGTTTCCTAGATCACACTCTAGATCCCCGCAGCCAGTACATAGTGTCTATCTAATTCAAAATTAAACATCCTACGGATAGTGGCTGATGTTCATGCTTTGCTTTCCATAGAAGACATCCTCAACAACAGTCATAAATACAATAATGTGAAAACAGCTATCAGCCAAATCAGTGAAATACTGTCAACCAACATAGCCATGGCAAACAGAACTCTGACAAGAGCTAAAACATTAAAAACACACCTGGTAGATAACAGATGATAGAACTAGACTGCCACCCCTGTCAGCCAAGCAATCTTTTTTTTTAAAATGCTTTTTTTTGTTGTATTTATGCTGGTCTGGAGTGGATTAATCTAATTCCCATCATTTGCTTAGTTTATGGACAGCCTTCCTGGAACAGATCAAACCCACTACCCAAGGCATGACAGTACATTTGTCAAGGATTATTAGGAACTAATGTGGGAAAGCAGTTTTTTTGGGGGGAGGAGGGATTAAAAATAAAAATAGATGATAGATGAGAAATACTACGCTGCATCCGAACCTCCATAACTTTGCAACAAGTTTCCCTAACCCATTTAATGGGTCTGCATATCAAAGGTGCACCTTCCTCCCTATTGCAAGAGGTTGGGCCTGGCCTACTTCTGTCACTTTGATGATGTAGGTTAATCTTGCTGTACACAAAAAATCCACAATTTCAATGTCTGTCCAGATTCTTGAAAAAACCAAATTATTTTCCTTTCATACCAAAACCACTTCCATGAGTGCCATCTTTAGTTCCAGCCCCATGAGAATGAATGTTAAAATATATACAAAAGATGTAACTTTCTCTGTAACAGTAAATTTGAGATATATTTTAGTACGATCATATCTTTCCTAGATAGTGAGCCCCAAGGGTTTTTGGGGGTTATTATCTAGGACTAATATTTCTTGGGGGTCATCAGCTTTATGATATTTACGGTCTTTTGTTTATTTTTTTATGGTAATACCCAACAGGCTTATGCTAATCATGCCGCAAAGGTGGATACACACTGGGTTAAAACACTTGGGGGTCATTATCCAGGAAAGAGCTAAGATCATTGTATTGTGTATATTAAGGATACTTAGGAGCACATCATAAAAACTCCAATATCGAGCAGGGGTATTAAACTAAAATAACACCCTAACCCATCACATATCAATGCACTGCATGACGCTAACTTCTTAAACTTCAACAGGGAGCCATGTGTCACATAGCACCGTGCTCCTAACTCAAATAGGCAGGGAATGTATCACACTCTTTTTGTCTTAAACATTCACCATCAATGTGGGTTCATCTCTGTCACTTGGAAGATTTGGGTAAACTAAAGTCCTCCATGACCCTTATTGTATATATAAGATTCCAGGCTTTCAAAGATTGTCTCTATACTTGAAAAAAAAGCAGCTGAATAATCTCATAATATGCTTGAGAACACCCGTCAGTACCAGCTGGGGGTCCAAGAGAACCTCAAATGAGGTAAGGAATGGGATGGAATATAAAATTTATGCCAAAGGCCAAGCACTGGCACCTATGAGGTCATTCAGCATCAAAAGGGAAATTGAGAGCAAAAAGGTGTAACAGGTGGAAAACCCTGCAATTGCACTGTGAACCAATTGTTGGGAGAGGGTGGAGGAAAGTAAGATGGGAAGAAAGAGAATATGAATGGAGGTACATTAAAGGGAATGAAAGGGGTTGCAGCTAGGGGCCGAAGAGACACTGCAAATAACCTTACGACGTGCCTACAGTGCACCGCATTAAGTGCACTGATAGCACTACCCCCTTATGGAGCCAGTGAGGTAAGGGGTAAAATTTTACCTTAAACCATTATCAAATTCTGAATCTTAAAATATAATTATCATATATTTTAACATGTGATTCGAATGTTCCCGACGTTCGTTTCTTTACCGCATGACCTGACGAACCTAACCTAAGGTAACAGGTTCTTGCCCCGGTGCATGATACTGTGAGTTCAGTGCATCATCTGCAAATGAAAAAAATATCAGAAACGTTCAAAGCACACATAGAAACATATATGATGGCTAATTTCAATTTCAAAATTTTGATAATGGTTTCAATTAAAATTTCACCCGGAGAGCTACGGAACGTCAAGCCAGGTTAGGCCTATTCTCGTCAACCATTTGCCAGGCCACGATTTCCCGGCGGTTAGCCCTAAGGTTCCATGTTAGGTTTAGGATGTAAATCTATCTTTAAAACCACATCTGTTTATTGGTAATATTGCCACATACTGGTCATTTCCTTTTGATCTTTGGTCACTGTTAGGCGTAGGCCTACTGATTACACGCACGAACTATAGGTCCTGCAATCGTTTTTCTACCTGCTTTATATATCTTAACGATTCCTCCTCGTAAACTGATTTATTATAACCTTAACCCTGCATGGAAATACTTTTTTTCATAGGCCTTGGATATTAAACGATGACAACTTAAAAAAATTCATTTGGCTGCGGTTTATAAGCCTAACACACCTAGGTCTAATAAAATGGCAAAATTTGGCAACATCACAGTTCACGATTAAGAAATAGTTTACTGTTACTTGTACAGTTTTAAAACAATCATTAATATATCCTTATAAATACACAAAATATAAATATTCTTCCTAATATAAAGGAAATATTCACCTTACTTTCGAAGGACCTGAAGCCACTGACTGCATGGATACGATGGTTACTTGAAATATGGTTTCCGATCAACTCGTTTAAAAGAATCTTTTTAAGAATATTCTTTTAAATAAAAACAATAAAATATTCTTATAAATATAGACAATAAAATATTCTTCTATATATATAAAATAAAAATATACTTCCTCATAATATTATAAAGAATAAATATGGTTTCCGATCAACTCGTTTAAAAGACTCTTTTTAAGAATATTCTTTTAAATTAAAACAATAAAATATTCTTATAAATACAGACAATAAATATTCTTCTATTTATATAAAATAAAAACATACTTCCTCATAATATTATAAAGAATAAATATGGTTTCCTATCAACTCGTTTAAAACTCTTTTTAAAAATATTCTTTTAAATTAAAACAATAAAATATTCTTATAAATATAGACAATAAAATATTCTTTCTATATATATAAATAAAAATATATATATATATATATATAAATAAAAATATACTTCCTCATCAACTCGTTTAAAAGACATAATCACTTTTTAATATTCTTTTAAATTAAAACAATAAAATATTCTTGTTAATACAATAAAATATTCTTCTATAATATAAAATAAAAATAGACTTCCTCTTTTATAAAAATATGGTTTCCTATCAACTCGTTTAAAGACCTTTTTAAAAATATTCTTATAAATAAAAAAATAAAAATATTCTTATAAATAAAGAAAATAAATATTCTTTATTTATATAAAATAAAAACGTTATAATCCTCATAATATTATAAAAATAAATATGGTTTCACATATAAACTCGTTTAACGACGGTTTTTAAGAATGCCATTCTTTTAAATAAAAACAATAAAAGTTTCTTTAAAATAAAAACAACTAAAATATTCTTCTGTTTCATTTACAATAAATAAATACTAGTAAATAATTAGAACTTTTATAAAGAACATAATCACTTTCCATTTCTAGACTGTGGGCGTATCTGTCTGCACGTAAATTGAAAGTAAGGTTCCTATTTAATCATTAATCTTGCTAAAGAAAAAATATTCCTCTCAATAAAGACCATAAAAATATTCTTATAAATAAATAAAATAAAAATATACTTCCAAATAAAGAAAATAATCACCTTATTCGGGATGAAGAGACACGTTCCTAAAGCATTTGAAAATCAGGCTTTTAATTATCTTTTTTATTAACGATCAAGGCTTGTCGTACACTGCAGTGCCATTAAGTCATGGATTTTTTTAATGAAAAAGTTCCTTTAAAATAAAAACTTACTATTAATCAGTTCTCTGTTTCATTTACAATAAATGAATACTAGTAAATAATTAGAACTTTTAGCTGAAACCGAGATGCATTATTCATTCCATTTCTAGACTGTGTGCGTATCTGTCTCTCGTAAATTGATCAGTAATGGTTGCTTTAATCATTAATCTTGCTAAAGAAAACATATTTGTGAGAGAGAGAGAGAGAGAGAGAGAGAGAGAGAGAGAGAGAGAGAGAGAGAGAGAGAGAGAGAGAGAGAGAAATGGTTTCTCTCACGACGAGTTGCTTTCCAAAGCATTTGAAAATGTGGTTTTAATTATCTTTTTTATTCACCATCAAGGCTCCGTTCGACATAAGACTAAGAGAGTAAAATAATAAGTTAACTCTCTCTCTCTCTCTCAGCACTTTTGCTTATCGCGTGGAATGGAATTCATCCGAGATGTACACAAGAATTGAGAACCATCACTCACGAATCTTGTGTGTGTGTGTGACATGTGTGTGTGTTTGTTTAATGTGTGTGAATTTAGGTTGACATTTCTTTTTGTTTAATTTTTTTTTTTTTTTTTTTTTTTGCTGTTATGATTCCTCGGCAAACTTTCTTCGAAATGTTCAGCTTCGATCGGCCAAATTCATTGCAATTTTTGGAAACATTACTGCGCCTTTGTCACGCTTACCTGGCAACTTGTGTATTATCAAAGAAATCGGTCTAGAAATATCAATTCACTGATGGGAGAATGCCGTCCACTGGCATTAACGCAGAAGAAGAAGAAGATGGAGAAGAAGAAGAAGAAAGATTGGCTACGTGTAGACTAAGCGATGTATACTTTTATTTCATTTTCGATGTTTATTCATCTGACAAGATGAAAACAATGATTAAATTATTTGTTTTCATGACTAAAAAAACTATTGCCATGGCTTCTTCTTTTCAAAAGCCTCTTGTGTTATGCGCAAACTTTAGACTTTGCATGAAAACTATTTTTATTTACAGGAGCCGTTACAAAACCAAGCAGTCCCTGAACATAAGGGTCATATACTGAACCCAAACAGCTTTTTATATCCTAACAAAGCTGATAGTTGTTTTGATTATCGTCTCGGACCAGAAAATAAAAAGATCGTTGCATAATAAACTTCCATTCGTTGTTATTTAACTTAGAACTGTAAATCAGCTTCTAAACTTGAATGGATCGTATGGAATGAAGTTTCTCTTCTGAATGCAAGCATTACCATTACGTAGAAAAAATGGAACTGATTGATTACGCCACTAAAAATGGCGTCACAACTGAAATAAGGGAAGCTTACCAAACAGGAAATGGGAATGGTGGAATACAGATATGAAATAATCTGAAATTCAGCAAAAATATAAATAGAATACTTGTGGATGGAAATAAAAAAAATACGAATTAATATTTTAAGCAACAACAGAGTGAAGACCTCTGGTGCTGGGCAGTGAGTGAGACACCGTGACGCCTCTACACGTAAGAAAAGCGCCTTGCAAAGGAAGACCTCTGCAATGTTTTAGCACTTAGGCCTATTCTGCGCTTTATCTTCTACAGATCTCCGCTCGTTTCCAGCTTTCCCTTTTCACATTTGCCCTTCAAGTAGGAGGCCTGGGTCTTCCAGCTGACAATATCACGTACGATTTTCCAGGGGTTGTGCAAATGACATGTCCAAGCTTTCTGTCTCCACTTCGCGTCATCATCTCGCCTACATGTGGAGCTTATTTAGTTTCTCTAATGGGATCATTTCTCCTCACTCTATCTTGCCATCTGACTCATAATACTCTTAGTGCGTGCGAGAGGGCTCTCTCTCTCTCTCTCTCTCTCTCTCTCTCTCTCTCTCTCTCTCTCTCTCTCTCTCTCTCTCATGTTAGACTTACACGATGAGATGTACAAATTCCTGCCTCATATTGAAACCGCTGCATCGAATGTCATTGCTCCTTTTCCACAAATCTCTCTCGTACATTTTACCATCTCATTACCTGATCTTTACAGTCTCTTCACAAACTGATACATTTAATACTAGTAATTGTGCCTACTGAATCCTAAAGTACATTTAAACTTGGCAGGAAGATGGCGTTGACACCTAACCTATCAGAGCACCTCACTGGACAGTGACTGAAGATCATGTTCTCTTTCACGTACAGAGAAAAGACAAAAGGAACACAGAAGTCATCCCGCAATTGATATCCTGTGACAAGACTTGAGGTTAGGTTTAAAATGATAAACAAAAGTCAGGCTAAACTTACCCTGGGGTAATGTTCCAGGTGTAACTGGCTTCCATGGTGACTCTACACTGAAGATAGGCTGAAATGAAATGCTGTAACGTCGTTTTCCACTCGAATCTCATTCGTATTTGGAGAACCCAATCTGATCTGTAACGAACAGAGTCCAGACTTACAACTCTTGCATTTATATTATAAAAAATACTTATAGTAACATGAGTCTTGAAGTTGAGAAACAAATCTACAGTTATTTGTGGGTAAAAATATATAAAAAAATAAATCTCTACAGAGAGCTTCTGGGAATCTGTAGAGATTTATTTTTAAATATATATTTATACCCAACTGTGATTTTGTTTCTCCATTATAACCATCATTCAAAAATTGAACGTCATAATGATATACAAGCAAATAAGTTCTTTCCCAGTTTGTGATTTAGTAAAAGGTGCATTTAAACCTAACAGACATGGCTTCCGCATGCTTTTTCAGGTACCTGTGAGGTCAACTTTTTTCTAACAGTCAAGGCTGTGGTACAGACAGATCGCCTCTCTAAAATGGAAATTTATATAAAAAGAGAAGTAAAAAGTGGTTGAGAATAACTGATATCAGTAAATGATAATATTCTGAGTACCTGTCTACCTACAAGGCTTAAGAACTCTTTCCAGCATAAATCATGCTCTTGATCTTATTAGTCTTCCCGGATGATTAGATTTGCAAGAAGGACATTCAAGGTTATAGCAGAAGTTGATCCATAAACTTTGAAAGATTTGAGATTCAATATATTCCCCGCAGGGAGGCAGTCAGTGCCGTCAATGCACATCACTCAGCGCACTGTAGGCATTAAGGTTCTTTGCAGCGTCCCTAAGGCCCCTAGCTGCAGCCCCTTTCATTTTCTTTACTGAACTTCCATTCATATTCTCTTTCTTCCATCTTACTTTCCTCGACCCTCTCCTAACAATTGTTTCATAGTGCAACTGTGATGTTTTCCTCCTGTTACACCTTTCAAACCTTTTTACTCTCAATTTTTTACCTTTCAGCGCTGACTAACCTCATCGAAGGTTCCAGCGCTTGGTCTTTGGCCTAAATTTTACATTCCAGTTCCAGCAGTTATTCTTATTTTCCTCTTTGGTTTTTCAATTCCACACTTTCTATAAAATAGACTTAATCTATTTATCTTTCTATCTTCAAGAGAATCCATAATCTCCCTCCGTTAGAGGCAGGTTTAGGGTTGGCAATGGGCTAGCAACCTCACCCCTTGTGTAGACGGAAGACTGATTGATAAGTGAACAGATAAAAACTATATTAGATATTTAACATAACATGGCGACCTCTGTGTTATTGATGGTATCACATCAATGTGTTATTGATGACAAAAGTTAATTTTTGAATTGCCAATACACACACATCTCTCTCTCTCTCTCTCTCTCTCTCTCTCTCTCTCTCTCTCTCTCTCTCTCTCTCTCTCTCTATATATATATATATATATATATATATATATATATATATATATATATATATATATATATATATATATATATATATATATATATATATATATATATATATATATATATACACACACACATATACATACACACACGCACACACACATATAATGTGTGTGTATATATATATATATATATATATATATATATATATATATATATATATATATATATATATATATATATATATATATATATATATATATATATATATATATATATATATATAATAATGTACTTCAAAGCTTATAACGTGTCAGTGCAAGGAGTTTCAGTCTCTTAATTTGAGGAAAATTCTGCCTGAGAAAATACAATACCAAAGGAAGCCCAATTTAGATATGTGAGATTCAAACAGGCCACGAATATTTATTTTACACTGATCTGACATTTCCCAGTAACTGAGTAATGGATACCTGACGAGGAAGTTGTGTGTTCTAATGAGTGAACAAGACTTTCACTCCATCAATAAAATCAAGAAACTCTATTCCCGATTTGGTTCAAATTTACTGGAGCACAGAAGGTCAGTTGTCTGACTTAAGCCTTCTCTCTCTCTCTCTCTCTCTCTCTCTCTCTCTCTCTCTCTCTCTCTCTCTCTCTCTCTCTCTCTCTCTCTCTCTCTCTCTCCAAAATCGCGAAGGACTGTCACTTGTAAGAAAGTACTGGATCTCGCTTTCAATCGGGAAGAGGATTCAGAAGTCTATTTTTCATTTTCAATGAAAAATTCTTGGATATGTCAGCAATTTTTTCCGTTACATTTGACATTAAGTAATTCAATAGTTTCCGCATTCTGTGTTATTGTCTCTTCTAGGCTGGCATTCCTCTCTCTCATTCTCTCTCTCTCTCTCTCTCTCTCTCTCTCTCTCTCTAACTTCGTCTCGACATCTCGACAGTTTCCAGATGAGGCGTGATCCTCAAACCTGGTACTAGATATTCAAGAAACTTATGTCCTGAGGGATTCTGTAGTTTTTGTGGTCACCTTTCCAAGCACTGACCAGACTCATCGTGACTTAATTTTGCTGGTTAGATGATGAAAAGCATCTTCAAATTGAACTAAAATATGACTCTCTTGAGAAAACTTAGCAAAACGCTATTTTTAGTAATACATAGTAAAGAAATATTACCGGAATATTACCAAAATTAGTAACATCAAGTTAAAGAACATTACTAGCATTATAAAAAGGAAGGGCTGGGCAGAAATACCCAGTTGGACATAACGAGCAACACCAGGGAACAGAGATTGCTAGTGGTACCAAGAAGCATGACATACCTAGAAATTCCACTTAAATGAGATTAACAATAATATCTGGAAGGGGCCTTACTTGTGACACCAAGTAAAGATATATCAAGTAAAATGACTTTACTGTAATATCTGGAAATGGATACTTCTACAAAACCAAGTAAAAAAATGCCATTGCTATTAATACCGAAAAAAAGAAGGATATTACTGATAATATGAAGTCCTATTTCCTTTTTCATAAAGATACACTGTTGACATCTATTGGTTGCTCTGACAAAACCTTGAATTACATAACTGAAAAGAAACTGTATTATCTTTCTTTAGGACGACCACATATAACTGAGATGTCAATACATGTGATAAATGTAATAAAATTATAGATAACCTTTATAATACTGATGGTTAACTAGGAAGCATTTGGGATGAAATCAAGTTTTCGAGGAATACAGGAATTTCGTTCTGGTAACACTTTTTGTTGGTCGGAGATGCAATATTGCCAACATAACAAAACGCTGTACCTGCCATCAAGGACAAATTACTGACCTTTCTTTGCACGAATAAAAAGGATAAAACAACTGACATAAGTTCAGTCTTGTTGGTTCGCAAAATAGCAATTGATGAGACACACTGAATGAAGTGACTTTAGCTAAGATTTTTCAACAATTGGCATTCATGACTCTCCAATGGCAGTGAGTGTAAACATTGCAAACCTTGAATTTTATTCTTATATAAGAGATTTTAAATATTTGGAGATTTCGCCCCCCAAAAAAAGCATCATCCGGTAATAATAACCTCAAAATATGAACTTGCTTTGGTAGTATTTTTCGAGTTTTTCCAAAAAATTAGAAAAATGAAAGATGTCTTGTTTGTTAATCAAAACAGCCAACCTTAGAATATTTGAGATTATACAAAAAGGCGTGAAATATCACCTCATATTATTAATAATTGAAAGGACATACATATTGCTTTAAAACAAATGTAATTTTCTCACATCTTGTAAGAATCACATCCCATTTTTTCAAACAATAAAAAGCTCTTAAACTCACTTGTCATAGGTCATTCTGATTCCTGTCCAGACTGACAAATTACTGCACTGTTTTCTTTTAGATGTTGATATAGATACTGAGCTGAATATGGAATTTAGGCCAAAGGCCAAGCACTGGGACCTATGAAGTTATTCAGTGGTGCAACGGACACTGACAGTACAAGGTTTGAAAGGTGTAACAGGAGGAAAACCTCGCAGTTGCACTATGAATCAATTGTTAGGAGAGGATGGAAAGTAAGATGGTGGAGGTACAGTAAAAGAAACGAAAGGGGCTGCAGCTAGGGGCCGAAGGCACGCTGCAAAGAACCTTAAGTAATGCCTACAGTGCACCGCACGAGGTGCACTAACGGCACTACCTCCCTACGGGATAGGTGTTGATATATAGCTATCCTCTAACTGCTGATAACAATATATCATTGGAGGATAATTCGATCTGGACTTTCCCTTGAAAGGAGACGAGAAAATAGTTGTTTAAAACTCACTGTCAGGTTTAAAGTCTTCTTAGGTTATCAGTTTTGCAAAGAATTCTTTCTCCTGACCTCAGTCTACGACAAAGAAAAACTCGCATTTATGCAAGCATTTTTTCAATGAAATGCGTCACAGAACGGGCCGACAGCTAGCAACCAGGGTTGGTTTGGAATTGCTTGGTAAGGCAGATTCTTAAAAGAATTGCTGTGTTCACTATCGGTAACCCTTCCCCCTCCCCCTCTCCCCAAACGCTCCCGACGACGGTAATACCAGTTTTACAAACAACTGACGAGGAACCAAAAAGAAATTTTTACCTTATTTGGCATTTTTCGAGATTAAAACTGTCTGAGCTACCATTAGATTTTTTCCCCCTCTTAGGTACACTCAGCATTTATGAACATTTCTTTATAATAATAAGTAACATATTAAGATTTTGTTGGTAATACTGGCTAGTCTTCCATCAACGATCCCCAAGTCATTTTATGTATTACCAGAACGGGTGTATTGAATTCTTCTCGTATGCTCTTTAATTACGTCTCAGATAAGATTCACTTAGATATTCACATCTAAATGATAACACTTCTTTAAAATAAACTCATCGCCTTCACTTATATAGAAATTTTATTTTTATTCTACACTGCTCTGGAAAGAACAACAATAGCTTCTTGTTTGAGGGACTGACCGATGCTTCTTCCAGTTGCCGATAGATGGCGTCAGAGCAGCCTTTCCCAGAATGAATAACTGGACCGGTCCAGCTCTGAGCAACGATTTGTGTGTGTGTGAGTGTGCGCGCTTCCCTGTTGCCCAAGGTAATACGGTGCTTGGAGAAGAACGATGACCACCTTGTTTGGAATCTACAAACAGTCTGTAGCAAACTTTAAACTAGTTTCCGAGCTTGCAAAATGCATACCTCATAAATTTTTTTTTCTCTCGTAAATTAATGTTTTTCTTTTTTTTCTCATATTTTAATTTTTTTCCTATTTTTTCTCATGACTTAATGATTTTTTAATTTTTTAAAATACTTGTGAAGGAATGTATTATGAACTAAATAGCTGGCTTTACGTGTTAATGATGTCATATTCATTTGTAAATATGGCCTGAGCTGAATTGGATTTGAAGCGTAAAACATTGAAAGTTCGGATGATTTCATACTAACATTTGTTAGAAAATCCATAATATTTAATGGAGTCTTAATCACATTTTGACATGCACAGTCATAAAGACATATTTGTAGATGCTACCGCAATGTATTTCCGCGTGCTAAAGAAAAGTAATTTTGATTCTGCTTAAGATTACACACTTTTTACGTAACGGCAGAAACCTCACCAATGCAATGCAGGGGCCTGGTGTTCATTCGAAAGAAGTTACAGAAGGTAATACGAAATACAGAAAGAAGAGATATCAGATATTAGAAAAGAAAAAATGAATTAACAAACAAAAAAATAAATAGATATAAATGTAAGTAAGTTATTAAAATACAAGGATAATTGTTTTGGGGTGGTAATGCATTGCATCTTCGCTGGAACTTTTGAGGTTCCAATTACACGCCATCCTCAGTAGGGAGGCTGTTCCACAGTCCAACGGTGTGAGGGATAAAGGACCTCTAGAGATTCAGCTTAGAAGACAAACAACATGGCGGACAAATCACTGTATAGATATGTTTATTAATCTGTGATGGACAGTAACCCGCCCACCTACCTGATAGCGAGATATTTATTGCAGATGTGAGTATAAACAATTTCTGAAAGTATGAAAGGGACGGAGTAAAGAGATCTGTGCTATATATCTACATATAGAGAGAGAGAGAGAGAGAGAGAGAGAGAGAGAGAGAGAGAGAGAGAGAGAGAGAGAGAGAAAAGTAATCGACACACATTCACGTGCCTAACAGAAATAAATTTCATTGATCAAGACAACATGGATCTTGGATCGATCAAGATGTGTCATATATATATAAATATATATATATATATATATATATATATATATATATATATATATATATATATATATAGTGTTAATATTCGCTCCGACGAATGTCTGCATTGCTCGTTGCATAGACGCACGCATTCTACCAGTTATACCTCACCCGGTCGGGCAGGTATAGCTAGCCTCAAATTAGACCGACCTTGGGTCTTATGCACACTAGGAAAGATTGTAACCGGGGTAGGGCCTGGGTTCATGGCCAGGAGAGGGGAGGGGGTGTCTGTCTAGTCTTCAGACGCTACTTCCAACGCACACACTGGAGCAGAGAGAGAGAGAGAGAGAGAGAGAGAGAACAATAATTACAAACATTATTCTCTCAAAATTCTTGCCCTCCTGAAGACGTTCAGCGTCTGCTGGAGTCAAGATTAAAAAAAGCCCGTGGGGCTTGCAACCTCACACTTCAATGACATGCTGGCTAAGAAATCAGATGGGTACAGCCTTCGGGAGTGAAAATAAAGCTCTTACAACTTTATCTGTATATTTCTATGATGGGAAAACATGAAACAAGTAAAAAATCGAGTTTTCTGTACAGCCGCTACAGCGTATAATCAAGACCACCGAAAATAGATCTATCTTTCGGTGGTCTCGGTATAATGCTGTATGAGCCGCGGCCCGTGAAACTTTAATCACGGTCCGGTGGTGGCATATCCTATATCGTTGCCAGAAGCACGATTATGGCGAACTTTAACCTTAAATAAAATAAAAACTACTGAGGCTAGAGAGCTGCCATTTGGTATGTTTGATGATTGGAGGGTGGATGATCAACTTACCGATTTGCAGCCGTCTAGCCTCAGTGGTTTTTAAAATCTGAGGGCGGACAGAAAAAGTGCGGACGGACAGACAAAGCCGGCGCAATAGTTTTCTTTTCAGAAAACTAAAAACTATGTCGAGATTAGCACCACACGGCAGTGTACCGAAGTTATTGATAAAATACACAATCGAAAAATTACGGCTTATGGAAACACATGAAATAAAATATAACTTTTTTAATTTGTAGGTAATGTACAGGTTTCACCTGTTCATAAATAAAAAAAAGT
This sequence comes from Macrobrachium rosenbergii, assembly GCF_040412425.1. Taxonomy (NCBI): domain Eukaryota; kingdom Metazoa; phylum Arthropoda; class Malacostraca; order Decapoda; family Palaemonidae; genus Macrobrachium; species Macrobrachium rosenbergii. The sequence goes on along the minus strand of NC_089753.1, from coordinate 28,363,377 downwards.
CTACGTATATAAGGATTGGATAAACTGGTAAACAAAACAGAATATAAATTAACAAGGTCAAAATGAAACCGTAAGAAAAACACACTGATACCAAACTCGTCCAAACAAGAGCTATGGAAATACACAGACTGAGTAACTTAGAAGAAGAGCATTCTAAGCCTACAATAATGCTAAATGTAGCGTAAATAGGAGGATACCGCCTAAGAAACGTAGTTTTCATAAAATGTTTCTTTATGGATTGTTCAAAAAGCTGTTACGTAAATCACAGGAATGGACTGATATATTGATCCTGATTATATAGTCTTCCAACTTGTTCTTGTTCTTCTTCTTCTTCTTCTTCTTATTATTATTATTATTATTATTATTATTAAAATCACAGGAACAGACTGATACATTAGTCCTGATTATATAGTCTTCCAACTTCTTCTTCTTCTTCTCCCTCTTCTTCTTCTTCTTCTTCTTCTTCTTACTTATTATTATTATTATTATTATTATTATTATTATTATTATTATTATTATGGAACAAGCCCACCAAACTGGCCACTGACTTGAAATTCAAGCTTCCAAAGAATATTATGCTGTTCATTTGAAACAGGTAACAGAAGGTAACAGGAAATGCAGAAAGAAGACATCACTTATCAGAAAAGAATTAATAAATTAACAAATAAATAGATAAATAGAAAAAAATGAACGTAAACTATAAAAATACAAGTACTGCAAAACTGCTTTAGAGTAGTACAACAATGCGTTGCATCTTCGCTTGAACTTCTGAGGTTCCAATTGCACAACATCCTCAAGGAGACCGTCCCACAGTCCAACGGTGTGAGGATTAAAGGACCTCGAAAAGCGAGGCGCATTTACTGCATAATATTGGTACTTACAAAAGTTACGAGGCTAAATCATTTAAGGAGTCAGATTGTGACGCATAGATCTTCGTCCCGACTGAGCGTCACTGACTCTACAAAAACAAGAATTGAATGTAAGGCGCTGAGCCGCATTGCTCAATAGATCTCTGGCTTCAATGCACACGGGAAGAAACAAGATTCTTAAGACGTCGGAAAACGAACTTTTAAATGGACAAAATTGCCCTAAAAAACATGGTTGCCCAAAGCATATTTTCCCAGGGGTTGAGGAAGACAACTATTAATACATACATGGATAGTTTCTGGTATCAAGCAGACATACAATTTTGATCATTTGAACTAGCAGGTTAATTCCAAAAACAGTATCAGTGCCAATTATATAGCCACTGGGAAAGTTCAAATTGAGAAGACAGGGTACCAAGTACTTTCGCGTATTTTAACACATCTTTGGGGCACAAAGATGTGTTAAAATACACGAAAATACTTGCCACTGTCTTTTCAATTTGAACTTTCCCAGTGGTTTCAGGTAATAAACAAAATCACGCGCTTTGTTTTTGTGATTTCTTAGTATATATATATATATATATATATATATATATATATATATATATATATATATATATATATATATATATATATATACATAAATTTTCCAGGATTTCAGGGGAAGACCATGTCTAAAATCTAACAATTGGCGCACAAAAAAAAAAAAAAGATGCACATATCCAGGGCCAAACTGAAGCCCTATCTTTCCAGCAAACACGAGACAAAGCAGAACAAACTCTTCGAGAAAAGTATCAATTGAAAAGAGAGGCTGAACTATAACTGGACGACGACGTTTAGTTTCTCCGAACTTCCAAAATCGGACCACGGGATCATAATATTATCAATCCCACACTGACATTGGGCTACCATTTATGCAAAGGTATGTATGTATTGTTAGCTCAATGGTATTAGCTGAAGATGGAAACTCTTCTAATGGAGAGAGCAAGTTTTTACGCCCCAGACTCTAGGGAGGAGGTACCAGCTTTTTTTTCTTCTTATATAAATAATACCCACTCGATTCCTCTCTCGGCTGGTTTTTTCCGAAAAACGCCCCCAGATTCTGATTTTCTCAAAGCACTGGCTTAAGATTCTTAAAATAATAATAATAATAATAATAATAATAATAATAATAATAATAATAATAATAATAATAGTAAAAAAAAATCAATGAGCTGTTCAAAACTGGCACTGGGTGAATCCCAGAAAGTTGCATTGGTATGAATTAGTTTGAATTTTTAACTGCTAAGTCAAAAATGCGCCGAAGTGTCTCAGGCGCAGTCGAGTTTTCTGTACAGCCGCTACAGCGTATAATGGAGGCCACCACCGAAAATAGATCTGTCTTTCGGTGGTCTCGTTATAATGCTGTATGAGCCGCGGCCATGAAACTTTAACCACTGCCCGGTGGTGGCCTACGCTGTATCGTTGCCAGACGCACGATTATGGCTAACTTTAACCTTAAGTAAAATAAAAACTAATGAGGCTAGAGGGCTGCAATTTGGTATGTTTGATGACTGGAGGGTGGATGGTCAACATACCAATTTGCAGCCCTCTAGCCTCCTCAGTAGTTTTTATGATCCTAGGGCGGACAGAAAAAAGTGCGGACGGAAAAAAGTGCGGACAGGAAAAAGTGCGGACAGAAAAAGTGCGGACAGAAAAGAATGCGGATAGAATAAAGTGCGGACAGAAGAAAGTGCGGATAGAAAAAAGTGTGGACAGAAAAAGTGCGGACGGACAGACAAAGCCGGCACAATAGTTTTCTAAAACCTGCATCGAACTCAAATTGTGTTGATTGAGGACAATTTATTTTTATGACTTGAGTAAATAACATTACCAGCGACTGTCCTAAGAAAAGTGAATAAATAACACTGCTATAAATTAAGAACTCAGATATTCCAGTGACCAAAATAAGTAGATAATATGACAAATTTTGGATTTCTCTTTGCGATTCCGTTTTCCCCGACTCCCATGATCTTCTGTTGTTAGGTGTACCGCTTTCCGCCGAGTGAGGAACCTTTTCTTTTATTTAAATTTTATTTTTAATCTTTTGTTTCGATGATCAAATCTTACCTGCAATAGAGATGTTGTATTGTATTATATATAAAAATGAATATACATATAAATAAGTATTACATATATAAATAAACATGTTATATAAATAAGTATATATATATATATAAATATATATATATATATATATATATATATATATATATATATATATGTATATATATATATATATATATATATATATATATATATATATATATATATATATATATATATATATATATATATATATATATATATATATATATATATATATATATATATATACAGAGAGAGAGAGAGAGAGAGAGAGAGAGAGAGAGAGAGAGAGAGAGAGAGAGAGAGAGAGAGAGAGAGAAACAAAAATAATTTAGTGTAGCATACTATTGTTAATGTTATTGTTTGTAAACTACTCCAGAAAGTGCATAAAAATACTTGTATTTTAAAGTCCAGTCCTATTTATGAGTGTTGACTTGAGAAAACTTCTGTAGACAAGTCCATCTTCAATATAAGACCAATTCAGCCTCTGAATAAGAGAAACAAAACAAGTCTCAGTTAAGTGGCGTTGCAGCAAACAAGTGATAAGGAACACAATGGTCGCGATCTGTTCCGCTACATGGAAGGAAAACATCTGGTTACCTAATTCAGCATCACTGGATGTGTGAATGTCAGTTACTTTGTGTGAGTAAACATTTTGATATGTTTGTTTCTCTCTCTCTCTCTCTCTCTCTGTTATGACGGAGAGAGAGAGAGAGAGAGAGAGAGAGAGAGAGAGAGAGAGAGAGAGAGAGAGTAGTGCAGATTACGTATTTGTAATCCAATGGATAATCTCTCTCTCTTTCCTTTATGACAAAGAGAGAGAGAGAGAGAGAGAGAGAGAGTGCAGATTACGTATTTGTAATTCAATGGATAATCTCTCTCTCAGAGAGAGAGAGAGAGATGACAAAGAGAGAGAGAGAGTGCAGATTATTACGTATTTGTAATTCAATGGATAATCTCTCTCTCTCTCTCCTCTATGACTAGAGAGAGAGAGAGAGAGAGAGAGAGAGAGAGAGAGAGAGAGAGAGAGAGAGAGAGAGAGATAACGGCAGTTATGAAAACACGTACTCGCAATCCATTGGATAATCGCTCTCTCTCTCTCTTTGTTCATGAAGGAGACTTATTGTCTGAATCCCAAGTAGTATATTATTTCTGTGCCTCCCAGTCCCCGTGACACGAGAACCAGGAACCAATTAGGCAGCAATCGGCGTGCAATGACAGGCACCAGACGGCAATTTTTTTATAATCTGGCGATTTCCTCTCTCACTCTCTCTTTGTTATGTGAGAGAGAGAGAGAGAGAGAGAGAGAGAGAGAGAGAGAGAGAGAGAGAGAGAGAGAGAGAGACGTATTCATAGATTACTAACACGTAATCTACATTACCGTCGTTATCTCTCTCTCTCTCTCTTCCTAATGACAGAGAGAGAGAGAGAGAGAGAGAGAGAGAGAGAGAGAGAGAGAGAGAGAGAGAGAGATTATCCATTGGATTGCGGATACGTAATCTGCACTGCTGTTGTTGTCTCTCTCCCTCTCTCTTCCTTATGAGAGAGAGAGAGAGAGAGAGAGAGAGAGAGAGAGAGAGAGAGAGAGAGAGAGAGAGAGATTATCCATTGGATTGCGTATACGTCATCTGCATTACTGTCGTTATCTCTCTCTCTCTCCTTTCTCGTTATCCTCTTCTAAATCCAATCCAGTTTCCTTATTCTATTCCGTCAAGTTGGCGTGTTAACGAATGAGCTGAAGAGACGCTCATGACATTTGGCTAGACGCCATGAAAACGGTGGAATTAGAAATAGGAAAAAAATGATTATTTGTGTTCCTGGTCACCAAGCTCGCCCCCCGCCCCGCCGGTTGTACTTCTTTCTGTATTTCCTATTACCTTCTGTTATTTCTTTCTAATGAACACCGTAATTCTTTGGACGAATAATAATAATAATAATAATAATAATAATTCTGATAAACAGTTCGAGTGAAAGCTTGCAAGTGAATATGTCAAGTTATCAACAAATCACAGTCATTACTGGACAAACAATTAACGAAACCACAGTTATGATTCAGAGCGACAAGATTAAGAGTCGAATATAAATAAGCAGTTTTGACACATGCAAAAAGATGCGGAACTCGGCTGACGGACAAACATTATTATCATTGGAGAAACAAATCCACAGTTATGTATATGTACACATGTTTAGAGATAAAACTGTACGGGAAGTTTTCGGGAATCTATTCGATTCCCCTTCGCAATCTCTGTGCAGTTTCGTCTTTAAAAATAACAGTATTCCCAAAAGCTATCTGTGCTATTTTAGAAAGTCAGTGTCACAGAAATAATGAAAGGGAGATAAAGTTATTCTATTTTAGAAAGTCAGTGTCACAGAAATAATGAAAGGGAGATAAAGTTATTCAAGAAAGAATTGACGTAAGGTCCAGTGATATCAAGTGAAAATAATGAAAAAAAAAAATACCCACGTAATAATGCTGACCTGACAAAAACGGGACAGGGGAAGATTTAAATGCCGAGACGTCACTTTAGAAAGACATAAATGCCGTGACATCACTTTAGTGACGTCACTTTAGAAAGATCTAAATGTCTTGACGTCACTTCAGAAAGGAAAGAATTAAATGCCGAGACGTCACTTTAGAAAGACATGAATGCCGTGACATCACTTTCGTGACGTCACTTTAGAAGGACTGAAATGCCGTGACACCACTTTAGAAAGACTGAAATGCCGTGATGTCACTTTATAAAGACTTAAAAAATGCCTTGACATCACTTTAGAAAGTTTTAATGCCGTGACATCACTTTAGAAAGTTTTAAATACCATGACATCACTTTGGAAAGTTTCAAATACCCTGAAATCACTTTAGAAAGTTTTAAATACCGTGACATCACTTTAGAAAGTTTTAAATGCCGTGACATCACTTTAGAAAGTTTTAAATACCGTGGCATCACTTTAGAAACTTTAAAAATACCGCGACGTCACTGTAGAGTGTTTAAATAACGTGACATCACTTGAGAAAGTTTTAAATACCGTGACATCACTTTAGAAAGTTTTAAAGACCGTGACATCACTTCAGAGAGTTTTAAATACCGTGACATCACTTTAGAAAGTTTTAAAGACCGTGACATCACTTTAGAAAGTTTTAAATACCGTGACGTCACTTTAGAAAGTTTTAAATACAGTGAGGTTACTTTAGAAAGTTTTAAATACCGTGACATCGCTTTAGATAAACTCAGATGTCTTGACATCACTTTAAAATCTGAAGGAAAGAAAAATACACAATGAAGTCAGGACAATCATTTCTTCCAGAAAGAGTTGCGTCTTTTATGTTTTCAAGGCTTCGTGAAGTCTGCATGGTCGTGAGAGAGAGAGAGAGAGAGAGAGAGAGAGAGAGAGAGAGAGAGAAGCGGTAATTAGCGAAGGAACTGCAATTGAAAGCTTTATAATGTGAGGAAGCAAGCTGCAACTCTACTCGAATTGTCTCGGGAACCTCCTATTGTGCATAGTTCAGTTCTCGGGTCTTAAGTGGTAAGCGATGTTCCTTACTTTATGAGAGAGAGTGATAAGTCGACAGGTGTGCTAATAATAAACATTAAAGATAATCAAATGACTTTGCAATGACAAGGGCCTGGAAGGCAGCCTTTGGCTGTGCTGTTCCTGAAATTGGCGGAGTGTGATGACAGGTTCAGTACAGGTACTTCTTCAAATCTTACAGGGCAAAACTGCTTGTATTACTGGGGTGCTATTGTTGAATTGAATTGAATTTAGAATTGGGACCTACCAGGTCATTCAGCGCTGAAACGGAAACTAACAGCTAAAAGGTTTGAAAGGTGCACTATGAATCAATTGTTAGGAGAGGGTGGAAAGGAAGATGGAAGAAAGAGAATATGAAAGGAGGTAGAGTACAAGAAACGAAAGGGGTTGCAGCTAGGGGCCGAAGGCACGCCGTAAAGAACCTCAAGTAATGCCTGCAGTGCACCGCATGAAGGGCACTGACTGTGCTTTTGTGACAATAACATTTGCCTTGTCTGATGTCTGTCTTTTTCTAGATGATTTTTCTTGTTGATTTTTTTTTTTTTTAAATCACCGTCATTAAAGGCAGCGGACCTTTTTATATATTTTTTTTCTAGTGAATAAAAGGTATCCAAGGACACCACTTGGCGTTTGAAAATTACAGGCTTCAATTTTTTTTTTTTTTTTTGTAGACTTGCATAAGTAATTTTCTCAGCCAAGGACTCGCCTGCCAGAATTTATTATTATTATTATTATTATTATTATTATTATTATTATTATTATTATTATTATTATTTTGTGTGTGTGGGATACAGTACGATGCAAACAGACAAACATGCAAACTTTAATACAAGGCTATATAGTGATACATTATTTTTGTATTGACACGTCATTTTTTATGATGTAATGCTACGTTATTTTTTATGGATATGTTTTTTTATTGATATGTTATTTTTATAGATCTGTTATTTTTATTGATACGTTACTTTTTATTGATACGTTATTTTTATTGATACGTTTTTTATTGATACGTTATTTTTATTGATACGATTTTTATTGACACGTTATTTTTTATAGATGTTATTTTTATATTGATACCTTATTTTTTATGGATACGTTATTTTTTATGGATACATTATTTTTAGTGCTACATTATTTTTTACTGATATGTTATTTTTTATTGATACGTTATTTTTATTGATACGTTATTTTTATAGATATGTTATTTTTATTGATACGTTACCTTTTACTGATACGTTATTTTTATTGAAACGTTATTTTTTATAGATACATTATTTTTTACTGATACGTTATTTTTTATGGGTACGTTATTTTTTTATTAATGTTATTTTCATTAATACATTATTTTTATAGGGATATTTTTTACTGATACTTATTTTTTATCGATACGTTATTTTTTAGTGATACAACATTTTTGACTGATACGTTATTTTTTATTGATACTTTATTTTTTATCGATACGTTATTTTTATTGATACAATATTTTTGACTGATACGTTATTTTTCAGTGATACTTTATTTTTTTACTGATGTTACTTTTTATTAATACATTATTTTATATTGATACGTTATTTTTTTATTCACACATTATTTTTTACTGATACGTTACTTTTTAATGATACGTTATTTTTATTAATACATTATTTTTTATTGATCGTTATTTTCATTGATACGTTATTCTTTATTGGAAATGTTACCATCAGCATCGACGAACGAAAGGACATTTTCGCTTCTTACCTTTTACACGTTCATCAGCAATGCTTATCAGATAATGCTTTTTCTCAGTTCAATCAATAGTCGGGGTCGCTGTTTTCGGTGAGCCTGTTCCAGCTGCTGTTCCTGTCACGAATGGCTCTCTGGAAGAATGGGAAATAAAACTGTTATTATTATATTATTATTATTATTATTATTATTATTATTGTTATTATTTTAGAACATATTCTGCTGATAATTTCAGTTTATTATTATTATTATTATTATTATTATTATTATTATTATTATTATTATTATTTTAGCACATATTCTGTTGATAATTTCACTGTTTATTATTATTATTATTATTATTATTATTATTATTATTATTATTATTATTATTATTATTATTATTATTATTATTATTATTTTATTATTATTATTTTCTGTTATTATTTTCACTGTTTATTGATACAATTTTATTATTATTATTATTATTATTATTATTATTATTATTTTAGCACATTTTCTGTTGATAATTTCACTGTTTATTATTACAATTATTATTATTATTATTATTATTTTTATTATTATTATTATTATTTTAGTACATTTTCTGTTGATAATTTCACTGTTTATTATTATTATTATTATTATTATTATTATTATTATTATTATTATTTTTTTTTAGCACATTTTCTGTTGATAACTTCAAAGACTCTTTCAATATGCGACATTACAGCCTCAACTGAGTTTCTCCTGCAAATACAATTAGTGGCACAAAAGTATTACTTTTCTCTCTCTCTCTCTCTCTCATACACACCTTTTACAAACTCGCACAAATATATAAATTGCGAATGGAGGGCATTGGGGGGGATGGGGTATAGTACGCATGCACCAAAAACGTAATAATCATTCTGTGAAAATGAAAAAGAAAATATTACAAACAAAAACTCAGCGATATTTGCCCCCAACGACCTCTAGAATCATCTACTCTTTAAGATTCTATGCGCCTGCGCAAGCAGAGAAGGCAGGAAAGCAGGAAAACCAAGCGAAGCTTAAAAGTAATGAAAACACAATTGTTGTTTTCGAAAAAGGGGGATTCCAGGGACGTAGAAAAGTTGTTCTTGCGTTAATTGCAAGTTCTTGTTATTCCTCTGGAGCTTCCAGTTGCTCTACTGGTAGCTGCCAGTCATCATGACTTTCGAGAAACCACTGGACAAGGTGCTAGTTTTGTTTTTTCGTCGTCAGGGGCCAGTTTTGTTGTTTTTGACAACCCGACGTAAAGTGTGCTGATCTGGAACTAGAAAAACACTGCGAGCGAATCGCTGCTATTCTGCCAAAACATGTTTTTTTTCTCGCTCTTCCTAAGAGGAAGACGAATAAAAAGACAGCAACTCTAAAAAAAAAAAAAAAAAAAAACTTCCTAAACAGAATACCTTTGACATTTTGTCGTCTACAGGACGCAAATGACTTCCACGAAAAATTGGTGGGTGGGCCAACTCGATTCCCGGACTTTTTCACCTTTCAGTGTGAAATTATTGCTGAACGTTGGTAGATGTTCCAGAGGTCCTTTATTGCTCACACCGTTGGACTGCGGAATAGTCTCCCTACTGAGGATGATGTACAATTGGAAGTTCAATGCGTTACGACCCTAATACTATTTTCCTTGCATTTTAATAAATTTTTATCTATTTATTAATTTATTTTTTCGTTTTAATAAGTGAGATTTCTTCTCTCTGTATGTCTCTGTATGAGCGCCGTATTCTTTGGAAGCTCGAATTTCAAGTCAATGGCCCCTTTGGTGGGATTGTTCCATATGAATATGGTTCGTCTTCTGAATAATAATAATAATAATAATAATAATAATAATAATAATAATAATAATCTTACTTCCTAATGAGCGCCGTATTCTTTGGAAGCTTGAATTTCAAGTCAGTGGCCCCTTTGGTGGGCTTGTTCCATATGAATATGGTTCATCTTCTGAATAATAATAATAATAATAATAATAATAATAATAATAATACTTCCTAATAATAATAATAATAATAATCTTCTGAATAATAATAATAATAATAATAATAATAATTAAAAAGAAACAGTCGGCGTCTGTGAATGTCTAGAGAACTACGGGACTAGGTTACTTAGTTCTTGTTGCAGTTACTGAAGGAGATTAGTATATTATGTGGTATACTGATATCACTCTGTTATTGTATAGGACTTGTATTGATAATTCGAGTCAATTTTCTGCATAAATGTTCAGCTTTCCATGTCATCTGCTAAACAAGTAATTGCTCCCGAACAGAACAGAATACTGAATTTTGGCCAAAGGCCAAGCAGTGGGACCTATGAGGTCATTCAGCGCTGAAAAGGAAATTGAGAGTATTTGCACTGTGAAACAATTGTAGCAAGATGGAAGAAAGAGAATATGAAAGGAGGTACAGTAATAGGAATATAAGGGGTAGCAGCTTGGGGCTGAAGGGACGCTGAAAAGAACTTCAAGTAATGCCGACAGTGCGCCGCACGAGGTGCACTGACAATATCTTTTATATTTGTATTTATATTATTTTATATTTTTACATTCTGGTTAAGAGAACAGCATATCCTATAAGCAACTACAATGACAAAATTCTAGAACCTTCATGTATACTCACAAAAATTGACACTGACCTTTTTACCAAGGTCACAGGTCGGTTAAAAGACCCCAAATTATTTTCCTTTGAATTTTATGAAAAACTGGAGGTCATAATTTAATAAATGAAAACTGTAATATTTTTCAGAATTGTTACAGTTGATAAGTATCACCAAATCTGAAAATATTCTGGAGACTGACCCAGGTTCGAATCCTGGTCGGTGGGGATAAACTTATCTAGCTAATTATAATTATTCCCCTTGGGTGTACATTATTTCTAAAATATTCGGTGCGATTTTAAGTGATATTTGTCGCTTAATTTTGTGAGTATACGAAATAGTCACGCATGAATATGTAGGTTTATATATATATTTATTATATATATATATATATATATATATATATATATATATATATATATATATATATATATATTTTTATATATATATATATATATAGTACATATATATTTATATATATATATATATATATATATATATATATATATATATATATATATATATATATATATATATTTATTTATATATATACATTCTTATTTTTACATATATATATATATATATATATATAGTACATATATATATATATATATATATATATATATATATATATATATATATATATATATATATATATATATATATAAATTCTTATTCATTTATTTATTTATATAAACTATAAGTACACTTAGTATTTCCGAGAGAGAGAGAGAGAGAGAGAGAGAGAGAGAGAGAGAGAGAGAGAGAGAGAGAGAGAGAGAGAGAGAGAGAGTAAAACGTAAAGAGATCATAATACCTGAGAGGCGACAAGCGACGGCCCTGAGGTACAACAGGCTCTAGCAGGAATATGAAATTATATAAGCGCAGAGTTGCAGCAACTTAGTCTACAGTCCGGGGACACTATACAAAATCCTATAATGACAACAGAGCAGAGTCTAACTGATATAATAATAAAAATGTAATAATTTAATATTAAAAAAAGGATTAAAGCGTCCAGAACGCCATCAAACCGAGACGCAATAACACCAGGGATACTAAACCCTGCAGAGAGGTCGTCGTGAACGAACCATTTCCTAAGAGGTCACTCTGACCTTGGAGGATTGGCCGAGGGAGTTCCCCGCGGATTTCCACCTCCCGCAGGAGATATGACAACATCGAAGGTTCCTCCCTGGAGGGACGAGGGGCGGGGAAACTCGATGGGTTGGGGGAGGGAAGGGTGGCTGGCTGGTCAGTGACATGCCACAACAAGAATAGAGGGTAAAACTACCTGGCATTTTTTAGTTTTTTGACAAGAAAACTATTGTGCCTGCTTTGTCTGTCCGTCCGCACTTCTTCTGTCCGCCCTCAGATCTTAAATACTACTGAGGCAAGAGGGCTGCAAATTGGTATGTTGATCATCCACCCTCCAATCATCAAACATACCAAATTGCAGCTCTCTAGCCTCAGTAGTTTTTATTTTATTTACGGTTAAAGTTACCCAAAATCGTGCTTTTGGCAACGATATAAGATAGGCCACCACCGGGGCAGTGGTTAAAGTTTCATGGGCCGCGGCTCATACAGCAATATACCGAGACCACCGAAAGATAATCTATTTTCGGTGGCCTTAATTATACGCTCTACGGAAAACTCGATTGCGCTGAAGAAACTTCGGCGCATTTTTTACTTGTTTTTACATATTTATGACCTGTTCTAAACGCCTCTGATCCATGTCATCTTGCCATAACCTTCTTTCCTTCCCGAAACTTCTGAGTGATTACACTCCCGTTTCGCCAACCCGTCGTTCTCTATTCTCTCCACATGACCAGACCAACTCAAAACACTGATACGTCTACCTATACAATCTAAGTATTTCACCATATTTTTTAAGTGTGTAGTTTTCAGTGTCAGTCCAAATAAAATATGCAAACATAATGTTTTTCTGCATTCTGCTTTGGTAATGATGATTATCATTATATTGATTATGCAACGTTACTGCAAAAACAAAGAATCGCATGAAAAAAAGCTTGAGCAATGATTTCTATAATTCTTAACAGTCATTAGCAATATTGTAAACCATATACACACACACATATATATATATAATATATTTATTTATTATATATATATATATAAATTATTATATACACATATATGTATATATATACATACCATTTATCTATCTACCTATATGTATATATATATATATATATATATATATATATATATATATATATATATATATATATATATATATATATATTTATTCTGTATTGTAGCTACTGAAACTACATATTATAGTATGTAGGACAACATCGACCTGTGAATGAAATACAAATAAAAATCATTAAAAATCATTACTCTTTTTATAGTAAAAATCAGTTACCTCGACCAAGCATAACATCGACAAATAACTCCTAAAGTTCTTCTTGATTTTCTTTTTATAAGTTTTTGTATTTGATAATAGAACAGTTCTTTTCTCAACCTGAATTTCCTTCCGCGAGTAAATTTGTGACTCAAAATGTTTAATCTTAGATTTAACTCTTTTATTAATACTTCTTAACACCTGAGGATGTTGTACAGAAACTGGAACTTCTCAAAAGTTCAGGTGAAGATATGACGCATTATTAGCCCATTCGCTTACATTTTTATCTGTTTATTAATTGATGTGTTCATTTAATTTTTCTTTTCGAATAACTGATCTCTTCTTTCTGTATTTCCTCTTACCTTCTGTTACTTCTTTCGAATGAACACCAGAATATTCTGTGGAAGCTTGAATTTCAAGTCAATGGCCCCTTTGGTGGGATTGTTCCATGTGAATAGGCTCCTCTGAATAATAATAATAATAATAATAATAATAATAATAATAATAATAATAATAATAATAATAATAATAATACTTCAGGCATTCTCTGTTCACTATCTGCTCTGCCATTTGATTCCTTATACTTGATAACTACATATTTATCTTATTGGTTTCACTTAGTCACCCATCTTTTTTATCGTTAATTATCTCGTTATCCTTCTTATTTCTCTTTCGTAGTTTCTTCTTTGCTCTTTAACATTTTTTCTGTACTGGGCAAAACATCCGTTGCGCATCTGAACACTCAGTGGTTGTATCCAAACTTCATTCCACGAGGCAAAGTTGGCTCAACGATAAAAACATATATCCTGTTCTGTGATTCACCTCACCTATTCCGTATAATAATAATAATAATAATAATAATAATAATAATAATAATAATAATAATAATAATAATAATAATAATAATAATAATAACACTTTGTTACATAGACAAAAGTATATAATCAAAGGCCACTGTGGATTTAGGTGACGTTCACGAATACTTATCACGATAAATAAGAGAATATTGAGAATGTGGCAGTAATGGTGGTAGCCAGTATAAGATTAAATGTATATATTAATACATCTACATATAAAAAATTAGTCAATATAAAGAAAAGATCAGTAGATAATAAAAAAGAAGGGAGAAGGTGAACAAGAACTTTTTGAAGAATTGAAAGTTGTTCTACAAGGAAGTAAACATAGAGAGAGAGAGAGAGAGAGAGAGAGATAAAAATGAACTATTTACCGGATCTAAGAATAAAATATGCAAATAAAGGAGATTCTATCTGGAGTCAAACCAGTCCTGGGTTGACAGGGAGACAAGTGTTGGGGTACCTGTGGTGGTGAGAATTGGAGATGGAATGTTAATGAAGAGGTTTGAAGGAATTACAAGTGATCTGCTGCAGTACAGCATTGCTAATGTAACTGAGTGGCTGACTCATATTAATATGGTATTTCCGGACGAGGAAAAGGTTCCTGAAGGAATGAGTGATAGAGGACACTGCAAGATATATATGGCTGAAACATTACTCAGTGTAGTGCCAAGGTATTTGTATGGGGTAGGATTTTCATTGGGTAAGTCACACAGATGACAGAAAAGAATGATAAAGGGACAATTATGTGGGTTGAAGGGAAATAAGAGAGTGAGTGGATCAAGTGTTTGTTGTGAAACATTTTTTTGGGAGGAATTTGAAGGTGAAAAGAAAAAGCTGTTAGTGGCACACACTGCCATAGAAACAAATGATTACAAAATCGATTTAGATATGCAGAGTGTGGTGGGACTGTATGGGAAGTTGCTGAGAGAGAGATAAAAAGTTTTTTATGAGGGAATCAAAACATATGTTAAAATATCTAGACGGGAGAGTGACTAGTTTGGCGTAGGAATGGGTTTTAGACAGTGATATCTTGTGTATCCGTGGGGTTTTAATATCCTCATGGATCGAGTGATGCAAGAAGTCAGAGTAGGCCAGGATATAGGTGAAAGCAAAGAAAAAATGCAGAAACTAGTGGGAGAGTTTGAAAGTGTTGACAAGAGGAGAAAATTGCGAGTAAAATTGGGCAAGAATAAGGACATAATGGTAAATGGCAAGACTGAAGGATGAAAATTAACAATTATAATAGAGGTTAAGCTCAGAAATTTAAATATGAGTGTGGCAGTGACCACCTTAGTGTTTTTTCTTTGGAGCCACCCCTTGTTAAGGGAAGTGGCCTAATATATACATATGTATAATTTATATACTTATATATGTCTATATATATACACATAAATATATGTATATATAAATAAATAAATATATATATATATATATATATATATATATATATATATATATATTTACATACATATATATATAATATATATATATATATATTATATATATTTATATATTTAACGTATAAATGTTTGTGCTATTTTTAAATCAGCTGGCGAGATGAGATTATGCATAATGTATACAAAAAAGTCTGTATATATTCAGCTTATACTTATCTAGATCTTATCAACATGGCAACAACTGGTACCCTCTATTGAACATTAGTTATGAGTCGAATTATATAAAATGAAAGTGGGAACGCAAAGGACACTTCGCATTTGCCTCATAAACCCTACGCATAGTTCCTTTAAATAATAATAATAATAATAATAATAATAATAATAATAATAATAATAATAATAAGTGAGTAATCTGAAAAGGTAACTACAAAATATCAAGGACACGCCAGCCCACTGTTCAAGCCCTTCTCTCTGCCCTTTCGTGCCCAGATGACTCGACAGAAAGATCATCTGGGCGTCTGACGCAGCGACGCTGTAGAGCAAGGCCTCGAGGCGAGGGCACAAGAAGGAAAAAAGCAGCAGGAGGAGGAGGAAGAGGAGGAGGAGGAGGAGGAGGTGATAAACACGGGGCAAATGGGAAGGAATAGCATAGAATGGAATATCGAATTTACGCCGCAGGCCAAGCGCTGGGGCCTGTGACGAAGTCATTCAGAGCTGTAAGGGAAATTGAAAGTAGGTTGTTTGAAAGGTGTAACACGAGGAAAAACTCACAATTGCACTGTGAAACAGTTGTCAGCAGGGGGTTGAGGAAAGTAAGATGGAAGAAAGAGAATGTGAATGACAATACCTTAAACGGAATGAAAGGGGCTGCAGCTAGGGGCCGAAGGGACGCCGCAAAGAATCTTGAATGACGATACAGTAAACGGAATGAAAGGGGCTGCAGCTAGGGGCCGAAGGGACGCCGCAAAGAACCTTAAGTATTGCCTACATTGCCCCTCATGAGGTGCACTGACGACAATACCCCTCTACGGGATAGAGAGGGAATTACGAGCGGGTGAATGAGGAGGAAACCTGAGAAGAAACGTGATGCTGACCTCATCTTTGATACAAAATATGACTGTGTAAATTCTCGGACTTCGTCACCTCTTCAAAGACTATGGGTCTTTGAACTCGCTCTTCTTCCATAGTCATTATTCTTGTTGTTCTTAGTCAGTGCGTCGGAATATCTTCGTTTGGTTCTTCATTTGGATGTTGGGCTTGGTAGTGACGAGTGCATGTCCAGGAACTGTGAAGAAATCGGGTTTTTAAGATAGGGGGCATTGTGGTTATTAAAGTTACATACTTATTTGGTATAGGAGTGACCAATAGATTTTATATGTATATATATATATATATATATATATATATATATATATATATATATATATATATATATATATATATATATATATATTTATATATATACAATATATGTATATATATATATATATATATATATATATATATATATATATATATATATATATATATATATATAATGTATGTATGTAGAAAGTATAATATATATATGTACATATATATTTTTATATATATACAGTATATATATATATATATATATATATATATATATATATATATATATATATATATATATGTAAGTATATATAATATATAATATATATATATATATATATATATAGTATATATATATATATATATAAATATATGTGTGTATGTAATATAATATAATATATACATACACACACATATAATCTATCAATATAAATAAGCTTTCAACGTATAAACAGACTGAGAAATTTTGAGAATTTTCCCATCCACAAGAGAGAGGTCCGAGAGTGATGAATACAAAAACTAAGAAATGTCAGACACAGGTCAGAGGTCAAACGCCTGCACCTGAAGATTCCACCCAGTCATTGCTGCGTCACGTAGATTCCTTGCAATATTTCTTGCAGGCCATAAATTCTGGTCAGCAGTGAGAGAATGATTTTTTTTCTTTTAGTTTTCTTTGTTGAAATTGTATGTTATGTAACGTTATAAATAAAATGATGGCATTGAGGGTATGTTGATGGTATGGCATAGTTTTTTTTTAAAGTAATGGAGTGTCTTGAACACTATGTGACAGTATAATGAAAATGTGGGGAGTTAATGATTGTTACAATGAATTCAAAATACACACACTTAGAATACTTAGAATATATATATATATATATATATATATATATATATATATATATATATATATATATATATATATATATACTGTATATATATTTGTATATAATTTGTATATATTTGTATATACTATATATATATCCATGTATATATGTATATTTGTATGTACTACATATATACATACACATATATAATATACATGTATATACATGTATATTATATATATGTATGTATATTTACTGTGTATATATATGTATATAATTTGTATATTTGTATATACTATATATATATCCATATATATATGTATATTTGTATGTACTACATATATAGATACATATATATAATATACATGTATATGCGTCTGTGAGTGTGTGTGCGGCCGCGCGCGCGCATGTGCAGTGGGGGGAGGAGTTGCCTTGTTCGTGCGAGTATGTATTCGTGTAAAAATTTCAACGGCATAGACAGATAATCAACATTTTCTTAAACATCTGAATGATGTTACCTGATAAAAATCACCGTATATATAGATCTTTACAATAAAAACCTCAGTATCAATTTATTTTCTTATATTCTACTTGATGGTGCTTTTTCTGATCAGAGAAATTGAAATACCAACTTTAAATTTCTGTACTGCAACTTAAGCATGTTTGTATTTTCGGGTTACAAACACCCCAACAAAGCTGTGTAACCTCTCTGGCGTTATTTTGGTAGAGATTTCAAACACCTGTATTCGATAAAAATCTTCAGCTAAGCGAAGTTTTGCATTATGGGGCACAATCAGTGCGTTAACAGAACTGACGGTTCTGAAAAGTATTCTACTAAATGTAAATAAAGATACATAACCAGGTATTCTAAGTATAATCTTTCGGAATGAATCTGAAAGATCACAAACGTATTCTACTGAATGTAAATAAAGATATATGACCAGGTACTCTCTAAGTACAATCTTTCGGAATGAATCTGAAAGATCACAAACGTATTCTACTGAATGTAAATAAAGATATATGACCAGGTATTCTAAATATAATCTTACGGAATGAATCTGAAAGATCACAAACGTATTCTATTGAATGTAAATAAAGATATATGCCCAGGTATTCTAAATATAATCTTACGGAAGGAATCTGAAAAATCACAAACGTATTCTATTGAATGTGAATAAAGATATATCAAAAGGAACACCAAATATAATCTTCCGGAATGAATCTGAAAGATTGCAAACGTATTTTATCGAAAGTAAATAAAGATATATCACCAGGAACACCAGGTACAGTCTTTCGGAATGAATCTGAAAGATCACAAACGTATTCTATCGAAAGCAAATAAAGATATATCAATAGGACCACTATGTGTAATCTTTCGGGATGAATTTGGGAGACCACAAGGTCAGACATTTTCTGAGGCCTGCTAAGGACACAGATCAAATACCAGCCCTGTTAGCTTTTGTCGCATCAGGAGCCTACAAGTCATTCAAAAATGTCCTTCATATTTCGTCTAATCTAGGGAGCAAGGAGTCAAGGAGAAAAAAACAAATCAATAATTCGGTGAATTTTGTATAAAGTCTGAGTTATCTTGTCTGACCTCAATAAAAAACAAGTAAAAACTGCGCCGAAGTTTCTTCGGCGCAATCGAGTTTTCTGTACAGCTGCGGCCCATGAAACTCAGACACGGTCCGGTGGTGGCCTGTGTTGTTGGTACCTATAGTGGTGCCAGAAGTACAATTATGGCTAACTTTAACCTTGAATAAAATAAAAACTACTGAGGCCTGAGGGCTGCAAGTTGGTATGTTTGATGATTGGAGGGTGGATGATCAACATACCAATTTGCAGCCCTCTAGCCTTAGAAGTTTTTCTGAAAATATGTTGAAAAAATCCTATCTGAAGTTGAAATGATTTTAGTTCAGTAGTATAAAATGATGTCTTTTTTAGGAAAAATGACAGGCATCAATATCTACCAAACGGATATAAATATTTTAAGACGGATAGAAAATGAAAATCATCACTATCTACGCAGACGGTTTAAATTCCTTCAGACAGGTGCCTCTTTCCACGAAACCTATTTTCTGGAATAAAAAAAAAAATACAAAAAGATAGAACGATTATTTAAAAAATAAAATAAAGCAAAATATGAATCTGTAATAAAAAAAACAGTACGAAGAAAGATGGGACGGTTACTTAAGAAGAAAGGATATTAAAATGAAATAGGAAATATAAGATTACCGAGCATATTTCGCCGAGTCGACAGGTTAATGACGACAGCGAAGGCTAAGTTCGGCATACTCTCAGTTTGTTTCGTCCTGAAGGTCGAAGCTAATTAGACTGGTCTCAGATCAGGTGCCTGGAAAGGGGATTGTGGTCAAGGTCTTATCCTGATGAATTATGGGATTTCATGTTACGGGGAGTTCCGATAGGAAGGGTAAACCTCTCTTATACACGGACAAGCAAAACTGTCTTACACAGACAAGCAAAACTATCTTACACAAACAAGAAAAACTGTCTTACACAGACAAGCAAACATTTCTTACAGACAGGCAAAACTGTCTTACACATACAAGCAAAACTGTCTTATACAGACAAGCAAAACTGTCTTACACAGACAATCAAAACTGTCTTACACAGACAAGCAAAACTCCCCTACACAGACAAGCAAAAATTTCTTACACAGACAGGCAAAAATTTCTTACACAGACAGGCAAAAATTTCTTACACAGACAGGCAAAAACTTCTTACACAGACAGGCAAAAATTTCTTACACAGACAAGCAAAAATTTCTTACACAGACAGGCAAAAATTTCTTACACAGACAGGCAAAAATTTCTTACACAGACAAGCAAAACTGTCTTACACAGACAAGCAAAACTCTTACACAGGCAAGCAAAACTGTCTTACACGGACAAGCAAAAGTCTTACACAGACAAGCAAAAATTTCTTACACAGACAAGCAAAACTGTCTTACAAAGACAAGAAAAACTGTCTTACACAGACAAGAAAAACTGTCTTACACAGACAAGCAAAACTGTGTTAGACAGACAAGCAAAACTGTCTTTCACAGACAAGCACAACTGTCTTACACAGACAGGCAAAACTATCTTACACAGAGAAGCAAAACTGTCTTACACAGACAAGAAAAGCTATCTTACACAGACAAGCACAACTCTCTTACACAGACAAGCAAAACTCATTTACACAGACAAGTAAACCTCTCTTACATAGACAAGCAAAACCTCCTCTGCACAGAGAACAAACTGTCTTGCGCATACAAGCAAAACTCTCCTACGCATACAGCCAAAACTCTCAAAGCAAAACTGTCTTACACAGACAGGCAAATCTTTCTTACGCAGAGAAGCTTAACTGTTTTACACACACAAGCAGAACTCTCTTACACACATGAGCAAAACTCTTATACAGAGAAACAAAACTCTCTCACACAGACGCATAAAAACTATTAAAGAACCAACTGACTTGGTATCTGATTTGTTGCGTAACTCGTTCAGCAAGTGAATAATGAAACGTTGAATGGAACTTGGAAGGCAAATAGGAAAATAAGGAAACAGGTGAAGTAGAAAATAAGCGACAGAAGGCAAGAAACATCGAGTAGGTCGCCAGTGGTACCGTATCTGATCGAGCCAGATCACGCACCCAGACAGTCAAATCTTTTCTTCTTTATTTTTTTCGCTTTTTCCTTTGACAGACTGATAATTCTTCCGGGCAATAAATCCTCAAGGACCGAAGATTAGATTATTAGCCGTCCAGTAAAATCACTCGACACTGATAATTTCAGCTGACGTCATACGCATATTAATATTGCTTATGTCAGGAGGATTTTTATTTTTTCCCAAAGATTCGTGATTCAGATCAACACACCTCTAAAATTAGGGAGAATTTATGAAGAAAAGTTGAATGTTGGGGCCTATGCTTAAAAGATGATGCCAACCAGGAACTAGAGAGAGAGAGAGAGAGAGAGAGAGAGAGAGAGAGAGAGAGAGAGAGAGAGAGAGAGAGAGAGAGAGAGAGAGAGAGAGAGAGTTTTTTGTGATTGCTTCACGCATTGCTTTGATTCCAAAAATGTAGGTACCTTTCTTGTTGCTTTAAATTAAATATATTTCTGGGTGTTTTATAAGTTTGGTTATACATACACATGTGTACGTGTGTGTATATATTATATATATATATACATAAATATGAATTTATAAACAAATAAAATATATATATATATATATATATATATATATATATTTATAAACAAATAAATATATATATATATATATATATATATATATATATATATATATATATATATATATATATATAATGTGTATGTATACATGCATGTAAGAGCACTACATGAGGAATACAAAAACGGGAATACATTATATCTCACTGTATTTTGACGCAGTGGGATTCCCAACTCTGGTGAGATCGAAGACAAAAAAAAAAAAAAAAAAAAAAAAATTGAGTGTGGTCTCTAAATAAAAAAACAAGCTTTTATGATTAGGAAATACAGAATGTTGACAATACCTGATAACATCCGACGTGAAGAAAAAAAAAAAAACCTCTGCTTCAGATTCGTCTCAAATTACCCTTTTTTTTTTTTTTTTTTAACGTAGTATGTATATGATTTAAAAGTAAAAAAAGAATGATAATCAGATTTGGGCATTTTTTTTAGATGCCTTTTGTTATTACAAATTTGTGACAGTTTTCATTTTTGATTTTGTGTGTGTGTGTGTGTGTGTGTGTGTGTGTGTGTGTGTGTGTGTGTGTGTGTGTGTGCGCTGTGATTTGCATCTTCTCTGTAGCAGAGGAAAAATCCTTTGTTAGGATACGCCTCTCTCTCTCTCACTCTCCTTGTTTCTCTTCCTCTCTCTCTCTCTCTCTCCTTTTCTTTCTCTTCCCCACCCCTCTCTCTCTCTCTCTCTCTCTCATTCCCCCCTTTCTCTCTCTCTCTCCTATTCTTCCTCTCCCCCACCCCTCTCTCTCTCCCTCCTTGTTTTCTCTCTCTCTCTCTCTCTCTCTCTCCCCTTCAGTTTCTCTCTGTCTGTCTGTCTCTCATTTCCCCAACCCCGTCTCTCTCTCTCTCTCATTTCCCCACCCCCCCCTCTCACTCTCTCCCTCCTTGTTTCTCTCTCTATCCACTCCCCCACGCTCACTAACATGTAAGTTCTTCCATAACAGCTGGCGGCATTACTAAAGACCCTTTGAATATGACTCTGAGGCGAAGAGTAAACAAAACGCCCTCTGACTAACTGACCTGGAACTCGACACCGGGAGGATAATCTTCCGCTCAGTTATATGATTCATATCGCCAGCATATAGATACATTAATTACTGCCATAATCGAGTTAATACTATTATTATTATTATTATTATTATTATTATTATTATTAAAAAAATACTCATGGTAGGATGAGTCTTGAAATGGAGAAACAAAGTCCACAGTTATATAAGGGTACAAACAATAGAGAATCGAACAGATTCCCGGATGCTCTCTGTATAGATTTATTTTGAAATATATTTGTACCCATACATAACTGCGGATTTGTTTCTCCAATATTATTATTATTATTATTATTATTATTATTATTATTATTATTATTATTATTCAGAAGATGAACCCCATTCAAACGGTCCACTGACTTGAAATTCAAGCTTCCAAAGAATATTATTATTATTATTATATTATTATTATTATTATTATTTAGAAGATGAAGAACCCCATTCATATGGACAAGCCCACCAAAGGGGCCACTGACTTGAAATTCAAGCTTTCAAAGAATATTATTATTATTGCATATCAGATCCACAACAATATTCAGTGGTGAATTATTGTTGATTTTACAAAAACGTTACAAAAGCTTTCGTACCCTGTCCTGGGCTCACCTTAGACTTAAAATGAACCCAGGACAGGGTTCGAAAGCTTTGGTAACGTTTTTATAAAATCAACAACAATTCACCACTGAATATTATTGTGGACCTGATATACAGCATATCCCGTTCTCGATCTAGAGGAGAAAGACATTATTATTATTATTATTATTATTATTATTATTATTATTATTATTATTATTATTATTATTATTATTATTATTATTATTTAGTCTTACGGAACACGCCCACCAAAGTGGCGATTAATGACTTGAAATTCAAGCTTGCAAAGAACAATATGGTGTTCATTTCCAAATAGTAACAGAAGGTGTTGGGCAATACAGAAAGAAAGAAGACATCAGCTATTAAAAAAAATAAATGAACACACTGATAAATAAATAGACGAAAAATAAAGAGCACGAAGCTAGATGAGTGAAACTGAAGGTCAGCTGAAGACGAAACCAGTGTTTTTGTGGTTCCAAAATGCGGTCCCAAATGTTGTCGTTCAACTGACGACCAAATGAGGTAAGAAACTGTTTCCTCAAGTGTCCGGATGGTCAGAGAGGCGGCAGAAGAGCTTCATACAGTAGTTTTCCTTTCAAGGAAGAGACCAGGTAATTATTATTATTATTATTATTATTATTATTATTATTATTATTATTATTATTATAAAGAAGATGAAGAACCCTAATCATATGGAAGAAGCCCACCAAAGGGGCCACTGACTTCCAAAGATTATTATTATATTATTATTATTATTATTATTATTATTATTATTATTATTCAGATGAGCCCTATTCATATGGAACAAGCCAACAAAGCTGACTGACTTCCAAAGCATATTATTAAATAATAATAATAATAATAATATAATAATATAATAATAATAATAATATTATTATTAATAATAATTATTATTATTATTATTATTATTATTATTATTATTATTCAGAAGATGAAGAACCCTACTCATATAGAACAAACCCACCAAAGGGGCCACTGACTTGAAATTCAAGCTTCCAAAGAATACTAAATATTATTATTATTATTATTATTATTATTATTATTATTATTATTATTATTATTATTATTATTATTATTATTATCCACGAGATGCCCATGCTTCTTACACAGGTAAAAAAATATTTTGTAAAGAGCTTCCTAAGTATTTAAATGGCTCCCAAAGAGGATAAAAACATCTAGCCACGACGAAACCGTTTGGTGTAAAAACCGGATCAGATAACAAGTAAAAAAAAAAAAAAAAAAAAAAAAACCAGGAATAAACAGTAGGTGATACAACAGAGTAGCTGACGCTTGATGGTTACCATGACACCCTTTTGCATGCGCAGTGACGCCAGTTTTAGCAACCATAATCAATCAAATCAATCGACGATCTGACTCGTAGGAATATCTTTGGAAATGGTTTAGAAGAGACAGAGGTTGCATCGTCATCAAAGACTGACATAGAGAGATTAGGACAAGATAGAATTGCGGTTCACGTGAAGACAGAAGCCAGGGAAGATGTATTGAACTGAACTGGATATAGAATTTAGGCCAGAGGCCAAGCACTGCGACCAATGAGGTCATTCAGCGCTGAAACGGAAACTGACAGTAAAGGGTTTGAAAGGTGTAACAGGAGGAAAACCTCAAAGCAGTTGCACTATGAATCAATTGTCAGGAGAGGGCTGAGGAAAGTAAGATGGAAGAACGAGAATATGAAAAGAGGTAGAGTAAAAGGAACGAAAGGGGTTGCAGCTAGGGGCCAAAGGCACTCTGCAAAGAACCTTAAGTAATACTTACAGTTAACCGCATGAGGTGCACTGACGGCGCTACCCCCCTACGGGACGGGGAAGTTGTCAGGCGGACAGCTCTTCCCCAAAGAAGCTGTATGACTGAAGCCACTGAATTATTCTGATGCTTCTCGACGAAAGAAGAGAGACGTGCAACGAAAGATGCAGAAAGAATGATGTATAAAGGAAGTGTTGGAACACTGGGGAATTGTAAGAGCTCTGATCACAGAGCCCTTTCTGTTCCTGTGCAGATTTGTAGAAAACTTGAGCAAAGACTACAAAGAATAGTTGGCTTCAAGATTGGGTGCTTCTGTCAGAGCCAGATATTTGTAAGTGAAACAGGCCCCTGTTTAAAATATCTATTTTAACGATACACATGATATACTTATGTGTAAATGCATGTATGTATATGTACGTACATATAGTTATATAAATATGTACGTATATATATATATATATATATATAGTTATATAAATATGTATATATATATATATATATTTATATATATATGTTATAGAAAAGGAATAGACAAGCGAAGATTTTTAAGGAACGCCAAGCTAAGTACGTATCTGATATGTGGAAAAATGGTAGCTGAGGGAAAAATTAAGGATGTGAGGTATACGATTTTACTTACGTGAACATAATGGTAACATAAAGTTGACCAAACAATAATATGACTTAGGACCAAGTCGCAATTTAAAATATATTTAAAGGGTATACAACCGTTCGTCCACACTCTTTCTGTCCGCCCTCAGATCTTAAAAACTACCGAGGCTAGATGGCTGCAAATTGGTATGTTGGTCATCCACCCTCCAATCATCAAGCATACCAAATTGCAGCCCTGTAGCCTTAGTAGTTTTTATTTTATTTAAGGTTAAGGCCAGCCATGGATCGTGCATCTGGCAGCACTTTCCGGAGGCGTCGCCGACGGACCTTCACTTCACCGCAACGGGGGAGCAACTGAGCGCTGCCAGGTCGTAGCTGAGAGTTTCATACAGCATTATACGCTGTACAGAAAACTCGATTACGCCGAAGAAACTTCGGCGCATTTATTACTTGTTTTTATTGCAGACATTATAGGAGATACAGAGTGATGTATGCTTCTCAACATGCTCACAAATCAATGTTATTTACCTCAGGTTACATATCTGTACAGAATCAATTCTAGCAAAATATAAACAGGAGTGAACTTCATTCAATTTTTTTGCATCTGTCAAGTTTGGTCAGAACGAAGGTGACTTTTCCTTGAGAACTGAATGCATTTGTTTATACTTTTATATGCACTGGTGTCAGGGTGTGGGCATAAACGCAATACGTATGAGATCCTGTATACACCACCAAATTAGTCTCCTAGTTTTTTTTTGTTTTTTTGTTTTTGGCTAAGCGGGGTGAACACGCCCAATAATGTCTGATACACCTTTAAAGAAAACACGTAAAAATGCGCCATCGAGTTGTCTGTACAGCCGCTACGGCGTATAATCAAGGCCACCGAAAATAGATCTATCTTTCTGTGGTCTCGGTATAATGCTGTATGAGTCGCGGTCCATGAAACTTTAACCACAGCCCGGTGGTGGCCTGTCCTATATCGTTGCCAGAAGCACGATTATGGCTAACTTTAACCTTAAATCAAATAGAAACTACTGGGGCTAGAAGGCTGCTATTTGGGATGTTTGATGATTGGAAGGTGGATGATCGACATACCAATTTGCAGACCTCTGGCCTCAGTAGTTTTTAAGATCTGAGGGCGGGCAAGAAAAGTGCGGACGGACAGACAAAGCCGGCACAATAATTTTCTGTAAACGTAACGTGACGACTGCATTCTCGATTTTAAATCATCTTAATATTCGAAGGCGTTCGTCCTTCCTCGCCAAAGCTCAAAAACCTTCATCGAACGAGAATGATACAAAAAACTTTAAGGCAAACTACAAAAGCGAAAGAAGAAGGAGCAGAAGAAGAAGAAGAAGAAGGAGTAAAAAAAAAAAGAATTAAACATAAACTCAAAGCTACATCGACATCAGTGTACAGTTAAAGTTACTCGGACTGAATTCGTCTGAATAATGTCAGGGGCCTCTCCTTGATAAGGCAAACATTTCTCCTCTGACATTTTGAAGACATATATAAGTGGAGCCTTGATCGTTGTCACAGATTTTGTCCCGTGACGTAATCGATCCGTTTTCCAGTATAGCGACGACCAAAAGTCAATTCATTTCCTTGTGTTTCCAGGATTCAGTTCCCGTTGCGACTGGTACCAAAGAATCATTATCACATTTAGAATCTGGCGGTCACTTCTCTGACCAAATGATGATGCAATCGGTACAAAATCAGGCACAAAATCAGCTTCTCGGTACTGGGCTTTTGTCCAAGCGAAGAACCAAACAAAGAAATTCTTTATAACAGGAAAAATACTTTGTTTTATTAATCTTGCCAATGGAATGTCTTTAACGAAGAGATTCTCTCGACTTTTTCAGAGTATCAGTACTGGTTCTGATATATCGAATCTTGCCTTCAGAATGTCTTCCAAACAAAGCCTCAGAACCACGGAATGTTCCAAGCGAATCTTGCCGAAGAACCAAACAAAGAAATTCTGGAAAGATTCGAAAACGCTTCCGGAGTATCAGAACCACGGAATGTTACTTTGTTCTGATACTCTGGGTGCAGGTTCCAATCTTGCCAGGGCGTCAGAATGTCTTCTCTTGGTTCTTCAATTGAATCTTAGGCTTTGTAGTGACGAGCGTTCCTATATGCGCAAAAACTGAGAAGTGAAAAGGGCATTGTGGATATTACAATTATTTTTATGATTCTTTACCAAACATAAGAGGACAAAAAGTCTGCCTGATTTTAATATATCAGCTGCTGCTTGAGGATTTCATCTGACCTTTGTTAAACTGCAGTAGGCCTTGTCTGAGTACAAATCACACACACACACACACCCTGGGCATCTGACCTCAATCTTTCAATGAACCTACTGTCTTCCTTTCTCTCCACTTGACCATGCACCCTCAACACCTGTGCTAGCCTTCTAAACCTTTCTTTGTTGGATGTCCAAATTTCTCTCATTTGCAAGCCTTCTCATTCATTATCCATATATCAGTTTATGAAGGGAGTTGGTCCAGTATACCTTCAATCAACCCAGGTTTTCGTTCAGAAGTGGTCATGTAGTGCACATCCAAGTGTTCAGGCTACTTTCTACACCACACCAGCCACTCTCCCATCTGCAAAGTCCAACGCACACTTTCCTCTTATCCTTAGAACATTTAATGGTTCTCAGCAAGTTCACATTAACCTTTTACATTATATTTCTTTTATTTTTATCATCAGTTTTTTACTCTCAAAACTATGACAGTACTGTTTCATTATCAACACCTGATCCACACTTCCTTTTACTTGCCTGGAACCACATGAATCCCGTTTGGGGATACTTTTGTCAACTGTCTTAATTTCTCATTTTCACTAATCCCATACCCCTTGATTGTACCAAATGATGTATTGTCTTATAATTCTTTCAGTCAGAGATGTGAAAAAAAATGATCCTCCTAGCCTATACCTTTGGAATATTTCCATTACTCAATTATACCTTACACACCCTGGTCAGCAACAAAATTGCCATTCTTTCTTCCTGTTTATCATCTAAGAAAAAACTCAGTACACAGAAACGAGACCCATGGCTGAGGTGTATTTCTGGCAATTTATACAGAACTGGTCAACCCATCTATTATCATACTTCTAGTTTTTCACTATAAAATCAGACTCACTGAAGTAGCACGAAGAAATAACAATCATGAAAAACTATTCTATGTATCATAAAGTTTCTTTTTTTTTTAAATTAAGAAATGCCCATCACCAGTGATTACTCACAGGTGCCAGTTCACACATAAAAACAGGACTTACACGGGTCGAAGCATTTTACGAGAGGAAAAAATTGAAAAGTGTCAGACGACGGAACTGGTATCCGTCAATAAATAAAAACCTGCCTTGATAAAGCCTGTTTCTTTTTTCCCCTCGCCTTGGAAGAACGCTAATGTGCAGTTCATTCTAGGACGTTCAGGGTACGTAATCAGGAAAGGAAAAAGTCACTCAAAAAGATGATGGTGAATGAGTTGACGGAATCTAATGACGCCAAAGGTACCCTTTAATGGAAACATGAGTCAAGAAAGGGG